>NC_090446.1:1547903248-1548203248 GCF_031143425.1 Pleurodeles waltl
GGGGCAGGTGTGTGTGTGTGTGAGAGAGAGAGGGAGGGAGAAGGAAGGGGGCAGGTGTGTGTGTGAGAGAGAGAGAGAGAGAGAGGGAGAAGGAAGGGGGCAGGTGTGTGTGTGTGAGAGAGAGAGGGAGGGAGAAGGAAGGGGGCAGGTGTGTGTGTGTGTGAGAGAGAGAGGGAGAAGGAAGGGGGCAGGTTTGTGTGTGTGTGTGTGTGAGAGAGAGAGAGATGGAGGGAGAAGGAAGGGGGCAGGTGTGTGTGTGTGTGTGTGTGTGTGAGAGAGAGAGAGGGAGGGAGAAGGAAGGGGGCAGGTGTGTGTGTGTGTGAGAGAGAGGGAGGGAGAAGGAAGGGGGCAGGTGTGTGTGTGTGTGTGTGTGAGAGAGAGAGAGAGAGAGAGAGAGAGAGAGGGTGAGGGAGAAGGAAGGGGGAAGCTGTGTGTGCCCAGGGAGAGAAGGGAGAGGGAGCACCCTGGGATTTGGAAGTTACTGGGGTCACACAGCTGCTCCTCCCGTCCTTGAGAGGTGAAGGGGATAGACTGTGGACAGCTCTGGGATCTTGTAGTGTACAATGCACACTGGTGGTAGCACCAGGGTTTTTAGCACAAGCACCCAGCTTAGGACTCAAGCCTGTCTCGGCCAGGGCACAAAGAGAGCTCACACACAGCGAAGGGCCCACCACAGTCGTGTGTGCAGAGTGCATGTGCTGAAAACTGCACTTCACACACAGGACGTACGTGTGGTACAGCCAGTGTGAGGAGTACAGAGTTGGTTCACCACCGGAGCAGGATCACTATACTGTGCCCGCTCTTAAGAGCACGCGCTAGTGCAGGATCAATATAGTGTGCCCGCTCTGAAGAGCACATACTAGTGCAGGATCACTATACTGTGCCCGTTCTGAAGAGCACAAGCTAGTGCAGGATCACTATACCGTGCCCGTTCTGAAGAGCACGCGCTAGTGCAGGATCACTATACTGTGCCTGCACTGAAGACCACACACTAGTGCAGGATCACTATACCATGCCTGTTCTGAGGAGCACACGCTAGTGCAGGATCACTATACTGTGCCTGCTCTGAAGAGCACGCGCTAGTGATCACTATACTGTGCCCGTTCTGAAGAGCACACACTAGTGCAGGATCACTATACCGTGCCCACTCTGAAGAGCACGCGCTAGTGCAGGATCACTATACTGTGCCCGCTCTTAAGAGCATGCTCTAGTGCAGGATTACTATACTGTGCCTGCTCTGAAGAGCACACGCTAGTGCAGGATCACTATACTGTGCCTGTTCCGAAGAGCAAGTGCTAGTACAGGATCACTATACTGTGCTTGCTCTGAAGAGCACGCGCTAGTGCAGGATCACTATACTGTGCCCGCTCTTAAGAGCACGCACTAGTGCAGGATCACTATACTGTGCCCGCTCTGAAGAGTACACGCTGGTGCAGGATCACTATACTGTGCCTGTTCCAAAGAGCAAGTGCTAGTGCAGGATCACTATACTGTGCTTGCTCTGAAGAGCACACGCTAGTGCAGGATCACTATACTTTGCCCGCTCTAAAGAGCATGCACTAGTGCAGGATCACTATACTGTGCCCGCTCTGAAGAGCACGCACTAGTGATCACTATACTGTGCCCATTCTGAAGAGCACATGCTAGTGCAGGACCACTATACTGTGCCCACTCTGAAGATCACGCGCTAGTGCAGGACCACTATACTGTGCCTGCTCTGAACAGCACAAGCTAGTGCAGGATCACTATACTGTGCCTGCTCTGAAGAGCACGCACTAGTGCAGGATCACTGTACTGTGCCTGTTCTGAAGAGCGCACGCTAGTGCAGGATCACTATACTGTGCTTGATCTGAAGAGTACGTGCTAGTGCAGGATCACTATACTGTGGCTGTTCTGAGGAGCTCACACTAGTGCAGGATCACTATGCTGTGCCCGCTCTGAAGAGTATGCGCTGTGTGCAGAGTGCATGTGCTGAAATCTGCACTTCACACACAGGACGTACGTGTGGTACAGCCAGTGTGAGGATTACAGAGTTGGTTCACCACCGGAGCAGGATCACTATACTGTGCACGCTCTTAAGAGCACGCGCTAGTGCAGGAGCACTATACTGTGCCCGCTCTGAAGAGCACGTGCTAGTGCAGGATCACTATACTGTGCCCGTTCTGAAGAGCACACGATAGTGCAGGATCACTATACCGTGCCCGTTCTGAAGAGCACGCGCTAGTGCAGGATCACTATACTGTGCCTGCACTGAAGACCACGCACTAGTGCAGGATCACTATACCATGCCTGTTCTGAGGAGCACACGCTAGTGCAGGATCACTATACTGTGCCTGCTCTGAAGAGCACGCGCTAGTGATCACTATACTGTGCCCGTTCTGAAGAGCACACACTAGTGCAGGATCACTATACCGTGCCCACTCTGAAGAGCACGCGTTAGTGCAGGATCACTATACTGTGCCCGCTCTTAAGAGCATGCTCTAGTGCAGGATTACTATACTGTGCTCGCTCTGAAGAGCACACGCTAGTGCAGGATCACTATACTGTGCCTGTTCCGAAGAGCAAGTGCTAGTACAGGATCACTATACTGTGCTTGCTCTGAAGAGCACGCGCTAGTGCAGGATCACTATACTGTGCCCGCTCTTAAGAGCACGCGCTAGTGCAGGATCACTATACTGTGCCCGCTCTGAAGAGCACACGCTAGTGCAGGATCACTATACTGTGCCTGTTCCGAAGAGCAAGTGCTAGTGCAGGATCACTATACTGTGCTTGCTCTAAAGAGCATGCTCTAGTGCAGAATCACTATACTGTGCCTGTTCTGAACAGCACGAGCTAGTGCAGGATCACTATACTGTGCCTGCTCTGAAGAGCACGCACTAGTGCAGGATCACTGTACTGTGCCTGTTCTGAAGAGCGCACGCTAGTGCAGGATCACTATACTGTGGCTGTTCTGAGAAGCACACACTAGTGAAGGATCACTATACTGTGCTCGCTCTGAAGAGTACGTGCTAGTGCAGGATCACTATACTGTGGCTGTTCTGAGGAGCACACACTAGTGCAGGATCACTATACTGTGCCCGCTCTTAAGAGCATGCTCTAGTGCAGGATTACTATACTGTGCCTGCTCTGAAGAGCACACGCTAGTGCAGGATCACTATACTGTGCCTGTTCCGAAGAGCAAGTGCTAGTACAGGATCACTATACTGTGCTTGCTCTGAAGAGCATGCGCTAGTGCAGGATCACTATACTGTGCCCGCTCTTAAGAGCACACGCTAGTGCAGGATCACTATACTGTGCCCGCTCTGAAGAGCACACGCTAGTGCAGGATCACTATACTGTGCCTGTTCCGAAGAGCAAGTGCTAGTGCAGGATCACTATACTGTGCTTGCTCTGAAGAGCACGCGCTAGTGCAGGATCACTATACTTTGCCCGCTCTAAAGAGCATGCACTAGTGCAGGATCACTATACTGTGCCCGCTCTGAAGAGCACGCACTAGTGATCACTATACTGTGCCCATTCTGAAGAGCACATGCTAGTGAAGGATCACTATACTGTGCCCAATCTGAAGATCACGCGCTAGTGCAGGATCACTATACTGTGCCTGCTCTTAAGAGCATGCTCTAGTGCAGGATCACTATACTGTGCCTGTTCTGAACAGCACGAGCTAGTGCAGGATCACTATACTGTGCCTGCTCTGAAGAGCACGCACTAGTGCAGGATCACTGTACTGTGCCTGTTCTGAAGAGCGCACGCTAGTGCAGGATCACTATACTGTGGCTGTTCTGAGAAGCACACACTAGTGAAGGATCACTATACTGTGCTCGCTCTGAAGAGTACGTGCTAGTGCAGGATCACTATACTGTGGCTGTTCTGAGGAGCACACACTAGTGCAGGATCACTATACTGTGCCCGCTCTGAAGAGTACGCGCTAGTGCAGGATCACTATACTGTGGCTGTTCTGAGAAGCACACACTAGTGCAGGATCACTATACTGTGCTCGCTCTGAAGAGAACGCGCTAGTGCAGGATCACTATACTTTGCCTGCTCTGAAGAGCACGCGCTAGTGCAGGATCACTATACTGTGGCTGTTCTGAGAAGCACACACTAGTGCAGGATCACTATACTGTGCTCGCTCTGAAGAGAACGCACTAGTGCAGGATCACTATACTGTGCCTGCTCTGAAGAGCACGCGCTAGTGCAGGATCACTATACTGTGCCCGTTCTGAAGAGCACATGCTAGTGCAGGATCACTATACTGTGCCTGCTCTTAAGAGCACGCTCTAGTGCAGGATCACTATACTGTGCCTGCTCTGAAGAGCACGCACTAGTGCAGGATCACACATGCTAGTGCAGGATCACTATACTGTGCCTGCTCTTAAGAGCACGCTCTAGTGCAGGATCACTATACTGTGCCTGCTCTGAAGAGCACGCACTAGTGCAGGATCACTATACTGTGCTTGATCCGAAGAGTACGCGCTAGCTCAGGATCACTATACTGTGGCTGTTCTGAGGAGCACACACTAGTGCAGGATCACTATACTGTGCCCGCTCTGAAGAGTACGCGCTAGTGCAGGATCACTATACTGTGGCTGTTCTGAGAAGCACACACTAGTGCAGGATCACTATTCTGTGCTCGCTCTGAAGAGGAGGCACTAGTGATCACTATACTGTGCCCATTCTGAAGAGCACATGCTAGTGCAGGATCACTATACTGTGCCCACTCTGAAGATCATGCGCTAGTGATCACTATACTGTGGCCATTCTGAAGAGCACACGCTAGTGCAGGATCACTATACTGTGCCCACTCTGAAGATCACGCGCTAGTGCAGGATCACTATACTGTGGCTGTTCTGAGAAGCACACACTAGTGCAGGATCACTATACTGTGCTCGCTCTGAAGAGAACACGCTAGTGCAGGATCACTATACTGTGCCTGCTCTGAAGAGCACGCGCTAGTGCAAGATCACTATACTGTGCCCGTTCTGAAGAGCACATGCTAGTGCAGGATCACTATACTGTGCCTGCTCTTAAGAGCACGCTCTAGTGCAGGATCACTATACTGTGCCTGCTCTGAAGAGCATGCACTAGTGCAGGATCACTATACTGTGCTTGATCCGAAGAGTACGCACTAGTGCAGGATCACTATACTGTGGCTGTTCTGAGGAGCACACACTAGTGCAGGATCACTATACTGTGCCCGCTCTGAAGAGTACGCGCTAGTGCAGGATCACTATACTGTGGCTGTTCTGAGAAGCACACACTAGTGCAGGATCACTATACTGTGCTCGCTCTGAAGAGCACGCGCTAGTGCAGGATCACTATACTGTGCCTGCTCTGAAGAGCACGCGCTAGTGCAGGATCACTATACTGTGCCTGCTCTGAAGAGCACGCGCTAGTGCAGGATCACTATACTGTGCCTGCTCTGAAGAGCACGCGCTAGTGCAGGATCACTATACTGTGCCTGTTCTGAACAGCACGAGCCAGCAAGGTGGTGCTTTCAGGCAAATTAGGCAAGAATATAACAAAGGAATTCTAGCTTATGCCAGGGGGGTTGGACTGTCTCTTAGAGAACAGAGCTTTGGGACATCTCCTGATACTGCCTTTGCTGATTTACTCCTGGACAAACTAGAACACTGATCATTCCGTGTATATTTTCAAACTGATATTTGAACATTCAGTTCTTTGGTTGTTCCTCTAGGAAGCTGCATTTTATTTCGTGAGTTTAATTGTTGGTATCCCATCAAATCTTTGTTATACTTTGATATACATTTTTTAATTTTATGTCTTGTTGCTAATGCAATTATCATGTTCAATATTGATTTTTGTTTGTCCTGTTGTTAAAATGTAATTAAATATTTTGAACAGAGGAACAGCACGGATACAACATTTGTGAAAGCCTTTGTGTTGTGCCATACACAGGAGGGGCAGGGAGAACATCAGGGGCCTTTGGACCAAGGGTGGGGGTGGGCTGGTTCCTCTGGGTCTGCCAGGATCATAGTTGCACTGCTGGGATGTCTGGACTCTGATGCTGCTTCGGGTCACCCACCTAGTACTCCAAGGGGGTTAAAAGCTTCTCCTACGTACATAGGGGGAGAGGAAATGGGTCAAGACGCACACCGCTGCGTAACACCTTCTCTTGGACCTGCTATGGATTTGTCTCATGCGTTCCAGTCCTGAGGAAAGTGAACTTAATTATGTAATAATATCTAATATGAAATAATATCAAATGATGATATATACTAGTATGGTAGAATGCTACACGATAAACCTTTACGAGTTGAGTATCACTGTGCAGGTACGCGTGCTTTAAGGAAGCAGTCCAAGTGGAAAGGAAGGCTGATGGAAGTTCTCCAACACCCAGAAGATGCCACTGGAGACTGGAAGAATGAGTCAGTTTTCCAACTGAGAGAGGTGTGAGCACACAATCATCTGGCCATTGGGAAACAAAGTTCTTCCAGCTAAGCGCCGTGATATACTAGAGTTCAAAGATGGCTGCCACACTCTTGTTTCTTCTCATTTGACATGAGATCACCAGTACGTGAGCGGCATCTTAGTTTAGGAAAGATATAGTAGTCATTTACCATTTTGGCTTCCATCCTAACCCTATAGGTGCGTGTGTCGGCTGGGGGCCACGACCAGTGGCCGACACCAGGAAGAGGTTTTAAAAATCCTGTGTTGCAATGCACTAGAGGATTTTTTTTATTTTTGTTTTCCCCAGGTGACGCAGAAGAAATTCCGCATTCCCCCACTCCCCTCCCACCTATTTGAGATGTCATTGCGCCGTGAGGCGCGCCAACGTCACAGTTTTCCCTATCCGAGGTTCGGAAGAGCAGGTAAGCTTCATCTCTTCACTTCCGTGGTGAAAAAAAGGCCAAAACATCCTACCCACTGTGCCAGGAAGGCATCGATGGAAAGGGGAGACTCTTCCCTTTCCATTAATGCCTTCTTGGCACGGGTTTCCTGGCCTTGGATCGCTGCACAGCTGCAATCCAAGACAAGGAAACAGCCCTAGGCACCAGGGCTCTTGTTTGGGGGGGTCAGCCCCTTTCTAAGTGGCACGCCCCCCTGTGAGGGAATTTTAAAAAAAATAAAGAACGTTGGGGTTCTTCTGGGGGCCAATCAAACCCCTGAGGACTAAAATTGTTTGTTTGTTCTTTTTAAATAAAAAGAACAATTCAAAATGGTGGAGTCGGCCGTCCTTACACGGGCCAACCCCTAGGGGGACAATGTATAGATTTTTTTTTAAATGGTTTCCACTGGGGAGCGATCGCACCCCCTCCTCCCCCCCTAGAAATATTTTTAAAAAATGTTGGTGTCAGCCCTAATGACATGAGCTGACCCCCTATGGGGGCATATATTTTTTTATACATGTCTGGTTTGCCTGGGGGTCACATCGCACATGTATGAAAAAAAAGTGATGTAGAGAGAGACTTTCTCATATATGTGTATATATATATATATATATATATATATATATATATATATATATATATATATATATATGTTTACATACAGAGTGAGAGAGAGAGAGAGAGACAGAGACATCTCTCTCTCTCTCTCTCTCTCTCTCTATATATATATATATATATATATATATATATCACTTTTTTACATGTGTTGTTTTCTGGGAGCCACGATCGCCCCCAGGGAAACCACAGATATATAAAAGTGATATATATATATATATTTTCTTCCTAGGGATAGATTCTCTATATAGAAATAGATCTGTATTTTGTCTAGTGACAGGTTTGGCACCAGGAGTTACCTGTATGTGCGACGGGGGCTATGGAGAGATCAGGGGCACTTTTGCTGGGTGGCAGTGAGGTAATCCAAGAAGGAGGTCATGGGAGGCAGAGCACCAAAAATGACTGTCGCACTGGGCGCCACCAGCGCTAAATGCTGTGATGATGGGCATGTGGCACGGTGAAGTAATACTGTGTCTTTTTTGTTTCTTCAGAGAATCTGCTGATTCAGAGAAAAAGCAAAGGTAAGGTGACTTGACATTTACTGATGCACACATCACATGCACCCACCAGCTATTTTGTGACCCCATCTGCCTTCTACGTAGGCTAGTGCTTTAGAGGGACAGTTTAGCTAGTAGCAGAGATGGCGACTCGTTGGATGACTGCTGCTCACGCCCTCACTCGGGTTATGGAGGATAGCTCTGAGGCAGGATCAGAGACTGGGACGGCAGAGACTGAGACAGCATCTGAGGGAGAGGACAATGGGGCAGAATCTGAGAGTGTTTTTTCAGTTGGCGGTGTCCCATCAGACAACTCCTCTTCCAGTGATTAGCACAGTCTGTGAAGTGGGACAACAGCGGGATAGTCCAACCCAGAGAGCAGGTGCGTGCAGTGGCAAGCACAGAGAGAGTGCGCTCTTGGCAGCCCCCCGATTTAGTTCAGCACCAAATTACATGTTTTACTGGTGATGCTGGATGTAAACTCGATACGGCCAACTTTTTGCCAATTGACTACGTCCATCTCTTTTTGAAAGTTGACTTCCTTCAGCAAATTTGCGTTCTGAACAATTTCTGAGGGAGCGCGGAGGCACTCTAGGGCCCCGTTCTAGGGCACGCCAGTGGACTCCCACTTCGCTGGTGGAGTTGAAGATATTTTTGGGCCTTACGCTCAAAATGGGGTTAGTGCAGAAACCACCTTGCAGTCCTACTGGACGACTCGCATGGTTTGGGTAACACCCATCTTCACACCATACATAAGCAGAGATCGTTTTTTGCTACTGCAGCGCATGCTGCATTTCAGTGACAATTCTGCTGCATTGCCCCGGGACCATCCAGACCATGACAGGTTGTTCAAAATTCAGCCTGTCGTGGAACATTTGTCTGCCAGGTTTCCAGAGATCTATATTCCTGGAAAGAATTTAGCAGTCAATGAGTTCTTGATCCTGTACAAAGGACGGCTGCTGTTCAGACAGTACATTGCAGGCAAACGAGCTTGCAATGGCATAAAGCTGTACATGCTGTGTGAGAGCTCTTCTGGCAATGAGTAAAGCTTGAGGGGGTATACAGGGAAGGACTCTCCCTGAACCCTGTAGGATGCCCTCCCGCATTCGGGGTCACAGGTAAGATTGTATGGGAACTTGTCCAGCCACCCCTTCACAAAGGTTATTACCTTTATGTGGAGAAATTCTACACAGGAGTAGAGCTGTTCCGTGAGCTCTACAAAGCTGGCAGTGTGGCCTGCAGTACAGTTCATTGTAACCGCAAAGGATTCCCGCGGGAGCTTGTTTGCAAAAAGCTCCAGAAATCCCAGAGTACTGTGTTGCGTTCCAACGAACTGCTCGCAGTCAAGTTCTTGGATAGGCGTGATGTATACGTGCTCACTACAATTCATGATGAGAGCACTTTCCCCATCACGGTTTGGGGTCAGATGGCCGAAGTCTACAAGCTCACCTGTATACTCGATTACAGCAAGTACTTGGTTGGAGGGGACAAGAACGACCAGGTTCTTCAACCATACAATGCGTATAAGAAACTGTTTACTCACCTGATTCAGATGGCAACATATAATGCGTATGTTGTTTACCGTCAGACAACCACAGGAAGACTCATGACTTTCCTTGACTTCCAGTTGTCTGTATTTGAAAGCCTCACTGCTGTTACAGATATTATTATTTAGACAAGCAGCCTCAGAATTTTACTTCATCTACTTCAGGAAACCGTGGACTTCCTTATGGCCTGCTTGACACCTGTATCTACTGTTAGAACTTGGTAGGTGTTCTGTTCGATTAACGTGCATTATAGTCCCCACACTGCACTGTAGTGGACATAACATGTGCCACATTGTCACAGAATATCCTGTGTGGCACAATGTTCAAGGCATGACTGAATTTTGAAGTGCTGGTTAGGGTACTTATGTATGCTACACAAGGACCACCATGATTGCCAACGAGAACCAGAGTAAGTGTAATAACTCAAACAAATGTCCTGTGGGACATGTTCTCCAACATTTCCGCTTGTTTGAAAGTGTGCAAACTCAATTAGTAGCTTCACTTTCAAAGCAAAAGTAGAAGTGTTGGTGAATGAGTCCCACAGGATATGTGTTTGACTTTTTACTTTAAAGACCTTAGGATTTCTTTGCCATCATGCCTGCCTTAGTTTCAACGGTAGATATGCTCGCTCAGTTTGAGGAATGAGGCCTCCCAAGGCATACTCAGACACCCCCAACTTGCATCCACAAACTGGAAGGAGTTGGATTTAGCACAGTGAGTGCGCTAAAGGTGCATGAAAAACATGTCCTCCTGAGCCTCAGGTGGCTGTCATGGGAGTCATTAGTAAAGGTTCCTTACGCATCCCCTCGGTAATGTTTAGGAAGAAGGAGGCGGTTACTTGACAGGTGGTAAAGTGTAGTCAAACTTATTCCGTTCTGTATGAACGTGATGGGCCCTTGTCTGGCAGTGGTAAGTTGATGTGAGTGCAGTGATCACTTGGATTGGGCCTGCGGTCACCACTATGAAACAGTTGTGTGTTGTGCGTGAATGGCATGTCAAGGGACCTTAAAGCGGTTGTTGCCGTGAAGTGGCTTTTTGGCTCATCCTAAGAAGGCTTGGTTTCAATATTCACATACTTTCATATGTATTCATGCTTTGAAAAAATAATTTCTGGAGGTGCTAAAATGAACCAGTGTGAGTGGTGGCTTAACTTTAACATAATAGCACCAGGGAAGTCCAAGGATGCAGGACTTACGTGGCTCTCACCAGTTTTCCTTCCCTTGAAATCACAAACTTTGCTTAAAAACACATTTTCCTTGCATTTCAGTGAGGGGAAGTCCTGGTATCTACAGGCAGCCACAGATTTTCTACCACGCTGCGTTCCACTAAGTCTCCAGAGAAAAAAGTTGCCTCACTCGTGTGGGTGGGCAAGTGACCGCGACAGGGAAGTACCCAAAACTGATTGTGGAGACATCAAAATTACCTACCACAAAACAGCCTGGTTTTGTAAGACAGTCACCTGTGTATTTGGTCCTGTGCTCGTGGCCATAAGGGAAACCTACCAAGCCCAGACATTTCTGAAAACTGGACATCTGGAGCAGTTCACAGAAGTGTGGCGTGTTTGGATTCCACAAAGGATTCTTACCCAGGATACGTTACAAAGTTGAAACGTTGATTAAAAACACTATTTTTCCTTGCTTTTTCATCACAGAAACTACAGCAATGTGCAGGGATCCACACAATTTCTACCACCTGTGTTTCCCCACTTATCCCACTGGTGTGCTGTGCCTAGTGCCCATTTTTATTAGGAGACTTGGGGGAATGATGAGTCAAAGGAAGTTTGTGGCTCCCTTCAGATCCCTGAACTTTGAAGCACCGAAATGTGAGGAAAAGGTGTTTTTTAGCCAATGTTTTAGGTTTGCAAAGGATTCTGGGAGACAGAACCCAGTGAGAGCCCCACAACTCAACCCATTCTGGATTCCCTTCGGTGTCTAGTTTTAAAAAATGCACAGGTTTGGTAGGTTTCCCTAGGTGCGGGATGAGCTAGAGGCCAAAATCCACAGCTAGGCACTTTGCAAAAAACATCTGTTTTCATTGGAAAAATGTGATGTGTCCACGTTGTGTTATGGGGCATTTCCTGTCATGGGCACTAGGCGTACCCACACGAGTGAGGTACCATTTCTATTGGGAGACTTGGGGGAACGCTGGGTGGAAGGAAATGTGTGGCTCCTCCCAGATTCCAGAACTTTCTATCACCGAAATATGAGGAAAAATGTTTTTTAGCCAAATTTTTAGGTTTGCAAAGGATTCTGGGAGACAGAACCCAATGAAAGCCCCACAAGTCACCCCATCCTGGATTCCCCTATGTGTTTGGTTCTCAACAATGCACAGGTCTGGTGGGTTTCCTCAGGTTCTGGCTGAGCTAGAGGCCAAAAACATGCAAGTTTTCAATTGAAAAAATGTGATGTGTCCATGTTGCGTTTCCTGTCGCGGGCGCTAGGCCTACCCACACAAGTGAGGTACCATTTTTTTCTGGAGACTTGGGGTAACACAGAATTTAAGAATAAGATGGTGATTTTACCACCGCAAACCCTTTGTTGATGCCATTTTCAGAGAAAACACAGATGCTCTCTTTTTCAGCCCTTTATCCCATTTCCCCCCCCCCCCAAAAAAAACACATTTTAGCTGTATTCTGGTTAATTTCTTGGTCTCCTCCAGGGGAACCCACAAACTCTGGGTACCTCTAGAATCCCCAGAATGTTGGAGAAAAAGGACGCAAATTTGGCGTGGGTGGCTTATGTGGACAAAAAAGTTACGGGGACCTAAGTGCGAACTACCCCAAATAGTCAAAAAAAATCTCAGCACGGGGAGGGAAAGGCCCGCAGCTGAGGGGTTAAAGCTGTGAATGTTACTTCAATCTGACAACGAAATTAACTACGTGAAATGTTCTGAATAACTAGAGTGTGAGTGTTTCTATTGTTTATCTATATTGCTCTTCACTACTCTAAACACAAGTAATGTGTAGGAAGTTGGCTCTGTATGTACTATCTCAAAGTGAGAGATCGTGTGCACAGAGTCCAAGGGTTCCCCTTAGCGGTAAGATAGTGGCAAAAAGAGATAATTCTAATGCTCTATTTGTGGTAGTGTGGTCGAGCAGTAGGCTTGTCAGAGGGTAGTGTTAAGCATTTGTTGTACACACACAGGCAATAAATGAGGTACACACACTCAGAGACAACTCCAGGCCAATAGGTTTTTATATAGAAAGATATTATTTTCTTAATTTATTTTAGACCACAACATTCAGAATTTAGGTAAGTACATACATTGTAATGTACTTTACACAGGTAAGTCTGGAACTTTGATAAAAAAAACAGTAGTATACACTGATTTGGCAAAAATGGCAATAAGCTATTTTAAAAGTGGACACTGCAAAAATCAACAGTTTCCTGCAGTAGGTAAGTATTGGTTTGTTTCTCAGGTAAGTAAAGCACTTACAAATTCAGTCTCCTGGGCATAGTAGGCCCACCGTTGGGGGTTCAAGGCAACCCCAAACCCTCAGCACCAGCAACACAGGGCCTGTCAGGTGCAGAGCTCAAAGGAGGGCCCAAACAACATAGGCGCCTATGGTGAACAGAGGTGCTCCGGTTCCAGTCTGCTAGCAGGTAAGTACCTGTGTCCTCGGGGAGCAGACCAGGGGGGTTTTGTAGAGCACTAGGGAGGACACACAAGCACACAAAACACACCGTCAGTGGCACAGGGGTGGCCAGTTGCAGTGTGCAAAGTAGGTGTGGGGTTTGTCGTAGAAAAAAATGGAGGGACCCGGGGGTCACTCTAGCAAAGCAGGCAGGGCACGGGGGCTTCTCGGGCCAGCCACCATATGGGCTAGGATGAGGGCCACCTGCTGGTCACTCTTGCACTGGTAGGTGGTTCCTCTCAGTCCTGGGGGCTGTGGGTGCAGTGCTTGGTCCAGGCATCGGGTTCCTTTGTTACCAGGCAGTTGCAGTCGGGGGAGCCTCTGGATCCTCTCTGCAGGCATCGCTGTGGGGGTGCAGGGAGGTCGACTCAGGGTGTCCACGTCGTTGGAGTCGCCTGGGAGTCCTCTCTGCAGTGTTGGTTGTCCTGAACTCGAGCCGGGGGAGTTGGGTGCAGAGTGTGAAGACTTCTGCAGAGAAGTTGGAGTCTCTTTAAAGTTGCTTTCTTTGTTGTTGTTTCTGGACAGAGCCGCTGTCCTCGGGAGGTTCTTGGTCCTTTAGGTGCAGGTCAGTCCTCTGAGTCCTCAGAGGTTGCTGGTCCCGCTGGATGTGTCGATGGGCAGGTTCTTTGAGTCGGGAGACAGGCCGGTAGGGCTGGGGCCAAGTCAGTTGTTGTCTGAGTCATCTCTGCGGGGCTTTCAAGCCAGCAGTCCTTCTTCTTTATTCAGGTTGCAGGAATCTGATTTCCTAGGTTCAGGGTCGCCCCTAAATACTCAATTTAGGGGTGGGTTTAGGTCTTGGGGCCAGTTGCCAATGGCTACTGTCCTGGAGGGTGGCTAAACCCTCTTTGTGCCCCCTCCCTGAGGGGAGGGGGGCACATCCCTAACCCTATTGGGGGAATCCTCCAAAACAAGATGGAGGATTTCTTAAGGCAGGGGTCACCTCAGCTCAGAGCACCTTAGAGGCTGTCCTGACTGGTGGGTGACTCCTCCTTGTTTTTCTAATTATCTCCTACAGACTTGCTGCAAAAAGTTGGGGCTGTGTCCGGAGGGGCAGGCATCTCCACTAGCTGGGATGCCCTGGGGTGCTGTAACAACAGGCATGAGCCTTTGAGGCTCACCGCCAGGTGTTACAGTTCCTGCAGGGGGAGGTGAGAAGCACCTCCACCAAGTGCAGGCTTTGTTCCTGGCCACAGAGTGACAAAGGCACTCACCCTATGTGGCCAGAAACTCGTCTGGTTGTGGCAGGCGGGCAGGAACTGGTCAGCCTAACACTAAGAGTCGGACTGGTATACAGGGGGCATCTCTAAGATACCATCTGTGTGCATTTTTCAATAAATCCCACACTGGCATCAGTGTGGATTTATTGTGCTGAGAAGTTTGATACCAAACTTCCCAGAATTCAGTGTAGCGATTATGGAACTGTGGAGATCGTAATTGACAGACTCCCAGACCATATACTCTTTATGGCTACCCTGCACTTACAATGTCTACGATTTGGCTTAGACACTGTAGGAAGATAGTTCTCATGCAACTATGCCCTCACCTGTGGTATAGTGTACCCTGCCTTAGGGCTGTAAGGTCTATTAGAGGGGTGACTTGCCTATGCCACAGGCAGTGTGAGGTTGGCATGGCACCCTGAGGAGAGTGCCATGTAGACTTAGTCATTTTATCCCCACCAGCACACACAAGCTGTGAGGCAGTGTGCATGTGCTGAGTGAGGGGTCCCCAGGGTGGCATAAACCATGCTGCAGCCCTTAGAGACCTTCCCTGGCCACAGGGCCCTTGGTACCAGGGGTACCAGTTACAAGGGACTTACCTGAGTGCCAGGGCTGTGCCAATTGTGGGAGCAAAGGAACAGTTTAGGGAAAGAACACTGGTGCTGGGGCCTGGTTAGCAGGGTCCCAGCACCCTTTCAATCATAACTTGCATCAACCAAAGACAAAATGTTAGGGGGTAACCATGCCAAGGAGGCATTTCCCTACATAATGAATACTGTGTTGATGTTCCAGACAGATCTTCACCACACTGCCGCACTCTAGTGCTGAATAAAACACATGGTGCAGGATTCACAAAGTTCAAATTAGACCAAAAGTCTAACTTTACTACTTTACAGTATTGTCAGAGGTAAAGTTAGACAAAAACTCTAAGTTAGACAAGAAGTCTTACTTTTATTAGTAAAGTTAGAGTTTTGGTCTAACATTTCCTTTGTGAATACCGAAAAGTAGTAAAGTTAGACTTTTGGTCTAAGTTAGACTTTTGGTCTAACTTTACCTTTGTGAAATGGGTCCATTGTGAGCAAATCACTTGGTAATTGCGTTTTTTCTTGTGCTTGTCAAATCTTGACCTCAGTGCAGCAGTGCAGTGGCGAAGGTAGGGTGACGGTGCCTAAATAAGAAGGCCCTAGAGCTCCTAGGGGAATCAGGGCCGCACCAAAGACATGGAGTTCTACAACCGTAGGCACAGTATCTAAGGCAGGAGACATGGTAAAACAGGGAGCAGTTCATAAGGGATGAGGTCATTGAGGGATTGATTCTGGGGCTCAGAGCATAGAGCCCCTAGAGGGCATTAAAGACAGGTAGCCCATGGACATTTCTTAGGAGTAATGGTGGATGGTGTGTAAGATCATCCTATATGAGTGATCATGTGGTGGAGAAGTGATGCAAACAGTAAGGCTGCTGCAAGGGGGTGCCAGAGGGCTCTCAAAGAAGGAAGAGTTGGAGCAGATGTGTAAAGCACCGGAGAGTGGGAGTTCTCATGATGTGTCAGGTTTGGGATTGGTGTAACAAGGACGGAGGACAGACCGACGGAGTGGGAAATTCAGGATGTGCCAAGGGAGTGAGGAAGAGACCACCCAAGCATGGAATGGCAGGACCTTGGTGTGATAAGGGAGATGGACAGAGGGAACACTACAAAATGTTGTGGACAAAGTGTGCCAATGAAGGGAGAAAGAGAGTGAACCCCTGAATGGAATGGCTGGTACTGGTGGATAGGTATTCTACCCCAAAATGTGAGCAACTTCTTTTTAGTTAGATATAAGTCACATGCACTCTTATGTGTGGTAAGATATACCACATCTCTCACCAAATTCAAGCACCGTAGTTGCCTCCTTTGCAAGGTTAGAAATCACAGCCACATGTTATCCTTTTTTTGCCTGCTGGATTACACAGCCAGAAGAAGGTGAGAGACAAGGTCAGTCCACTTTTACTCCACTGCTTCCTTCTTGATACTTTAAGGTGTGGGGTCAGCTGGGGCTAGTGACTGCACCTAACCTGTAACAAGACAGAAAGGAAGGGCAACTCTGAGAGACCATGCAGTGTCCTCTACAGGGTGGCAGCATCTTGTGTGCATCATGTGTCCTGATGTCACAGCAGGCATAGCACCCCCTAGAGTCACGCCACCACCAGCTCGGGGGGTTTGCTTCCTACAACCCCTACCTGCCATACTGCTGCTTCCTGTCCTGGACTATTTCCCACTGGGGGTGATGATAATGCTTGCTGGTGCCAAAGCTGACAGTGCAATGAAAGAGATGTGAGGAAGAAACATCACTGCAGCAGCCGCGTGACAAGTGTGTTAGGGTGTCTTTGTATGTGCCGGGTGTCTGTGCATGTGTGTGGTTGTCTGTGATTGTGTGCAAGTGTCTGTGTCTGTGGTGGGTGTCTGTGCATGTGGGGAGTGTTTGTGCATGTGTGTGGTTGCCTGTACATGTGTATGGGTGTGTGTGGGTGTCTGTGTGTGTGTCGGTGTATGTGGTGGGTGTGTGCATGTGTGTGATGTCTGTGTATGTGGGTGTATTTGTATGTGGGTGGGTGGGTGTCTGTGCATGTATGTGTCTGGTGTCTGTTTAGGTAGGTGTCTGTGTATGTGGTGTGTGTATGTGTGCATGTGTGTGGCGTCTGTGTATGTGGGCGTCTGTGTATGTGGGTGTCTGTACATGTGTGTGTGTCTCTCTGTATGCAGGTATCTGTGTATGTGGTGGGTGTGTGTGCATGTGTGTGGGTGTCTGTGTGTGTGAGTGTCTGTGTATGTGGTGGGTGTGTGCATGTGTGAGGATATCTGTGTATGTGGGTGGGTGTCTGTGCCTATATGTGTGCCTATCCGATGATGGGTATATTGCCACTGAGGTTGGCATAACTTGTACCCCATGGACATATCAAAGTGTGTTATATAGTTGTCTGATATAACATAATATTTCAGACATATCATGGCATTGTTGCATTAATTGTCATCAATTAGTGTTTGACTGCGGTTAGTGCAGGGATTGTCATGGCATTGCTAGTCATAACATGGCATGGTTTGGGCGTATGATGGCATGACTTGGCAGACAATAGTTTTCCCTTGTATATTGTAGAGTTAGTAGGCATGTGATTCCATGCGTCAGCATATATTGACATTATTGGGAATAGTAGGAGCACCTCTGATATAAGGTGTTCAGCCTTGTAATATGATGGATATACATGGGCATGTGAGGAGGAAATTAGAAACCTGTTCTGCCATGAGAAACAGGTAGAATCATTTACGGGCTGCGCCCTTAAGTTCTATAGGTTCAGTCAAGGAGCGTGGTATTTGATGATCAACTCTGTTAGGAGTGACTGAGAGGTTCAAGACAATCAGACAAGTCCACTCTGCTTTAATCGTGTGTGAAATAAGGGATGATTCGCTGAGAGTTATACAAAAGCCCTGAAGAAGGCCCAGGAGGGCTGAAACATGTGACCAATAACTGCTAGTGAGAAAGGAACCCTAAGAGTCACCATCTTTGTGCCGAGAGTGTCCATCTGTGGTATATTCATGGTATTTTAGGATGAGAGTCTTCTGATAAGTCAATACCCTGTGAAAGGGCAGCAGAAGCTCAACATGACTTTCATTCTGTTGTATGATCTAGGCTTCTCGTCGAAGCTCAAGAGGTCGTTGTACACCGTGTGCTTGAACGTTCCATACATTTCCCCCTGAAATTCGCACTTTTGAGAATGGAGCTGAAGTCAGTCCTTATGGCAGACTCTATTTGAGGGTAAGACTGGCAGAGATAATCATGCCCCTCTCAGATTCAAGGCATGACCCCTGTTCTGATTCATTATAAGGACCTTCTGTGTTTTTGAAAATAAGCCACCTCAGTCAGGGCGTTCCTGACCTGAACCAAATATAGGGGCTAATTTTCAAGCCCCATGCGCTGCTGGTGCATCACTTTTTTTGACAGTCCGGCAGCGCACACTGCAGGCCCATATCTACAAAGCCACACAAAGTCACTTTGCGTGGCTTTTAATGGCCGTGTAGATATGGCGTAAGGCAACACAGCTCAAGTTGCTGTGTTGCCTTACACCATGTTAGGCATTAAAGGGAGGTAGTCTATGGGCATTTCTCTGGGTCAATTGTGGATGGTGTGTAAGATTATCCCAATTGAGTGATCATGTGGTGGCGAAGTGATGCAAACAGTAAGACTGCTGCAAGGGGGTAGACAGAGGGCACTCAAATAAGGAAGATGTGTAGAGCACTGGAGAGTGGGAGGTGTTCCATGGGTGTTGCGGTGGGTTTTCCCACACAACACCCATGATTTTTTATGCATTCCCAGATTTTCAAGAATCTGTACCCTGAGAATGTGTCAAATGCGTACGTCTACCCAGGGGAGGCGCAACAAGGAGAAATATCTTTATTTCTCCTCACTTTTTCCTCCTTCTATGCGGTGCACTATGCAGCACACATAGAAAGAGGAGAAAGCCTCCATGGATTGTTTTAATTCAGGAAGGTGTCCCTTCCCACACAGAAACAATCCTGTCTGCGAGGCAGGCGTCCTTCACCACGGTGGAAGGGTGCCTGTGTCGCAGCTAGGGAGCACATTATGCACCAGCACAGGGGGAGAGGACAGAAATGTACTGTATCTTGTAGATACAGCACATTTCTTCCCTTTCCCTGTGACTTGTAAATAAGCCCCCCTAGTTTCCTCAAGATTGGTGGTTAGCCAGTCTGGAAGCTCAGAATAGCAACAATGGGGAATATTTACGAGAGGCTTCCTCCTCCGGTGCGTCACTTTTTCAGAAGCTCTGGTGGTACAAACCTCTCAACCATTTCTATGAGGCCACTTTGCATGGCTTTTCATGGCCTTGTAGATATGTTGAAAGGCAATGCCTTACAGTGCAGCAGGTAGAGCGTTCCATGGGCATCGTAGTGGATGCTCCCATGCAACACCCATGGATTTTGATACTGCCCCAGATTTACAAAATCACTTTAACCTGAGGCAGCATCAAAACCTTACCCCTCGTTTCTTCGTCTTTCCATGTGTTCTGCATTCTGTAGCACAGAGAGGAGGAAAACACCTCTTGGGATTGTTTTTGTGCAGGAAGGTGCCCCTTCCTGCATAAAACCAACCCTGCATGCAACAGAGGCACTCTTGCACCATGGTGCAGGGGTCGCTACGTTGGTGGTGGGCTGCATATTCTGTGCCAGAGCAGGGTGAAAGGATAGGCATGAGCAATATGCCAAAGATACAGTGCATTCCTGCCCTTTCACATTGCTGCAGGACAGTGAGGCCTGAAGACTTGGGGCGTTGTCCTACTCCAGTTGCCCATAAATATGAGCCTATGTTTTTTGACTAGCATCCCTCATCAGAGAATCTGACGTGAGCAGGTCAGTTTTGCGAATAAGTTTCAATGTCTCACATAACAGCTCAGCAGAGTTATGAGATGATTTATTCATAAAACCATGTAGCCTTGGTCTTCTGAAGGTGACAAAGATTCCTGACTTCAGATGCATGATCCGCCTGAGGATGGTGTGTGTTATCTGGATGCAGGGAATGCACCAGCCATTCCCACCAATGTCTTACCTTTGGGTCCTTGTGGGTCCACAAAGGACAGAAACTGCTGGAGATTCTTGCAGAGCATTCAGTGGAGTTCTGGGGACACAGACTGAGAAACAGTCTATCAGTCATGAAGGAGTATCTCCCAGGTCCCTCAACCTCACTGGTAGATACGTACCCCACGCACTTGAAGACACCGATTGACAGAATGCTAGACCCCAGCTCTTTAGGGGGGTTCACAGGCTCTGTGGCCCCCTGAAAGTTTACCTGAGTGTGCTGGAATCTCTACAGTTTGTGAGTCGGACTCGGACATTTGATCCCAGATGTCTTGCTTCTCAACTGGGCATATTCGCAAGCTTATGTGTTCCTGCTCTCCTGCCTTCTAGGAATCTTTTACAATATAGGAAGGTTCTGGACTCGAGTCTCTCAGGTGAAACCAGATGAGACTTCTGTGACTTGGAGGCATATTTATGACTTTTGTGGAGCACGGCAGCGCAGGAAGTCACATCACGCAGAAATGGTGGAAACGCACCACATTTAATGAATACTTCACATTTCTGTCCTTCCCCCTGCACTGGCACCAACGTAGGCACCCTTGCACCATGGTGGTGTAAGCAGGATTGCTTTTGTGCAGGAAGGGACATCTTCCTGCACAAAAAAGATCCTGAGAGGATACTTCTCCTCGCTGCACCTCTCCTGGGGAGGTGTATCTTTTTGGCTCAGTCCCAGGTTTAACGCGTTTGGTGAGTCTAGATCTGCATCAAAAACCATGAGAGTTGCCTGGGAACACCTGGAATGTCTCTCTGGAGCACAGTAATGTAACACAATGATTTGTGCTGTGTTGCATTGCTCCATAGATTCTTGAAGCCATTCAAAGTCACACAAACTGGCTTTGCGTGGCCTCCATAAATCTGACTTACGGTTTGCGTCAGTCATGCATCACATTGCGTGGTGCAAGAGCGATGCAGTCCGGGTCATAAATATAGTCCTTGGTTCTTTCTCTCCTGTAATTGTGTGAATCCGAAAGGTCTTACCCACAAAGTTGCCATTTGTTATGCCGCCATTGTAAAGACTCCTGTATTCACCGGTGAGAGTTCACTTCCACAGTCCCACTTCGCACGTCCGTGATCTCACCCCACCTCCGAGTGTATGGTATCATGGTTTCCGCTGACATAGATATTTCTCATCCACTCTGGAGGTTTTAGAGTTTGCATTATCATTTGTGATACCCTCAGTGGACTCGTCCCTTCAGAACGTTCATTCTAAACATGCCTAGGAATTTGGATGTTTTGGATTTATTCCTTTGGGTACAGCACCACAACTGTTTTCCAGTACTTTCATTCTTATTAGGATTCTGCAATCTTTGTCTCACAAAGAGGTCAGCATGCCCGGCTGACCGTGCAAGCTTTCGACGTGGCTTTTATTACTAGGTGCAGCACCTCCGCTATGGCGGCGGAGCGCCTCTCCTCCCCAGCAGCAGCAGCTACAAAACTTTTACCATAAAATGATAACAAAGGCCACGGGCTATGACGAGCACGGAGGGGGAGTGAACAGCAGTCCCCTCAGTACGCATGTATGTTTGGCCGGCAGTCTCGGGACGGCCAAACACGCATGTGCGCTGTGTTCTCTCCAACTCGGCACAGTGATACCCGGTTGGATACAGCAGGCAGAGACTCCCACTCTGCCTCAGAGCATCTGGCTTGGCACTCTGGCAAATTCAAAGACTGATGGCATGTTGCCAGCAGCATGACCACAGATTGGCCACAGGGCAGGCTGGGAGCCAGTGCCTGCAGCTATAGTGGAGGCAGGGGAGCGGTGGGGTGTTGGTGGCGGTGGAGAATCAGGTAAGTGTTTTTTTACTATTCATTTTTCTAACATCCCTCACAGGGCTGGCCACCACTTCAACGTGCCGCAAACTGTTCCTGCTTATTACCCCCAGGTCCACCAGTCCTCATCCCCTTCGTTACTTATAGAGGTATCTCTCCATGGACAGGAAAAAGAACACAAGAAATGTACATGCACCCTCCTACACCCCCCTCCCACCAGGGATACATATTACGTACCTTCCCAGCACTCCTCCTGTTCTTTTTTCTGTCCGTGATGATGCAAGGACTTGTGGGCTGCTCTTGAGGGGCTTGTGCAGTTGTTTTTGTTGCGGTGGCCATCATCCTCCATCCTCCAGCGGGGAGGATGTCTCTGCTTTCCTCGCCAGTGGTCTCCGCCTAGGAGGCTGGTGGGTGGGACGCATGTGTTGGTGGAGCTGGACGGCTGCTGTCCCATTGCTTCTGGCTCCATGCTTCTGCTTCCGAGGACTTTCCATGTTGCGTCTCCTCGGCTGTGTGAGGTTGGCGAGGGAGACCCATGTTGCTGCCTGGGTGTCACAGGGCCGCAATGGTGTTTTTTCTTAATTTTACTCACTGTGGCGTTTCTCCAACATCAGCTCCTGTTGCCTGCTTCCGGGGGTTAGTGGGGAGCACGGCCCGGCCTTTGAAGGAGCTGGGTTGTCACAGGTTACGTTTTATTTTTGGTGATTGATGGGTTGGTTTCATCGGATTGTGGCCACAGTAATGTAGAGGTCCTGGGGTGAGTACCACACGGCGGTTTAGCATTGTTTCACTACCAATACTTGTGGTGTGGTACTGTGTTTGGCAGTGGGGTGCTCAGCAGGAATGAGGATGCATACCCATAAGGTATGTAGAGGTTTCCTCCTCCTCGCCTCCTCTGCTCCTCCTCACTCTACGAGGCACAAGAAGGATGACGACACACTGAAGAGACTCACAAGGGAGAGTTTGGCGAAGGTGTCAGTTGAAGAGGAGAGTTCCCTTTTTGTCAAACCTGTGAAGGCCAATACGGGCTTTCCAGAGGTGGAACTATCTGATACCTCCAACGTTTCCTCGCTTCGCCACTTTCAAGTTCTTATGCCTGTGGATGTGCCAATCCGCCCCTATATTTAGGGAGTATTTAAGCAAGAGTGGCGGGATCCTGGAAAAATTCTTCTGCCTCGTTTCATGGATAAGCTGTACCCTTTGCAGGATAGGCATCACAAAATACCTGATTCGACTCCTATTGACTCTTTGTGGCCAGCTTAGTCGGCAGAACATCGTTGGCTGAGGATGAGGTGGTCAAGGATGCAGTGGATAAAAGAGTGGATGGCTCTCTTAAAAAGGTGTATTCTGGGGTACATTTGGCCTTGAGGTCAGGTATCTACGGCACTTACGTGGCTCAGTCCTTGATTGCGAATTTCAAATCATTGGGTCGTGCTTTGGATGAGTCTACTAACTGCGCAGGGGTGCCTGAACTTATTGAGCATCAAGTGGAGTTCCTTTCTGATGTCTCTTTCGATGTAGCCCCTGCATCTGCTCTTGCTGGGGGGTGCCTGCGTGGCAGTCCATTGAACTCTGGTGATGAGAGACTGGTAGACTGATGCAGCACAGAAGTCATCTGCCCTCCAACTTCCTTTCCAGGGAAATGTGTTGTTGGGGCCAAACTGGAGGACAAGCTCCATAAACTTTTTAAAGAAAATGAACATTCTTCTTCTCTCAAGTCAGGCTTGGGGGACAAGCAACTTTTTCAGCGCAAAGTCTCCTTTTCGCCTGCCTTCATGTAGACAGTTTGTCCATTCTCAGGGACAATTTCCTGCAGGCAGTGATCAAGTTAAGAAGCCCAAATTTCCCCCTTCCCTTACAAGTCTCATTCCTGACTATATGGCAGCGCAGATGCTTGGGTTTTGGATGTGGTGAGCAAGCATACCAGATTTGGGGTGGTTTCTCCTTCTAGGGGGGATGCATCCAATCCCTTGGCCTTCTAAGTCCATCAGGGAGGAGGCTTTGACACAAATAATTCACTGCTTCAGAAGCAGGCTGTTTTGGAGGTTTGTCCTTTGGAGAGAGGCAAGGGGTTCTATTCCATTGTCTTCCTGGTGGAAAAACATACTGGAGACTTCTATCTGGTTTTCGTTTTGATTGTCCTGGACGAATTAGTTTGCCATATCCCCTTCAAGATGGAGACATTGCAGCGGATCATTCCATTGGTAGTACAGGGTCATCTTATGTGCACACTGGACCTGCAGGACACCTACTACCTGCCCATCCTCTCTACCAGCAGTTTCTCAGGTTTTGTGTGCAGGGGACTCATTACCAGTTCAGGGTTCACCCGTTTGATCTTTCTTCAGCACCAGGAGTGTTCACCATGGTAGTGGCTCCTCTGGTTGCCTCCTTTCACCTCAAAGGGATTCATCATTACCCCTATCTGGACAACTGGCTGGTGCATGCTACTTCAGAGGATTTACATTTTTGAGGTCTGCAGTTGGTTTGCTCCACACTCCAGATGCATGGTTTCCTTGTGAACTGGGAGAAATGACAGCTGACTCCAACCAGGGACCTAACATTTATTGGGGCCATATTTTGCACAGATCTCAACAGGGTGTTTCTTTCGAGATCCTAGGCTCTAGCTCTGCAGTTTCTGGCTGGGGAGGTGATGGCTCTGCTGGCAGTTCCAGTGCGCAGGTGGCTTCAGTTGTTGGGCTTCGTGGCAGCTGTAGTGTTTACAGTTCCTTGGGCTTGTTTTCATCTCAGGCCATTGTGGATACACCTGCCGTCCTATTTGGATCCTCGTTCAGGGGATAACAAGATGTGGGTGCCTGTCTCATGAGATGTCTTGCTGGATCTCGGGTGGTGGACTTAGGAAGACAGCCTTGCAAGGAGGGTACTGCTGCAGCCTCTGACCATGGATGCCAGTGCCTTCGGTTAGGGGGACAACCATGGGAGACAGGTCTCTGCAGGCTTGGTGGTCTCTTTATGAGGAGAGTAGGTCATCCAGTTGGAGGGAGCTCATGGCGGTGTTCCAAGCCATCATGGGTTTCCATCATCTGCTTGTGGGACACAACTTGGTGGTTTACTCAGACAATCAGGTCACAAGACATATCTTAACAGCCAGGATCCATACCAGGTCTCTCAACAGAGTAGCACAGTTGGTGTTCTACTGGGGGGAGCAGCATCTTCTTTCTTTTGTTGCATTCATGTGAGGGGGTGGACAATGGAGTGGCAGATGCTCTCAGCCGGTGCTTTCCTCCTTCTCAGGAATTTTCTCTCATTCTGACTGCCTTTTTCCGGGTGTGCAGGAAGTTTGGTGTACCATACCTAGACCTCTTTGCTACCTGACTCAATGCTCACGTTTCCCGGTTTTGAGGGGATCTGGGGGTGGATGCTCCGTCGATACCCTGTCCGGATTATCTGTTGTACACTTTCCCTTCAATTCCTCTCATTCACAGGTTTCTGACATGGTTAATGAGGGAGGACAGGGCTTGATTTTGGTGGTTCCTTTTTGGCTGAGAAGATTTCCACTTCTCAGGTTGATGGCAGTGCAGGGTCCTTGGCTTCTTCCTTGTTTTCTGTCTCCTTTTCGGTCAGTTCCATCCCTGGCTCTCCTGAAGCTTCGCCTATCGGTTTGGAAGTTGAGAGAAGGGGGTTGCAGCTCAAAGGGATTCCCATACACTCAACAGTGGTCATTCAGGAGTCCCATAGGCCTTCCACCTTGAAAGTGTATGCAAGGCATTAGGGTCATTTTCAACATTGGTGTGTTCTGATTCATTTGTCGCCTTTTGGAATATTCCTTGATGGTTGTGCTTGAGTTTTTGTGGGAGGGGTTTGAGAAGTGTTTATCTGTCTCCACCTTGAGGGCACAGTGGGCAGCTATCAAGGCTTTTCATTGTCCTTTGGCGAATTTGGCTGATGTTGATGATCTGGTCTCCAGATTGTTGTGTGGTTTATCCCTTGCCCGTCCTTTGGTGAAACCTCTTTTCCATTTCTGGGACCTGCCTTTGGATTTGAAGTCCTCTGTGTCTGTCCCTTTTAAGCCGTTGGAGTTGCTGGACATTAAGTTTATCAACTTCAAGGTTGTGTTTTTGGTGGCCATCACCTCCGCTAAATGCATTGGGGAGTTGGGGGCATTGATGGCTAGGGAGCCTTTTCTGTCTTTTTCGGAGGATGGGGTGGTGTTGCATTTAGATTCCTCTTTTGTTCCCAAAGTGGCTTCTTAGTTTCATCATTTTAGGGGATTTAGAGTGGTCTTTGTTGGATGTGAGGCGTGTTTTGTTGGTCTACTTGGGCTGGACCTAGTCTTTCATGAAGTTTGATTCCTTGTTTATGTCCCTTTGGGCGTCCTCCAGGGGAGAGAATGCTGCTTATCTCTCTATCAGTCATTGGATCAAGCAGTTGATTGAACTGGTGTATTCTCTGACAGGGGTTCCTCCTCCGGCGGAGGTGCAGGGGTGCTCGACCAGGTGTATTGCGGCCTCTTGGGCGGAATTGAAGGGTGTTTCCTTTTCTGAGATTAGTCAGGCCGCTACATGGGCATCTTCCAATACTTTTGCCTGCCATTACCACCTCCAGAACGTGTTGGGGGTAGAGATAAACTTTGGTTTGTGGGTGTTAATGGTTGTTTTCCCCTGACCTGCTGTGTGTTCTTATTGCTTTGTGTTCTTCAGTAAATCACTGGTGGGTGCAGGTTGGACTTTTCAGTTCCTGTGTGATTTTTCATTTTTGTTGTTTGCTTCTTGGCTCAAGTCGGTCTTCCTTTCTGGGTTGGGTATGCTCCATAAGTAATGAAGGGGATGAGGACTGGTGGACCTTGGGCTAATGTCATATTACTTACTGGCAATCTTCATTACTCCTGGTCTTGTAGTCCTCATCCCATTCATTACGCCCTGCCCTCCCTACCTGATGACTTTGCCTTCGTTGTTGGGCTTGGGAGTTCAGGAGGAAAGCTGGGAAGGTGCGTGGTATGTACCCCTGGTAGGAGGGGGTAGGGGAAGGTGCAGGTACATTTCTTGTGTACTTTTTCTCTCCACTGAGACATCTCTCTCCATAAGTAATGAAGGGGATAAGGACTGCAGGGTCAGGAGTAATGAAGATTACCGGTAAGTAATATGACATTATACGTGTCTCCCCCTGAAACTGATGCTCTCCAGGTGTGCCGGCTCCCCGAACCCTGCTACGTTTCTGGCATTATCCCAAAGTTAAAGATAGGCAACCATTTTGTGTAGCCCTACACATCCTCTATCGGAACATTCTGTTCCTAAAATTGTTTTAATTTTTATTAGGATTCTGCAATTTCTGCCCCATGAAGAGACTTGCAAGACTCTTTCCCTTACTGATTTGGTTAGGTTCAAGGGGCAGCACCCATTATTCTACAATGAAATAAGCTCAATAGGTCAAGTGTATGGTTGTTTACACAACTGTCATGTGGTTTTGCCTCCACCTTGTGATATTAAGTAACCAATTTTTGTTATGTTTCTTTTCTCCTCACTCTTTCTTGCTTTCATTTTGATTCTGTTCTTGCTGCTATAAAAGGTGTGGCTCAGGCATTTTAATTGTAATGCCCTGATGATGATCCTTACATTGTAAGAGGATCGAAACGTTGACGTATAAATGTCCCTTAGAAATAATCAAAGAAATTTAGATCTTGGCATATGTGGCAGTAGTAAATTCATTTTTTGACTTTAGACTAATTTTGCTTTTTGTAGGAGGTGAAGGGGCTAAGCAGGATATCATCGGAGGGACACCGAAGGGAGCAACCAAAGCAACAAAAGTGCATGCAAGGGAATGGCCACGTATGAACTGATATGAGCGCAAAGAGACTTAACAACATGGATAGTTTCCAGGCAAGGTATTCTCAGTTTTTGGGTTAAGTGCTGTCTCTTCCACATGTGACATGGAAGCACTCCCCCAGTTATCTTGGTTTGGGAAGTCTTGGCACTCTCCGATGAAAACAGGTGCCCTAATAGAATGGGAAAGATGCCAACATTGCCAGTAATACTGTCTAAAGTGGGTCTCCATGATTTCCATGTCCCTTTATTATTCCTACAGAACCTTATATCTCAATAACAGAGCTTTACAAACCTAACAGTACGCCCGACTGAACAAACTTCTCCCAGTTTGTAAGGGAAACGTTAAAGGATTGTTTTTTGGCCAAAGGTTCACAAAGGATGCATTGGCTCATACATGATCCATGCACCATATTCCTTATAGTCATTCAGATATTGTAGTGGCCCTCTTAGTACTCTGGAGTCAAAGACTGGAGTCAAAGAATGCTTTTGCCTTGTGCAGGCTATGCAGGTTGTTGGAAAATGGCATCTCTGAAGGGTCACCCCAAACTTTTTGCCTTCCTCCTCTTCTTTTTCTGACCTAATTTTTTCTTGCTTTAGGATTCTGGACACTTTATCTCTGCTAACCAGTGCTAAAGTGCATGTGCTCTCTCTCTAAAAACATGGTAACATTGGCTCATACCCAATTGGCATATTTAATTTACTTGTAGGTCCCCAGTAAAGTGCATTACATGTGCACAGGGCCTGTAAATTAAATGCTACCAGTGGGCTGCAGCACTGGTTGTGCCACCCACATAAGTAGCCCTTAACCATGTCTCAGGCCTGCCACTGCAGTGCCTGTGTGTGCAGTTTCTGTCAACACCAGGGCAGTGCGCGCTCTATTGGCGACTAGAATGCAAAAACCAAGCACTCTCAAAACAACGTAATTTATGCATTGTGCTGATATGTTGTTGTCTAACCTTTTGCATTGCAGA
Organism: Pleurodeles waltl; assembly: GCF_031143425.1. NCBI lineage: Eukaryota > Metazoa > Chordata > Amphibia > Caudata > Salamandridae > Pleurodeles > Pleurodeles waltl. The sequence continues at coordinate 1,547,931,754 of NC_090446.1, forward strand.
GTTCAATCCTGAAGACTTATTTTTAACGTGCTTACAAATGCTGTTCATTTGCAATGTATTGCTGCAGGCATTCAGAGTGTGTTAGGGTGTGGTCCCTTTCCAGGGCCTTCTAGAGACTTTCCCTGCAACATGCCTGGGTGTGGTTGTGGGCTGGGCCAAGACTCTATAAAAAGGAGCCAGCCCAACTCCAAGTGCTCACTATTCCGAGGTCCCGGTGCAGAGCAGCAGCTACTTCCTGAGCTCCAGTCCCAGTGGCCTATTTGATCTTACAGACATCTGACTTTCAGTCTTCATGTGGAGATCCTTGTTCTGGGCGGTAAGACGGTGGTTGAGCTGGCCTCCCGACGCCGTTATCGAGAACTCACATGTTCTTGGGCCTAACTCTTTTACGATTTGACAGAGTACTTTGCGCGTGTGAAATATGCACTTGAGTGTTTGTGACATTTGCAGGGTGACTTGCGAATTGGCAAGAAGCGCGATTCGTTTTATGGTGTTTTAACTTTGTTATTCATTCCGCGCTACCATTTCTTGACATTTACATGGTGGCTTAAGAATCGGCAAGACGCGCGATTCGTTTTATGGTGTTTTAACTTTGTTGTTCATTGCGCGCTACCATTTCTTGACATTTACATGGTGGCTTAAGAATCTACGAAAGACGCGCAATTTGTTTCATTGTACTTTGATCTTGTTATTCATCGTGAGCTGTTATTTCTTGGTATTTACATCGTGGTTTACGAATCGGCAAGACGCGCGTTTCATTTAATGATGATTTGACTTTGATATTCATTGCGTACTACCATTTCTTGGCTTTTTACATGGTGACACTCGAATCGGCAATACGCACAATTCTCTCCTCTAGTTTAATTCATGTTGTTTATTGCATGACACTATTCTAAGATATTTATCATGTAATATTCGAGTTGACAAGTTATGTGATTTGTTTTTCCTGAATCCATATTGTGTTATTCATGGTGCACAATCCTTTTATGGTGTTTACTATATATATATATATATATATATACATATATATATATATATATATATATATAAATCTACAATATGCGCAATTTGTGTTGAAACATTTTAAGAGTACACAGAAGATCAGAGTGTTGTGTCTAGTTGCAATATTGTATAAGAAAGATTCCCTTACAGGTATTCGGCCATCTTGAAACTTATTCATTTTAAACTTAATTCTTAGATTGTTCATGTTTTCAGAATGACTATGCTTAGAATCATAGTCTAGTATTGATTTCAGGAGATATAATTTTCATATTGTGTGTTCTAACCTTTTTCTTACTCCTTCCCAGCTGTTTCCCTTCCTAATCCCCTCTTCCCCTCTTGAACTCTCTCAGCCTCTGTGATTTATCTATCAGAGTCTTGGAGCTGTTCAGTGGTGGGCGTGTTGGGAACGTGCGCAGACCCCAAGGATCTGGTGACTCTGACAGTTTCACTGCCACTTCGACTTGGAAACTAAAAGTACTTGCAAAGCCTTAAACTCCCCTTTTTCTACATATAGGTCACCCTTAAGGTAGGCCTTAGGTACCCAATAGGGCAGGATGCGATGTAGGTTAAAGGCAGCACATGCATATATGTGTTTTATATGTCCTGGTAGTGAAAAACTCCTAAATTCGTTTTCCACTATTGAGAGGCCTGCTCCTTTCATAGACTAGCATTAGGTCTGCCCTCATATACTGTTTGAGTGGTATATTCAGATCAGAAAGGGGTAAACAGGTCATATTTAGCATCGCTAGAATGGTAATAGAAAATCCTGCGTATTGGTGAGGATGGATTTAATATTACTGTTTTAGAAATACCACTTTTAGAAACTGAGCATTTCTCTGCACTTAAAATCTATCAGTGCCTTACAGTCTGTCTCCAATCAATGTCGTGTCTGTGCTGGTTGGCAGCTCCCTAGTGCACCTCACCCAGACAACCACAAACAAAGGACACTCAGGGGGTCATTCTGACCCCGGCGGTCAAAGACCGCCGGGGCCAGGGTCGGCGGGAGCACCGCCGACAGGCCGGCGGTGCCCCGCAGGGCATTCTGACCGCGGCGGTTTGGCCGCGGTCAGATGCGGAAAACCGGCGGTCTCCCGCCGGTTTTCCGCTGCCCATCAGAATCCTCCATGGTGGCGCAGCGCGCTGCGCCGCCATGGGGATTCTGACACCCCATACCGCCATCCTGTTCCTGGCGGGTCTCCCGCCAGGAACAGGATGGCGGTATGGGGTGTCGCGGGCCCCTGGGGGCCCCTGCAGTGCCCATTCCAATGGCATGGGCACTGCAGGGGCCACCGTAAGAGGGCCCCACTTTGTATTTCAGTGTCTGCTTCGCAGACACTGAAATACGCGACGGGTGCCACTGCACCCGTCGCACCTTCCCACTCCGCCGGCTCAATTCTGAGCCGGCGTCCTCGTGGGAAGGGAGTTTTGCACTGGGCTGGCGGGCGGCCTTTTGGCGGTCGCCCGCCAGCCCAGTGCAAAACCCAAAATACCCTCAGCGGTCTTTCGACCGCGGAGCGGTATTTTGGAGGGGGGAACTCTGGCGGGCGGCCTCCGTCGCCCGCCAGGGTGAGAATCACCCCCTCAGTCACATCTGCAGTCATCGGCATATTGAACGGGTCTTCCTCGGCTGGAAGGGTGTAGGGCCTGACACTTACATTTCAAAGGTGGGTGGCCTGCCCTCACGCAATGGACTGATAAACCCCCCAATGGGACCCTGGCAGACAGGAGTGGGCTTAAAGGGGAACTTGTGCACTGCAAAACCACTCTTTGAAGTCTCCCCCACTTCAAAGGTATTTTTGAGTGTATAAACTGAGTCCCTGACCTCACCAACTCAGACACATCTGGACCTACATCTGCACAATGTCAGAGGAGCCACCTGGCTGCCCAAAGGACTCATACGGACTGCATTATTGAGAAAGACTGCTGCCCTGCTGTTGCCCTGCAGCCCTACTGGTCTCTGACTTTGCTGAGTACGACTCTGCCTTCCCCAAAGGTGCTCTCCAAGGGCTTGGATTGAGCTTGCCTCCTGTTTCTGAAGTATTAGTGCCAACAAAGATCTTCATCTCTTCAAGAAACTCCTTCTGCATCGAAAATCGACGCACTGCCTGCAGAAATCGATGCTCAGTCGACTGCAATGACACAGCCCTGACTTCCAGACTGGAAATTCGACGCAGCGCCTACCTTGCGATGGAACGTTCGATGCATCGCATACCGATCGATGCAGTGCCTGTTTCTTCTTCCAGCGCATCAAGGATTTTCAATGCATCGTCCCTGGGCGTCTACATATCCCTGTATCACAGTAAGGAACTAAGACTCTGTGCTGAAAAACGGCGCAAACGACTTGCAGCGTGGAAAGAAACAACACATTGTCTGTGCCACATTGGAAAATTTGATGCAACTCCTTATTTTTCCACGCATCTCCTCCTCTGCTGTCTCTGTGCATCGTTATTTTTGACGCATACGAGGTACTTTGTGTAAAAAAGAGACAACTGTTTATTTATAAGCATTGAGACTCTTTTAAACCTTGTAAAAGTTATATTTTAAATGTGTGCTTATTGGATCCTTGTTTTGGCCTTCTTTTATTCAGATAAATATTATCTCTAAACCTGTGAGGTGTATTTTTGTGGGGTTTTCACTGTGTTACTGTTTGATTTATTGCACAAATACTTTACACATTACCTTCTAATTTAAGCCTGACTGCTCAGTACCAAGCTACCAGAGGGTGGGCACAGTATAATTTGGATTGTGTATGACTTACCCTGACTAGGATTGTGGGGCCAGATGTAGGTAAGTTGGGTTTTGTGACTCGCAAATTGCGAGTCGCAAAACCCTATGCACAACAGTGTCCCTGACACTGTTTGCGACTCGCAAGGGGGTCGCAAATGCCCACCTCATGAATATTCATGAGGTCGGTCACAATTTGCGACCCCCTTGAGACTCGCGGTGCTCTCAGGGATGGTGGCCTGCTGGAGACAGCAGACCACCATGTCTGTGACTGCTTTCAAATAAAGCATTTGTTTTTTTTTGTAATGCAGCCCGTTTTCCTTAAAGGAAAACGAGATGCATTACAAAACTAAAAAATGAAACGTTTTTGTTTCATTTTTTCAGAGCAGGCAGTGGTTCGTAGGACCACTGCCTGCTTTGGAAAAATGTTTTTAATGCCATTCACAAATGGGAAGGGGTCCCACGGGGACCCCTTCCCTTTGCGAACGATTTAGCATCCATTTGAAATGGGTGCTAACTGCGATTGGTTTGCGACCGCGTTCGCGGTCAGAAAGCAATCCTGCATTGCACTGCGACTCGCAATTAGGAAGGGTTTTGTGCATTGCAAAGTGCAGTTTGCATGTCACAAACAGCGAAATTTGCTGTTTGCAACGTGCAAACTGCTTCCTACATCTGGCCCGTGATCCATACCTGGACAAAGGTGTATACCTCTGCCAACTAGAGACCTCATTTCTAACACAGGTTATGCAACTAATGTAAAGAATTGTGGCTTCACCTGCTGTGCTGCTGCCCAAAATTAGGCAATGAGCTGCGATGCCTGCTCCTTCCTTTTTTCGATCTAATGGTGTCAGGTGCTGCAGGGAGTCCTCAGATTTGTGTTTTTCTGAAATTACGCCAAGTTCTCTAGCTAGACTGGGAAAATGCATGAATTATATTCACTTTGCACTCACAAATGATGTCCTAGGATGATTCTACCATCTAACTGTTGGCTTCGCCTTACTAGTTTGCACCTTGCACTTTATCCAGCTTCTCTCTTAAACCCGGAAACTCGCTTAAACTTTGAAATTGCAAAAATATTTCAACCTAACTTTTGTCTCTTTTTGATCGATTTAAATTTGGTTATGAGGGTGCTTTGTCCTTTGCCAAGAGATAGCATTGTTTGATTTTCGTATAAGTATAATTAATAATGTGTGGGTTGCATCAATTAAGTTTAACTGTTATGTATAGTTTTAGACATGTAATGATTTTAAGTGATCAAACATGAATAAAAAAACTATATATGTGATATGTGCGCTTCACATTCCAGTTCTTCGCTTGGGTTGAAAGTAGATGGAGGAGTTTTGGTACATATTGGGATCTTAGTTACTGGTTTCTGTAAGGAAACATGTAATAGTGGGTGGGTGTGCCCATTTGAGGGTAATCATAATTGGACAGTTACTGGAGTGATTGTCTTGGAGATTTTAAAAGGACATATGAAGAAGGGCTTCAATTCTTCACAATGTCTAGGAAAACGAAAGGGGGGGATATTAAAAATGGAATTTTATCTTTTGTAGCAAGGAGCAGGGGAAAATGTATATCTGCAAGCATTTTATAGGTAGATTTCACTTTCTGTATGTGTTTAACACTAGCATCATAAATTTGCCTAATTTATTTGACCAAGAATTTGGCTTAGGGAACATGTATTTGACACAGTTGTAGTGAAGTATTTGTACATACAGTCCATAAGTACATAAGATCAGTGGCACTTTTAGAGAAATATAAGAAATTGTTACATGTGAAATCGGCTTGTTGAATACAATGGGCCAGGTCATCTTGACATTAAGCGAAAACATATTGAAAACATATTGAAATACTGTTTAATTTACCCTCTCTCTCTGTAGGTCAGTCTGTGGATGGTAGCTACTCCAAATATTAGTTTTAGTAGTTAATAGTTGGATGTGAATTGAGAGCCTCAATCCAAAATGAAAGTTGTGAAAAGACCACATAATCAAACTATTACCTTCATGAAATGTTTAGCCAGTTCTCGTGGAACTGGAAATATGGATAAAGCAATTATGTTTCCTGGTTTAATGAACAGATCCACAACCTCCCAGAGGATTGAGCAAAATGCAGATCACAGTACAATAACAATAAAGTCCATTAATATCATTCTTAAGTGCTATTAAAGTTGTGTTAAATGTTGTAGCTATCCCAGTAGTTTAATATCACAATTAGACAGGTAACACATGTATACACATAACAATAAACCAATTCATGGGGATTAGGCCACCAGAAGTCGCAGGTTAAGAATTCTTCAGTGCTTCTAATGCCAGGATTAGTAGCCATAGGGATATTATAATAACACTTTAATCGTTCATAAATTGTGTCTAATTCCAGGATTACTAGCTACAGGGGTATTATGATGCCAATTTAATAGTTGATTAGGAATCCGTGTTGGAGGAACACAAATGTTTGCTTGGTGAAAGAGTAACTCAACTTGCATGCATCTCTAGGAAACTTGTTCTTGTACCCATTCTTCCTTGTCAATCAATCTAAGTGATATCTTCAAGCCATTTTAAAGCCTCTGGTGTGACATTTTCTTTCATATAACTGAAAGGAGGATTGGGGTTCAGTTTCTTTGTTAGAAGTGTTGTTTCTGGACAGTGCATCTGCTTTCTTATGGTGATTTCCTAGATGGTAGTTGATTTCAAAACAGAAATACATGAAAAAAGGTTCCAGCGGGCATATTGATAATCATCGCATCAAATACATTCAAAAACTACCATATTCTTATGGTTAGTCCACACAAATACTTCATGGTTAGCTCCTTCTTAATGTCAATGACTGAATTCATGTGTTATGACCAATAGTTCCCACATAGGCGGAGTGACTTCATTCTGTTAAGGTTTTGGAAAAAGAGGTTACTGCATGTAATGTTTCTGTGGATTCATCTCTCTGGGATAAGGTGGCTTAAAAATCTATGGCTGATGCAAATGTGGCTCAGCAATAAAGAGAAGATAGATATTGGGATGTTTCAGAATGGGTACAGTGATGAACATGTTTTTAAGGGCAAGAAGGTTTGTTTGTGTTTGTGTTCTCCATCCCATTTGAAGGGTACCCCTTTTTGAGTGTCACGAGTGATTAGTGCAATCAAGTCAGTGAAGGAAGGAATAAACTGACAAGAGAAATTTGAAAAGCCAACAAGTCTTTAATTGCATTAAATAGTATTTGTTGTGGGCCTCTGGAAAACTGCTATTACCTTTGCTTGATCCATACTAATTCCATATGTAGAGATGGTCTACCCCGGGAAGGTGAGTTTTGTAACATTAAGCTCATATTTGAGAGCTTAGCATGCAGCCTGTGTTGTTGTAATTAATGTAGAACTTTCCTTATATATTGTCAATGGTTTTGAAGATTTGATGAAAATATTAGTAGCTTATCTAAGTAGACGACTACATATTCATATATTAAGTCTCTCAGTGCATTGACAAATGTTGAAATACATCTGTGGCAATACGAAGGTCGAATGGCACTACCAAATATGTCAAGTGCCCATATTGTGTGTTACAAACTGTCTTTCACTCCTCTCCTTTACAGTTATAAGTTGTAGGCCTCAAGGAGGTTGAGGTTTGTGGAATATTAGGCATTGGGTAGTTGATGTCAAAAGACTGAAAATAGAGGCAACGGAGGTAAGCTCTTGATGGTGCTACTGTTAAACTCACAATAATTTATGCACGGTCTCAGCTCCTTTTTACTTTTAAGTGTTAAAAATATCTGAGTCCCTTCTGGAGAAGTTGAGGGGCATATTTATCAATGTTTTAGGCTGACCTTGTGCCAACACAAGGTAGTGCAAGGGCGATTATGAACCTAGAATTATATTTACCAAGACACGCAATTCCACCTTGCGTTGCTCTGCATGGCTTGACAAATCTTGAGTAAAGCAAGGCAGTGCAAGTCTCTGCCTTGCATTACTCTGCCCCAGGGAGATGCTCCATGTCAGCGTTCCCACGCATCCACCCATGGGTTTTGGTGACTCCCACATTTACCAAGACTGGTAAACCGGGGAATGTGTCAAAATGTTAAGCATTCACAGAGGAGGGGTAACACTGAGAAATATCCCTCTTTCATTGTGTACTTCATGATGCAGCACACAGAGAAAGAGGAAAATGCCTCAAAGGACTGGTTTTGTGCAGGACTGCTCAAAAACGATCTTGTCTGTAACACCCGCACCCATGTCCCATGGTGCAAGAGTGCCTGCATTGGCGTTAGGCAGCAGGTTTTGTAAAGCAACACAGGCAGAGAGCTGGAATGCACCAAATCTTGATAAATATGACAAATTCCTGCTCTCCCCCTTTCACTTAGTGCAGCACTGCAAGGTGTTTTGCTGCATTGTGTTGCCTGAAATAATGATAAATATGGGCCTGAATGTCTTATAAAGCCTTTGGCTAGATTTACATCAATGAATTTCTTACATTCTTCCTCTTACCTTTCTGTAAGATCCTAGATCTAGCCATAAGGGAAGGTTGCCCTTGGTACCAAGACAATTACAAAGTCATATGGTGTATTTGGAGGCAGTTTATTGGTCTCTTTTTCACAGAATACATCCTCAAACTACTTATACTTAGCAAGTTGACAACTCAGTTCCCACTGTTGCATTTAAAGCACAAATCTTAAGTGGAAAACTGGTTAATAGAGTGAGGAAGTCTGGAGTCTAGTCTAGCTGTGGATTGTGGTTTCAGAGATGGGAAGTTCCCAAGATGATGGTAAATTTGGATGGGTTGATGACAGTGAAAATGATGTTTTCCCGATGACCAGTAAGTGACACCATGATTATCATTTGTCTCTTTGTCCGGGTCCGTTGAGGTCAGTGGCTTTCCATCAAAGGCCCTTATTGGTTCCACTGTTTCTTTTGTTGCTGATAGGACGGCCATTTTCACAGCATCATCAATGAAAGAGCTGGAAGCTCCTGAATCCACTAATGCTGGAAGAGAAAGCAGACATGCTGGAAGGGAGAGGATCATGTCCATGAAGAGGTGTGCTCTGTTTTCAGCAGGAATTACAGACGCTGAGCTGGCCCCAGCCTTGCCATTTTAGGATGCACTAGAGTGACTTCCATCAGTTGAAGACAGTTCTTTACAATGCGGCTTGAAAGTATGTGCATTTGCTTTCTTTACATATTTGTTCCCTCTCCTCAGTGGATAATTTAATTTTTCTTCCCTGGCCCTATATGCATCAGCTCTTCTATAGTACAGGCTTTAGAATCAGCCAGTGAGGTGAGTTTCTACAAATGGGTTTTCTCGTTTCTCTCTTTAGCCCCTTTAGTTGTTGTGCAATTTGCAGGCCTGCACTAATTAATTCTACTGGAGAAGTTGGTCAATGAACAACCATGGATGGGACATCTTCAATCTCTTCATGTAACTCATGGTAGAAAGGAGCAGCCATCTCCTGATCTATCCAAGCCACTCCAGAAAGAAGCAGTTGAGAGTGAACAATATAAGTTATCAATCATAAGGACCTCAGTTTACACTAAAGACCATATGAGTGCCTGTAGTCTCCTAAACCTTCTTGAAATCGACCTAAAAGGGTATTGGTAGGGAAAGCATGGGTGTTATTTAAGTTTCACAGGTGTAGCCCCATCAAAGCATCTTTGGTCAGGTAGAATAAAATGAAAGCTACCTTGGCGGGATCATTGGTGAATAGGAGAGATCGATTTATGAAGTGTTGCTGGCTTTGTGCTAAAATATATTTTTCAAGAGGAGATTGTCTATGATTTATTACTGGTTGGGATATAACTATTTATGGTTCTATCCCACTCTCTTGTGAACTAGTAAGAGATACCCGGGGAACCTGCTGGTGAAAGCTGAGTGGGTCCCGGTGGAGCTGTGGTTCAACTATGTGACTGAGTCTGTCTAGGAGAATATTTTGCTCAGCTTTGGCCATTTCAGTTTCTTTCTCTAAGTTCATGATAGCTGTTACAAAAGAGGCAATGGGATTGAGGTTGGGACTCATAAGTGGTCTAACAGACCTTCAGGATTCTGTGGTATGTATACCAATGACAATCCCATGAGTCCCTGTGAGTCTGACTACAACTGCTAATGGAACACGCACTACATAGATGACTATGGGGGAAACGGGGAAGAAGGGTAAGTGAAGGGAGACAATGGGAATGGCCTCACAGACGTCTGAGGACTGCTAACCTTGCTCTGTAGTTGTCCACCACCTATGGTGAAACACATTTTAGTTTTATGTGTGAACATCAATTAGTAAAGCAACTTTATTGGGACATACCAAGATAAGAGGTAGTACTCACCATTGTAGTGATTAAAGATGCATGATTAAAGATTCAAACTGGATGAAAGTCTACTGTCTCATGCTCAACACTGACAAGACAGACGTAGTGATCTTGGGAAAGTACACCTCACCATGGGACTCCAACTGGTGACTAGCTGAACTTGACCCAGACCCACACCCAGAACCCACATCAGGAACCTCAGAATAATCATAGACAACAAATTGGACATGACCGCACAAGTCAACACCTTCAGGACATACTGCTTTTACACTTTGACGATACCAAGGAAGGAAGATCTTTAAATGACTCCTGAATCATTGGAAGACTGCAAACCATTCAGAACTTGGCAGCCAGACTCATCCTCAATTTCCCACACAGATTTACATATCACACCACACCTCTTACGACCTCCACTGGCTCCCGATACACAATTGTGCTCAATTCAAACTCCTCACACACACATGCAAAACTCTAAACAACTCAGGCCCCATCTACCTGAACAATTGCATCTTCTTCTACCTACCACCCAGACATCACTGCTCAGAGGACTCCTACTCACACACATCCCACGCACGTACAGAACGAGATCAGGAGGAAGGACGTTCTCTTACATCGCTCCTAAACCATGGAATGGCCTCCCACTCCACTCCACAGCCACGCCACTTCCTCTCTTCTTGAATTGTGAAAGAAACTGAAGACCTGGCTTTTCAATTAACCAACATACAAGTGGCGGGGTTAGGCGCACACACACCGGCTCAGTGCCAGTCCCTCTCGCACATCATGAGTAAACACTCAAGCAGCGGACTCAGAGCACAGGAGGAGGCAAGTGACAATAAGCAGAACATCATCAGAGGGAAACTGAAGGGAGCAGCCAAAACTACAGTGGTGCATACAAAAAGAAGGTGAAGTTCGAACTAGTATGAGAGCAAAGAAACCCAACACAACTCACAGCTGTCATCCAGCTGTTATTAGTAGTGCTGGGTTAAATGCTGCCTCTTCCTCACTTGACCTGTAAATTCTCCTCCGCCATCTTGGATTGGGAAGTCCTTGTGCTAGTGAAAGACGGTCCCTCATGGAAGGGGAAGGAAGTCATCACTGACAGCTGCTCTAAAGTTGTGGTATGAGCCTCCAGAGTCTCCATGTTCCTTTCATATGTCTGTCCAGTCTGATATGTCCATGAATACAGTGAGACTTCCTTAGAACCCTGGCACATGGGTAGTTATGTCTGTTTCCATTACTGAGGCACCATTTCGATCTCGGCGGTCTTTTGTAAAGACCGCCGAGGTACCGCCGTGCTGAAGAACTCCAGTGCAGGCGGTTTTCCACGCAGCGTATTAGGACTGCTGGCAGCCCTCTGCCCTTTTTCGGATGGAGAGCCGCCAGCAGCCATACTGGCGGTCGGCGGGAAAGTGGAGGCTGCTCCACCTCCTCCGCCCTGTCATCAGAACAACACCCACCGAATCACGTCCCATGATTCGGCGTGGCGGTGTTCTGGTGACGGGGTGCTGGCGGCGGAGCAGCCTCCATGGATCCCATCCCCTCCCGGAGGATCAACGGACAAGGTAAGCTGATCGTCCGTTAGGGGAGGGGGTGGGGGGGGAGTTGTGTGTTGTGTGCGTGCATGGGGGTGTGCGTGTGAGTATGTAGAGGGGGTGTGTGAGTGCGTGTATGCATGCGGGGGGTGTGTTGTGTGTATGGGAAATGTGTGCGTATATGTCTGTGTGCATGTGTTGTAGTGTATGTGTGCGTGTACGGGTGTGTGTATGTGCATGTTGGGGGTGGGGGTGGGGAGGGGTTGTGTGTATGTGCATGTTGGGGGCGGGGGTGGGGAGGGGGGTCCTGCCACCTTTGGGGGCTGCCAGGGGGGTGGGGGGTGTGGAGGGAGGATTCGGGGTGGGGGTGGGGGTGAGCGGTGGGGGAGACCCCTATCAGTGCCAGGGAAGGAAGTCTCTGACACTGATAGTGCCTACCTCCATGGATTTCGTGGCAGTTCCAAACCACCCGAAATCCATGGCGGTATGCGGGGTCCTGATACCACCGGCTGTCTGGCAGTCGGAGTGGAGAAGTGGCGGATGACCATGGCGGTAACCTCCATGGTCATAATTCCATTTTTTTTTTTGCCGGCCTGTTGGCCACTTCTCCCCCGTCCACCAGGGTCAGAATGAGGGCCTCAGTGCCTCCAGTACACATGTAATGCCAGCCCCCTTGTCTTTAATAACATCTTACACTTACTCTGCATCAAGTTTTGAAACACCCGATGCATAAATATCCTTCTAGCGTGATAGGGCAGGTCTAGTGGCACCATGAAGCGGTTTACCAGTGCCAGCCAAGAATTCACAAAGGCACGTTGTGGTCCACAGGTCGGGCGCAGGCTCTCGAAAGCGTGTGGTTTGGAGACAGTGGCTGCAGACACATATAAAGTAGGATCCCGTGTGCACAACAGCAGGCCAGAAAAAATATGTTCCATTAATTGCCTGAGAAATGCAAGGTATGCAGCTCAAAGTGGATAAGAGAGCACAATAACTGCAGCCTGTGGTGAGTCACAAAAAGTAATTTTACCAACACCTACAGAGCTCTCAAAGAGCTTAACTTGTCTATCAACATTATAAAAGAAGCTTCAAACAGACTTGGAACAATGAGGATTGTGTTCATGTTTAAAGTCAGCACCAGGTGTACGACACAGTGTCAGTCACTACATGCACAGGCCAAACCTCACAGAAACAGGTCAGGAGTGGAAAGCATGTAGTGCAGAGAGTGGTGCCTCGAAACAGGCCCTGCAGTCTCCAGGTTAAGCGTGGAGTGCACGGTGTGGTGCCCGGAGACGGATCCAAAAGTATTGATTTTAAATATGAAGGGCACAGAGAGCTTGTGAGCACAAAGATTGTATCCAGACTGTGCACTAGAGTGTCTGAGTGTACAATGAGTGTATCCGGACTTTGCACAAGATACCCAGTGTGCCCAGTGAGTGCATCCAGACTGTGCACTAGAGTGTCTGAGCGCACGATTGTATCCAGGCTGTGCACTAGAGCAACTGAGTGCATAGTGATTGTACCCAGCCTGCACTAGAGACCCTAAGTGCACAATGATTGCATCCAGACTGTGCACCAGAGAGTCTAAGTGCACAATGGTTGTATCCAGACTGTGCAGTAGTGAGCCTGAGTGTATAAAGATTGTATTCAGCCTGTGCAGTAGAGAGCCACTGGTGTAAAATGATTGTATCCAGGCTGTGCATTAGAGAGCCCCTGGTGCACAATGATTGTCGCTAGATTGTGCATTAGAGAGGCTGAGCACAAAATGATTATATCCAGACTGTGCCCTAGAGATCCTGCTTGCACAAAGATTGCATCCAGACTGTGCACTAGAAACTCTGAGTGCTCAATGATTGTATTCAGATTGTGCACTAGAGAGACTGAGTGCACAATTATTGTATCAAGACTGTGCACTGGAGAGCCCATGTGCCCAGTAACTGTGTCCAGACTGTGCTCTAAAGAGTCCGTGTGCACAATGATTGTATCCAGACTGTGCACTAGAGAGCCAGTGTGCCCAGTGACTGCATCCAGACTGTCGACTACAGAACCTGAGTAGATAATGATTGTATCCACACAGTGCATAGAGAGCGTGAGATCACAAAGATTGCACCCTGATTGCACTAGAGAGCTTGAGCACACAATTGTATCTAGACTATGTAGTAGAGAGCCTGAGTGCTCAGTAATTGTATCAAGACTGTGCAAGAGAGAGCCTACGTGCACACTCCTTATATCCAGACTGTGCACTAGAGACCCTGAGTACACAATGATATTATCCAGACTGTGCACTAGAGAGATTGTGAGCACAAATGTTGTAGCCAGACTGTGCACTAGAGGGCCTATCTGCCAAGTGACTGTATCAAGTACAATGATTATATCCAGACTTTGCACAATAGAGCCAGTGTGCCCAGTGATTGTATCCAGACTGTGCACTTGAGTGTCTGAGCGCACAATTGTATCCAGGCTGTGCATTAGAGCGCCTGAGTGCATAGAGATTGTACCCAGACTGCACTAGAGACCCTGACTGCATCAAATTCGATCCAGAGTGTGCACTAGAGAGATTAAGTGCACAATGATCACATCCAAACTGTGCACTAGAGAGTCTAAGTGCGCAATGATTGTATTTCAACTGTGCAGTAGTGAGCCTGAGTGCATAATGATTGTGTTCAGACTGTGCAGCAGAGAGCCACTGGTGTAAAATGATTGTATCCAGACTGCGCATTAGAGAGCCCCTGGTGCACAATGATTTTAGCTAGACTGTGCACTAAAAAGGCTGAGTGCAAACTGATTGTATCCAGACTGTGCACTAGAGAGCCTGAGTACACAGATATTGTGCTCAGACTGCACTAGAGAGCCAAAGTGCACAATGATTATATCCAGATTGTGTTCTAGAGAGCCTGAGTAGACAGATTTTGTGCTCAGACTGCACTAGAGTGCCTTAGTGCACAATGATTATATCCTGACTGTGCACTAGAGAGCCAGTGGGCACAATGCTTGTATTCAGGCTGTGCACTAGAGACCCTGAATGTACAATGACTGCATCTAGAATCTGCAGTTGAGTGTCTGAGTACACAGAGATTGTACCCAGACTGCCCTAGAGATCCTGCTTGCACAAAGATTGCATCCAGACTGTGCACTAGAAACTCTGAGTGTTCAATGATTGTATTCAGACTGTGCACTAGAGAGACTGAGTGCACACTCGTTATATCCAGACTGTGCACTAGAGACCCTGAGTACACAATGATATTATCCAGACTGTGCACTAGAGAGCTTGTGAGCACAAATGTTGTAGCCAGATTGTGCACTAGAGAGCCTATCTGCCAAGCGACTGTATCAAGACTGTGCACTAGAGTGTCTGAGAGTACAATGATTATATCCAGACTTTGCACAAGAGAGTCAGTGTGCCCAGTGATTGTATCCAGACTGTGCACTAGAGTGTCTGAGCGCACGATTGTATCCAGGCTGTGCATTAGAGCGACTGAGTGCATGGAGATTGTACCCAGACTGCACTAGAGACCCTGAGTGCACAAAATTGTATCCAGAGTGTGCACTAGAGAGATTAAGTGCACAATGATCAGATCCAAACTGTGCACTAGAGTGCGGAATGATTGTATTTCGACTGTGCTGTGGTGAGCCTGAGTGCATAATGGTTGTTTTCAGACTGTGCAGCAGAGAGCCACTGGTGTAAAATGATTGTATCCAGACTGTGCATTAGAGAGCCCCTGGTGCACAATGATTTTATCTAGACTGTGCACTAAAGAGGCTGAGTGCAAACTGATTGTATCCAGACTGTGCACTAGAGAGCCTGGGTACACAGATATTGTGCTCAGACTTCACTAGAGAGCCAGAGTGCACAATGATTATATCCAGACTACACACTAGAGAGCCTGAGTGCACAATGAATGTATTCAGATTGTGCACCAGAGACCCTGAGTGGACAATGATTGCATCCACATTGTGAATTAGAAAGCCTGAATGCACAACAATTGTATCCAGACTGTGTACTAGAGAGCCCGAGTAGACAGATTTTGTGCTCAGACTGCACTAGAGTGCCTTAGTGCACAATGATTATATCCTGACTGTGCACTAGAGAGCCTGTGTGCACAATGCTTGTATTCAGGCTGTGCACTAGGGACCCTGAATGCACAATGACTGCATCCAGAATCTGCAGTTGAGTGTCTGAGTACACAGAGATTGTACCCAGACTGCCTAAGAGATCCTGCTTGCACAAAGATTGCATCCAGACTGTGCACTAGAAACTCTGAGTGCTCAATGATTGTATCAAGACTGTGCACTAGAAAGCCCATGTGCCCAGTGACTGTGTCGAGACTGTGCTCTAGAGAGTCAGTGCGCACAATGATTGTATCCAGACTGTGCACTAGAGAGCCAGTGTGCCCAGTGACTGCATCCAGACTGTCGACTACAGAGCCTGAGTAGATAATGATTGTATCCACACTGTGCATAGAGAGCGTGAGATCACAAAGATTGCACCCAGTTTGCACTAGAGAGCTTGAGCACACAATTGTATCCAGACTGTGTAGTAGAGAGCCTGAGTGCTCAGTAATTGTATCAAGACTGTGCAATAGAGAGCCTGCGTGCGTACTCCTTATATCCAGACTGTGCACTAGAGACCCTCAGTACACAATGATTGTATCCAGACTGTGCACTAGAAAACTTGTGAGCACAAATATTGTATCCAGACTGTGCACTAGAGAGCCCATCTGCCAAGTGACTGTATCAAGACTGTGCACTAGAGTGTCTGAGAGTACAATGATTATACCCAGACTTTGCACAATAGAGCCAGTGTGCCCAGTGATTGTATCCATAATGTGTACTAGAGTGTCTGAGCGCCCGATTGTATCCAGGCGGTACATTAGAGCGACTGAATGCATACAGGTTGTACCCAGACTGCACTAGAGACCCTGAGTGCACAGGATTGTATCCAGAGTGTGCACTAGAGAGATTGAGTGCACAGTGATTACATCCAGACTGTGCACTAGAGAGTCTAAGTGAGCAATGATTGTTTTTCGACTGTGCAGTAGTGAGCCTGAGTGAATAATGATTGTATTCAGATTGTGCAGTAGAGGGCCACTGATGTAACATGTTTGTATCCAGACTATGCTTTAGAGAGCCCCTGGTGCACGATGATTGTATCTAGACTGTGCACTAGAGAGGCTGAGCACAAAATGATTATATCCAGACTGTGCACTAGAGAGCCTGAGTACGCAGATATACACTGATATTGTGCTCAGACTGCACTAGAGAGCCAGAGTGCACAATGATTATATCCAGACTATACGCTAGAGAGCCTGAGTGCACAATGGTTGTATTAATATTGTGCACCAGAGACCCTGAGGGGACAATGATTGCATCTACACTGTGAATTATAAAGGCTGAGTGCACAGCGATTGTATCCAGACTGTTTACTAGAGAGCCTGAGTGCACAATGATTGCATCCACCCTGTGCAATAGAGAGCCTGAGTGTACACTGGCTATATGCAGCCTGTGCACTAGCGACCCTGAGTTCACAATGATTGTGTCTAAACTGCGAACTAGAGAGCCTGAGTCCACATTGATTGTATCCAGACAGTGAACTAAAGAGCCAATGGCCCACTGACAGTATCCAGACTGTCTAATATAGAGCCTGAGTGCACAGTGATTGTATCCAGACTGTGCACTAGAAAGCCTGAGTGCACAAAGATTGTACCCAGACTGCAATAGAGAGCCTGAGTGTACAATGATTGTATCCAGACTGGGCACTAGAGAGCCTTAGTGCTCAGTGATTTTATCCAGACTGTGCAATATAGAGCCTGAGTGTACACTGGTTGCATCCATTCTGTGCACTAGAGACCAAGATTACACAATGATTGTATTCAGACTGTGTACTAGAGAGCTTGTGTGCATAATGATTGTATCCAGACGTCCATTAGAGAGCCCATTGGCAGAGTGACTGTATCCAGACTGTGCTCTAGACAGTCTGAGCGCACAACCATTGTATCCAGACTGCACACTAGAAACCCTGAGTACACAGTGAATATACCCAGACTGCCCTAGAGAGCCTGAGTGCACAATGATTGTATTCAAACTGCGTGCTAGAGAGTCTGAGTGCACAATGACTGTATCCAGACTGTGCAGTAGAGAGCCTGAGTGCACAATGATTGTATCAAGACTGCACACTAGAGAGTCCGAGTGCAGAATGACTGGATCCAGACTGTGCATTAGAGAGCTTGTGCGCACAATGATTGTATACAGACTGTGCATTAGGGAGCCCATGTGTCCAGAGACTGTATCCAGCCTGTGCTGTAGAGTGTCTGAGTGCACAATAATTGTATCCAGGCTGTGCACTAGAGCCCCTGACTGAACAGTGAATGTGTCTAGGGTGTGCACTAGGGAGCCTGGGTGCACAGTGATTGTATCCAGGCTGTGCATTAGAGAGCCCATTGGCAGAGTGACTGTATCCAGACTGTGCACTAGAGAATCTGAGCGCACAACCATTGTATCCAGACTGCACACTAGAAACCCTGAGTACACAGTGAATATACCCAGACTGCCCTAGAGAGCCTGAGTGCACAATAAATGTATTCAAACTGCGTGCTAGAGAGTCTGAGTGCACAATGATTGTATCCCGACTGCGTTGTAGTAGAGAGTCTGAGTGCACAATGATTGTATCCAGACTGTGCAGTAGAGCCCCTGGTGCACAATGATTGTATCCAGAGTGTGCACTAGAGACACTGAGTGCACAGTGATTGTATCCAGAGTGTGCACAAGAGCGTGAGTGGACAGTGACAGTATCAAGACTGTGCACCAGAGTGTGAGTGGATAGCGATTGTATCCAGAGTGTGCACTGGAGACCCTGGTGCACAATGATTGTATCCAGAGTGTGCACTAGAGACACTGAGTGCACAGTGATTGTATCCAGAGTGTGCACAAGAGCGTGAGTGGACAGTGACAGTATCAAGACTGTGCACCAGAGTGTGAGTGGATAGCGATTGTATCCAGAGTGTGCACTGGAGACCCTGGTGCACAATGATTTTATCCAGAGTGTGCACTAGAGACACTGAGTGCACAGTGATTGTATCCAGGGTGTGCACTAGAGCCCCTGGTGCACAATGATTGTATCCAGAGTGTGCACTAGAGATACTGAATGCACAGTGATTGTATATGGGGTGTGCACTAGAGCCCCTTGGTGCACAATGATTGTATCCAGTGTGTGCACTAGAGCATGAGAGGACAGTGATTGTATCCGGGGAGTGCACTAGAGCCCCGTGGTGCACAATGATTGTAGCTAGGATTCTTCAGTGGGTGCATGGACACAACCGGTGGATTTCGGGGTTCGCGCCTCGTGTTGCCCACTGCACAACGGAGGTCATGGCAGTGACAACGCACAGGTGCTCGGGGCTTCTTCCGGCCGAATGTCCCTCAGAACAAGGGGGTGCGCACCCCGAATCTCAGCAGTGCCCCTCGCCCTCTCAGGGTTCGGAGTGCATCTAGCGCCTACTCTGGTCCTTCCAGGGTCCGAGCCCCACTGTGACATTCCCCTCGGGATGGACTTCGGGGTCCCTCAGTCAGTGTCAGCCTCGATAGTGGGGGGCCCTTGTCTCCGTGGTGCCCGTTGCTTCGCGCCAGCTTCTGGCGGTCTCTGCTTCATCTGAGCGCTGCCTCCTTCATGCAGGGACCCTCCGGTGGCCCCCCTCAGCAGTCAGCCAGCTCCCTCCCTAGCAGCAGGATGCAGGCGAGGCAAGGAGAACTGACCATCATCACCCGTCCCTGGAGCTCCAAGGAAGGGCCCGGTTGCTTCTCGAGTGAAACCGGAGGCTTCTCGTCAGGAAATCACCTCAAACTAAGCGGCTGTTTCCTCCAAATCTTGACACCCAACTTTCAGGCAGTCCTTTCATAGTCCAGTGTCGAGCTCTCTGGCTGCTTCTGGCCAGTTCTGCTTGTAGCTGCAGGTCCAGCCATGCTCTGTGTGAGCATGAAGGCAGGGAGTGGGGGGGTCCTCTCAGCAGGAACCAAAGACAAGAACATCAAGGCAGGAAGGGAGTGGGGAGGTTCCTCTCAGCAGCAACCCAAAACAAGAGCATGAAAGCAGGAAGGGAGTGGGGAGGTTCCTCTCAGCAGCAACCCAAAACAAGAGCATGAAAGCAGGAAGGGAGTGGGGAGGTTCCTCTCAGCAGCAACCCAAGGCAGGAGCATGAAGGCAGGGAGGGAGTGGGAAGGTTCTCTCAGCAGCAACCCAAGGCAAGACCATGAAGGTAGGGAGGGAGTGGGGAGGTTCTCTCAGCAGCAACCCAAGACACTAGCATGAAGGCAAGAGGAGAGCGGAGAGTCTCCTCTCAGCAGCAACCCAAGACAAGAGCATGAAGGCAGGGAGGGAGTGGGGAGGTTCTCCTCAGCAGCAACCCAAGACAAGAGCATGAAGGGAAGGGAGGAAGTGGGGAGGTTTCTCTCTGCAGCAACCAAAGGCAAGAGCATGAAGGTAAGAGAGGGAGTGGGGAGGTCCCTCTGAGCAGCAACCCAAAACAACAGCATGAAGGTAAGGGAGGGAGTGGGGAGGTTCCCCTCAGCAGGAACCGAAGACAAGAGCATCAAGGCAGGAAGGGAGTGGGGAGGTTCCTCTCAGCAGCAGCACAAGGCAAGACCATGAAGGTAGGGAGGGAGTGGGGAGGTTCTCTCAGCAGCAACCCAAGACACCAGCATGAAGGCAAGAAGAGAGCGGAGAGTCTCCTCTCAGCAGCCACCCAAGGCAAGAGCATGAAGGCAGGGAGGGAGTGGGGAGGTTGCTCTCAGCAGCAACCCAAGACAAGAGCATGAAGGGAAGGGAGGGAGTGGGGAGGTTTCTCTCAGCAGCAACCAAAGACACTAGCATGAACTGATGCAAGTGTGTAATTTATTGTAACATGCACCCAGAGGGCATCTTAGAGATGCCTCCTGAATACCAACCTGACTTCTAGTGTAGGCTGACCAGTTCCTGCCAGCCTGCCACACACCAGACATGTTGCTGGCCACATGGGGAGAGTGCCTTTGTCACTCTGTGGACAGGAACAAAGCCTGTACTGGGTGGAGGTGCTTCCCACATCCTCCTGCAGGAACTGTAACACCTGGCGGTGAGCCTCAAAGGCTCACCCCCTTTTGTTACAGCGCCCCAGGGCATCCCAGCTAGTGGAGATGCCGGCCTCTCCGGCCACTGCCCCCACTTTTGGCGGCAAGGCTGGAGGAGATAGTGAGAAAAACAAGGAGGAGTCGCCCACCAGTCAGGACAGCCCCCAAGGTGTCCTGAGCTGAGATGACCCCTGCCTTTAGAAATCCTCCATCTTAGTTTTGGAGGATTCCCCCAATAGGATTAGGGAAGTGCCCCCCCTCCCCACAGGGAGGAGGCACAAAGAGGGTGTAGCCACCCTCCAGGACAGTAGCCATTGGCTACTACCCTCCCAGACCTAAACACACCCCTAAATCTAGTATTTATGGACACCCCAGAACCCAGGAAATCATATTCCTGCAACTTGAACGACAAAGAAGGACTGCTGACCTACAAGCCTGCAGAGACGACGGACAATGACAACTGCTTTGGCCCCAGCCCTACCGGCCTGTCTCCAGAGTCGAAAACCTGCAACCAGCGACGCATCCAACAGGGACCAGCGACCTCTGAAACCTCAGAGGACTGCCCTGACCGCCAGGACCAAGAAACTCCCGTGAGCAGCAGCTTTGCTCAACAACCTACAACAAACTTGCAACTTTTCTATAACTTTAAAGACTTCACGTTTCCAGCTGGAAGCGTGATTCTTCCCACTCTGCACCCGACGCCCCCGGATTGAGATCCAGAGAACAAACACCACAGTGAGGACTCCCCGGCAACTGCAACCCCGTGAGTAGGCCGAGACGACCCCCTTAAGCTCCCACAGCGATGCCTGCAGAGAGAATCCAGAGGCTCCCCCTGATCGCGACTGCCTGTAACAGGGGACCCGACACCTGGAACAAGCACTGCACCTGCAGCCCCCAGGACCTGAAGAAACCGAACCTCAGTGCAGGAGTGACTCCCAGGTGACCCTCTGCCTAGCCCAGGTGGTGGCTGTTCCAAGAAGCCCCCCTGTGCCTGCCTGCACCGCTAGAGTGACCCCCGGGTCTCTCCATTGAATCCTATCTAAAACCTGACGCCTGCTTTGCACACTGCACCCGGCCTCCCCTGTGCTGCTGAGGGCGTGTTTTGTGTGCCTACTTGTGTCCCCCCAGTGCTCTACAAAACACCCTCTGGTCTGCCCCCGAGGACTCGGGTACTTACCTGTAGGCAGACTGGAACTGGAGCACCCATGTTATCCATCGGCGCCTATGTGTTTTGGGCACCTCTTTGACCTCTGCACCTGACCGGCCCTGAGCTGCTGGTGTGGTAACTTTGGGGTTGCCTTGAACCCCCAACGGTGGGCTGCCTATGCCCAGGAACTGAGACTTGTAAGTGTTTTATTTACCTGACAAACTAACCATTACTTACCTTCTCCAGGAACTGTTGATTTTTGCAGTGTCCACTTTTAAAATAGCTTATTGCCATTTTAACAAAGACTGTATATGAGGTTGTTTTTATTCAAAGTTCCTAACTTACCTGTGTTAAGTACCTTGCATTTTATGTGTTTGCTTCAAATCTTGAACCTGTGGTTCTTAAAATAAACTAAGAAAATATATTTTTCTATATAAAAACCTATTGGCCTGGAGTAAGTCTTTGAGTGTGTGTTCCTAATTTATTGCCTGTGTGTGTACAACAAATGCTTAACACTACCCACTGATAAGCCTACTGCTCGACCACACTACCACAAAATGGAGCATTAGAAATATCTATTTTTGCCACTATCTTACCTCTAAGGGGAACCCTTGGACTCTGTGCACACTATTTCTTACTTTGAAATAGTATATACAGAGCCAACTTGCTACAAAGAGCATGAAAGTAGGGAGAGAGCATAGAGTCTCCTCTCAGCAGCAACCCAAGACAAGAGCATGAAGGCAGGGAGGGAGTGGGGAGGTTCCCCTCAGCAGCAACCGAAGACAAGAGCATGAAGGGAAGGGAGGATGTGGGGAGGTTTCTCTCAGCAGCAACCCAAGACAAGGGCATGAAGACAGGGAGAGAGGAGAGTCTCCTCTCAACAGCAACCAAGGCAAGAGCACGAAGGCAGGAGGGAGTGATGAGGTTCCTCTTAGCAGCAACCCAAGGCAAGAGCATGAAGGTAGGGAGACAGCGGAGAGTCTCCTCTCAGCAGCAACCAAAGACAGGAGCATGAAGGCAGGGAGGGAGTGGGGAGGTTCTGCTCAGCAGCAACCCAAGACAACAGCATGAGGGGAAGGGAGGGAGTGGGGAGGTTTCTCTCAGCAGCTACCCAAGGCAAGAGCATGAAGGCAGAAAGGGAGTGGGGAGCTTCCCCTTAGAAGCAACCCAAGGCAAGAGCATGAAGGGAAGGGAGGGAGTGGGGAGGTTCCCCTCAGCAGCAACCCAAGGCAAGAGAATGAAGGCAGGGAATGAGTGGGGAGGTTCCTCTCAGCAGCAACCCAAGGCAAGAGAATGAAGACAGGGAATGAGTGGGGAGGTTCCCCTCAGCAGCAACCCAAGGCAAGAGAATGAAGGCAGGGAATGAGTGGGGAGGTTTCTCTCAGCAGCAACCCAAGACAAAAGCATAAAGGTGTCTCGTAGGCTCTCATTATTCTAATGAGACTACTGGATTTTGAGCGTCAGAACCGCCTGCGGCGTGGGAGACTGAGTCTGATCCACTACAGGTGACACCTGTCACTCCAATCTTGGTTTTGTTCCGGCTAAGTAGCAATGCCTCATTTCCACCCAAGGGCAAGGATGACTGGGCAGCTGAGCGCATTACATAATTGATTTTTCAGGGAAACCGTGGTCACTCAGGTCTCATCCGTTACTCTCAGTTACATTAGTCTCACATACACAATGACAAACAGAGGCAGTATATGTTTCAATAATATTTTAATGAAGCAACTGCATTTTATATATCAAAGCATGGGCTGCAATAACCAGGACCATACAGCATGTCAAGATTAGAAAGGAGAGTACAGCATAAGACTAACGCAACCATATTGTAATAGACTAATTCCTACCTAGGCTATACTAGAGCACAGCGTGTTAAGCTCTAGTTCTGCCCTTCAGGTTCCCCTGGGAAGACGACATCCCCCATACCTGAGCAAAGGCCTGCGGTCTGCATTAGCAGCTGTAGCAAAGCGTTCTGCAATCCGCATACAGTCGTGGTTCTCTGGCTGGAATCTCCCTGTAAAGTGTTAAGGGACAGGGAAGTGTTTTTATAAGAAAAAAGCTGGTGTTCTAAGAAAATGTCCCTACATAAGGATGTGTGTTTTCTATGAATGCCAGAGACAAAACTTTATACCACGTTCATTGGCAACCTATCTTACTAAAGCCTTGGAAGAAGCACAGAGTGAGCAACAATGTCTTGTTTGAGAACAGAGTGCTGGCCTAGCCGAAAACAGTTAGATAGAGAGAAATAAAACAAGACCGTAAAAGTGGCTATTGTAACAATATTAAAATGAAGCCGAATAAAATATATCTAGGTTAAAGTGCACAGCGGCAGGCCTAGTATGTTAAAATAATGTGCATGGAGGAAAAACTAAAATTGCTACACAACAAAGGCAGGGAGGGAGCGTGGAGATTACTCTCAGCAGCAACCCAAGACAAGAGCATGAAGGTGCAGGAGGGAGTGGGGAGGTTCCCCTCAGCAGCAACCCAAAACAAGAGCATGAAAGCAGGGAGGGAGTGGGGAGGTTCCCCTCAGCAGCAACCCAAAACAAGAGCATGAAAGCAGGGAGGGAGTAGGGAGGTTCCTCTCAGCAGCAACTCAAGGCAAGAGCATGAAGGTAAGGGAGGGAGTGGGGAGGTTACTCTCAGCAGCAACCCAAGACAAGAGCATGAAGGCAAAGAAGAGAGCAGAGAGTCTCCTCTCAGCACCAACTCAAGGCAAGAGCATGAAGGCAGGGAGAGAGCACAGAGTCTCCTCTCAGCAGCAACCCAAGACAAGAGCATGAAGGCAAAGGAGAGAGCATGGAGTCTCCTCTCAGCAGCAACCCAAGGCAAGAGCATGAAGGGAAGGGAGGGAGTGGGGAGGTTCCTCTTAGCAGCAACCCAAGACAAG
Source organism: Pleurodeles waltl (assembly GCF_031143425.1). Taxonomy (NCBI): domain Eukaryota; kingdom Metazoa; phylum Chordata; class Amphibia; order Caudata; family Salamandridae; genus Pleurodeles; species Pleurodeles waltl. The sequence continues at coordinate 1,547,956,413 of NC_090446.1, forward strand.
AGCATGAAGACAGGGAGAGAGCGGAGAGTCTCCTCTCAGCTGCAACCAAAGACAAGAGCATGAAAGCAAAGGAGAGAGTGGGAAGTCTCCTCTCAGCAGCAACAAAAGACAAGAGCATGAAGGCAAAGGAGAGAGCGTGGAGTCTCCTCTCAGCAGCAACCCAAGGCAAGAGCATGAAGGGAAGGAAGGGAGTGGGGAGGTTCCACTCAGCAGCAACCCAAGACAAGAGCATAAAGGCAAAGAAGAGAGCAGAGAGTCTCCTCTCAGCACCAACTCAAGGCAAGAGCATGAAGGCAAAGGAGAGAGCATGGAGTCTCCTCTCAGCAGCAACCCAAGGCAAGAGCATGATGGCAGGGAGGGAGTGGGGAGGTTCCTCTCAGCAGCAACTCAAGACAAGAGCATGAAGGCAGGGAGAGAGCGGGGAGTCTCCTTTCAGCAGGAACCAAAGACAAGAGCATGAAGGCAAGAGAGAGAGCGGAGAGGCTCCTCTCAGCAGCAACCCAAGTCAAGAGCATGAAGACAGGAAGGGAGTGTGGAGGTTCCCCTCAGCAGCAACCCAAGACAAGATCATGAAGGTAGGAGGGAGTGGGGAGGTTCCCCTCAGCAGCAACCCAAGACAGGAGCATGAAGGTAGGAAGTGAGTGGGGAGGTTCCCTTCAGCAGCAAACAAAGAAGAGAGCATGAAGGCAAAGGAGAGAGCGGGGAGTCTCCTCTCAGCAGCAAACAAAGAAAAGACCATGAAGGCAGGGAGAGTGCGGAGAGTCTCCTCTCAGCAGTAAGCCAAGGCAAGAGCATGAAAGTAAGGGAGGGAGGGGGAGTCTCTTCTCAGCAGTAACTCAAGACAAGAGCATGAAGGCAAAGAGGGAGTGGGGAGGTTCCTCTCAGCAGCAACCCAAGACACGAGCATGAAGGCAGGGAGGGAGTGGGGAGGTTCCTCTCAGCAGCAACCCAAGACAAGAGCATGAAGGTGAAGGAGGGAGTGGGGAGATTCCTCTCAGCAGCAACCCAAGACAAAAGCATGAAGGCAGGGAGGGAGTTGGGAGGTTCCTCTCATCAGCAACCCAAAGCAAGAGCATGAACGTAAGAGAGGGAGTGGGAAGGTTCCTCTCAGCAGAAACCCAAGAGAAGAGCATGAAGGAAGGGAGGGAGTTGAGCATCTCCTCTCGGCAGCTACCCAAATCAAGAGTATGAAATCAGGGGAGGGAGCAGGGAGTCTCGTCTCAGCAACAACTCAAGACAAGAGCATGAAGGCAGGGAGAGCGGGGAGTCTCCTCTCAGCAGCAACCAAAGACAAGAACATGAAGGCAAGGAGACAGCGGAGAGTCTCCTCTCAGCAGCAACCCAAGTCAAGAGCATGAAGACAGGAAGGGAGTGTGGAGGTTCCCCTCATCAGCAGCCCAAGACAGGAGCATGAAGGTAGGAAGTGAGTGGGGAGGTTCACCTCAGCAGCAACCAAAGACAAGAACATGAAGGCAAGGAGACAGCGGAGAGTCTCCTCTCAGCAGCAACCCAAGTCAAGAGCATGAAGACAGGAAGGGAGTGTGGAGGTTCCCCTCAGCAGTAACCCATGGCAAGAGCATGAAGGCAGGGTGGGAGTGGGCAGGTTCCTCTCAGCAGCAACCCAAGACAAGAGCCTGAAGGCAGGGAGAGAGCGGAGAGTCTCCTCTCAGCAGCAACCAAAGACAAAAGTATGAAGGCAAGGAGACAGCGGAGAGTCTCCTCTCAGCAGCAACTCAAGACAAGAGCATGAAGGCAGGGAGTGTCGCGCCGCACCGCGCGGTGCGAGCCGAGCGTTCGGCACAAGCTGCGCGTTCGGCTCGGGCCGCGCTCCGCGTCTCTAAGACGCGGCGCGCCCCGAGCCTTTCTTGCACCCTGCGAGGCCCCAGGACTTACTAGGGGCCTCGCGCTGCGCTCTCCCTCCGTCTTGTTGGGGTCTCCTGACCCCTCTTACCTGTTTGGGGCTCCTTTTTCTTCTTTTCTGTCTTTCTTCCTTTTTGGGTCTGTTTTCTCCTCTGTCCTTTATGTCTTTTCCCCTTCCCAGGTTACCTCTGTCTTCCCAGCATTCCTCCTTCCCTATTCTCTATGGTTTCTGCTCCAGTCTATTCTATCTACTTTTCCCTATTCAAGATGGTGTCCTTTTTCTTCCTGTGGGTCACTTCCTGTTTTATGGTATTTAAGGGTGGTTTTTATTTTCCTCTTTGCGCTGCAACACTCTCTGTTTCAGTTAGTGTCCTCGCTCCTGATTTCCTAGCCCTTGGCTCTGGATTTCGCCATTTCTGTGTTACGTCAGTTCCTTTGATTCCTGTTCCTCTGTTCTTGTTCCAGGAATCCCCTGCGAATCATCTGGGAGGTTTTTTCCTCTTCTTCTGAAGGGGTTTTTTCCCTCTGGCGCTACTTTCTCACGGTCACGGTCTGTCCTTGGCGTTTCCTCGCCTACAGCACCGTGGCTACCAGAAAGAGTCGCCCCTTTTTGGGCCAAAGTCGAACCCTCAAGATTCACGCCTCAAGATCTGCAAACTCCAGGCGCAAGCAGCACGTGAGTCGTGACAGATTGCAGCGCCTAACCATCCCGACGTCTTCTAACACCATGGAAGACACTGTGGTAGCTGCTGCGGATCCGGATCAAGCTCTGCTAACTACAATTCAGCAACAAGCTCAAGAATTACAGCAACTACGCAGTGAGAATGCTGCGCTGCGACAGGCCTTGGCTTTCCGCAGTGGTGATGTCCCGACGCTCTCCGCCTCTACCCATCGTTTTTCGGGTGAACCAACCAAGCTGCGAGAGTTCCTTGACTCCTTGACAGTGTACTTTGCCTTCCGACCCACCCAATTCTCCCATGACAGAACAAAGGTGGGTTATCTCATCAGTGCCTTATCTGGTCCTGCCTTGGCCTGGGCAACCCCGATGGTATCATCTAACGATCCGGTATTGTCGGATTATTCCGCCTTTGTGAACCGCTTCAAGCTGATGTTTAGTCGCCCGGGATTGGAGGCTTCAGCAGAAGAGGCCTTATGCGATATTCATCAAGGTTCACAAGATGTCCTTCAATACATTACACGCATTCGTCAACTAGCGGTAGAGACCACCTGGGTGGAACGTACTTTGGTGACTTTGTTTCGTAGAGGACTCAAAGAAGAAATCAAAGACGAACTAGTACATTCCACCAGAGTGTAAGATCTTCGTGGCCTGATGGATCAAGCCCTCTCCATCGAGTATCGCCTTCAGGAACGGAGAGCAGAGAAGAGAAAGAGCAGAGGGTCTTTTCAACCAAGCACCTCACGAGTTTTTCCGCATCGTTCTGAGGAACCTCGCCCTCCTGTCAGAGACACCGAAGGAGAACCCATGCAGGTGGATACAACTCGAGGCCCTCTCTCCCCTAGCGAACGAGAAGATAGACGAAAGAAGGGTTTGTGTTTATACTGCGGATCTGCCGGCCACATACTGCGTACCTGTCCAGTACGTCCATCAAGGCCATCGGGAAACGCCGCTTCCCGTCCTCTGTAAGAAGGGAGGGGACGGGATTAGCAGCTATACCTTCCATCAGTTCTTTCAACGACAATACCACATCCTTGTTCATTTTACCAGTAATGTTACAATTACCTGATGGCCGTCAAGAGAAGACTATGGCACTACTAGATTGTGGAGCTAGTGGCATTTATATGGATAAGAAGTGGGCCACCACTCAACAAGTTCCTATACAACCTAAGGAGGTTCCAGAACAAGTTCACACGGTGGATGGATCTTTGATATCATCGGGTCCAGTAGATACAACTACCCTGATGCTGAATCTACAGATCAGTAACCATAAGGAACACATTTCCTTTGATCTTATAACTTCCCCCAACCATACCATCATTCTTGGAATCCCGTGGTTCATCAGACATAATCCATATGTGAACTGGGCTACCCGGACGGTTTCCTTGTCTTCACAGTTCTGTCACAAGCACTGTTTTGCTTCAGACAAGTATTGGTCGCCTAAGAGGTCAATAATCACGGAGGGTACCACCGGTTCGACCATAAATACAGTCCAAGGAGTTCCTGAACACTATTTGGATTTTCAAGACGTCTTCCAAAAACCTTCCAAACCTGTGTTACCTCCACATCGAGATTACGATTGTGCTATTCCCTTGGAACCTGGCACTATCGTTCCTTTTGGCAGGATGTATTCCCTCACGGAAACTGAAAAGGAAGTACTAAAGGAGTATTTGGATGAAAATATTCAAAGTGGTCTTATTGTTCCATCGTCTTCTCCGGCCGGGGCTCCTCTCTTTTTCGTACCCAAGAAGACAAAGGACCTTCGCCCTTGCCTGGATTTTCGAGGCCTGAATAAAATAACTATTAAAGTTCGTTATCCTTTGCCTCTCATAAGGGACATTTTAGAGGCGGTCAGAGGGGCCCAACGATTTACCAAACTAGATCTACGGGGAGCCTATCACCTCTTACGCATTAAAGAAGGAGATGAGTGGAAAACGGCCTTTAGGACTCCATTTGGTCACTTTGAATACAGGGTAATGCCTTTCGGTCTTACTAATGCCCGGGCAATTTTTCAGAGATTTATGGACTCAGTATTCTCGGATCTCCTGAATCAGGCAGTTGTAATCTACCTTGATGATATTCTTATTTATTCCAGAAATCCCGAACTCCATTCTTCCCATGTTAAACAAGTCCTTCAACGACTCCAGGCACATCAACTATTTTGCAAACCCGAAAAGTGTGAGTTTGACCAGACGGAAGTCAAATATCTAGGATATCATTTAAGTACCACCGGAGTAGCCATGGATCAAGAAAAGGTACAAGCTATCCTAGATTGGCCTTCTCCATCTTCCATTAAAGAAACACAATGCTTTCTAGGATTGGCAAACTTCTATCGACAATTCATCGCAGACTTTGCTAAACAAACTAGCCATATAACTCACACTTTAAAGAAGGAAAATCTTATTAAAGGGTTTGTCTGGACTAAAACTGCTGAAACAGCTTTTCAGGAATTAAAGAAGGCATTTACACAAGCTCCCATCTTAAGACATCCAGATACCAACAAACGATTTATTGTCGTCACCGATGCTTCTGAAAAAGCCATTGGTGCCGTTCTACTCCAACAAGAGGACGATGGTCTTGAACATCCAGTTTTCTATTTGTCTCATATACTCTCTATTGCAGAACAACATTACTCAGTATTGGAAAGAGAATTGTTGGCTCTGAAAACAGCTTGTATTGAATGGAGGCAGTTTCTGATGGGTTCCAAGGAACCTTTTGAAGTGAGAACAGACCATCGAAACTTACAATGTTTACGAAATTTCGTATGCCAAAATAGTCGTCAAGCTCGTTGGGCCTTCTTCTTCAGCCAGTATGATTTCTACATTACATATATTCCTGGCTCCCAAAACATTCTGGCTGATGCTCTATCGCGTCGTTATCCAGATTGTACTCCTGTCCCAGCTCAACCCCTACTGGAACCTAGTAAGATCATTGGGGTAGCCCAGTCTTTTCTGGAGGAGGTACAACTGGAGTACCCCAATCTATCTGATGATGAAATAGAGAACTTAAGGCCTCTTTTACATAAGAGACAAGGATACTATTATTATCACGATCTGTTATTCATCCCCACTAACAGAGTGAGAGAAAAGACATTACAAATGTGTCATGATTCACCGGTTGCTGGTCATAGAGGCATCAAGGCCACACAAGAACTGTTATCACGATTTTTCTGGTGGCCTACTTGGAAAAAGGATATTGAAACATACGTTCAGGCTTGTCCCACATGCGCTCAAGTCAAGATTCCCCGAACCAGACCTGCGGGTTTACTCCAGCCCTTGCCGGTTCCGCCAACTCCATGGCACACCATCTCCACCGATTTCATGTGTTCGTTGCCACTCTCAGCAGGAAACCGGGTAATCATGGTCACTGTGGACTCTTTTACTAAGATGGCTCACTTCACTGCATTGAAAAAGCTACCTACATCCCAAGAATTAAGCCAGATATTCATTGAACATATCTTCCGTCTTCATGGACTTCCTCATACTCTTATATCTGATAGAGGACCTCAGTACATTTCCCGGTTTTGGAGGTATTTTTGTAAGACACTAAACATCGATAGAGCTCTGTCATCGGGCTTCCATCCTCAGACCAATGGACAGACCGAGCGTCTGAACCAAGGCTTAGAACAATACCTTCGTTGTTTTTGCAACTCAACTCAAAGCAACTGGAACACTTATCTCCCTATCGCTGAATTCTCTTATAATAACTCAGTCCATAGTGCCTCCAAGACCACTCCTTTTTTCTGTTCTTATGGTTTTCATCCTACCTCTTTTCCTACTTCTTCTCTGTCTCCCACTCCCTTACCCGCTATTACTCATTTTTCCAAATGTCTTCTACAAATCCATAGACTGATTCGTTCTAATCTCTTACACACCAAGAGATATATGAAGAAAGTAGCAGACAAGAAACGTAGGGCCACTCCGGACTACCATCCACAGGATAAAGTTTGGCTTTCTTCTAAATTCTTACCCTCACGTCTTTCTCAGAACAAATTCACACCTCGCTATTACGGGCCTTTCCGTATTCTCCAGTTGCTTAATCCTGTCACTGTCCGTCTTCACTTGCCTCACACATGGAAGATTCATCCAGTCTTCCATGTCTCCCAACTCAAACCTTATGTACCAGATCCGTACTCCCGTCAGTTTTCCTGTCCTCCTCCTGTCTTAGTGGATGATGTTCCTGAATATGAGGTTCAGGAGATTTGTGACTCTCGTCTTTTTCACACCCGTCTGCAGTATCTGATTCATTGGAAGGGTTATCCTCTCAGTGAGTGTTCTTGGAAAGATGCATCTTCGGTTCATGCTCCTCTTCTGACTCAGCGCTTTCACCGTTTATTTCCTTTCAAACCAGGGCCTTCGGGAGGGGGGCCTACTGTCGCGCCGCACCGCGCGGCGCGAGCCGAGCGTTCGGCACAAGCCGCGCGTTCGGCTCGGGCCGCGCTCCGCGTCTCTAAGACGCGGCGCGCCCCGAGCCTTTCTTGCACCCTGCGAGGCCCCAGGACTTACTAGGGGCCTCGCGCTGCGCTCTCCCTCCGTCTTGTTGGGGTCTCCTGACCCCTCTTACCTGTTTGGGGCTCCTTTTTCTTCTTTTCTGTCTTTCTTCCTTTTTGGGTCTGTTTTCTCCTCTGTCCTTTATGTCTTTTCCCCTTCCCAGGTTACCTCTGTCTTCCCAGCATTCCTCCTTCCCTATTCTCTATGGTTTCTGCTCCAGTCTATTCTATCTACTTTTCCCTATTCAAGATGGTGTCCTTTTTCTTCCTGTGGGTCACTTCCTGTTTTATGGTATTTAAGGGTGGTTTTTATTTTCCTCTTTGCGCTGCAACACTCTCTGTTTCAGTTAGTGTCCTCGCTCCTGATTTCCTAGCCCTTGGCTCTGGATTTCGCCATTTCTGTGTTACGTCAGTTCCTTTGATTCCTGTTCCTCTGTTCTTGTTCCAGGAATCCCCTGCGAATCATCTGGGAGGTTTTTTCCTCTTCTTCTGAAGGGTTTTTTTCCCTCTGGCGCTACTTTCTCACGGTCACGGTCTGTCCTTGGCGTTTCCTCGCCTACAGCACCGTGGCTACCAGAAAGAGTCGCCCCTTTTTGGGCCAAAGTCGAACCCTCAAGATCCACGCCTCAAGATCTGCAAACTCCAGGCGCAAGCAGCACGTGAGTCGTGACAGGGAGAGAGTGGAGAGTCTCCTCTCAACAACAACCCAAGGCAAGAGCATGAAGGCAAGAGAGAGAGCGGGTGTCTCCTCTCAGCATCAACCGAACACAAGAGCAAGACAGTAAGGGAGGGAGGGGGAGTCTCCTCTCAGCAGCAACTCAAGACAAGAGCATGAAGGCAGGGAGAGAGCGGGGAGTCTCCTTTCAGCAGGAACCAAAGACAAGAGCATGAAGGCAAGAGAGAGAGCGGAGAGGCTCCTCTCAGCAGCAACCCAAGTCAAGAGCATGAAGACAGGAAGGGAGTGTGGAGGTTCCCCTCAGCAGCAACCCAAAACAAGAGCATGAAAGCAGGGAGGGAGTGGGGAGGTTCCCCTCAGCAGCAACCCAAGGCAAGAGCATGTAGGGAAGTGAGGTAGTGGGGAGGTTCCTGTAGGAGGCTGGCCTGGCTTGTAGTGAGTACCAAGGGGTCCCTACACCTTGCACCAGGTCCAGGTATCCCTTATTAGTGTAGAGGGGTGTCTAGCAGCTTAGGCTGATAGAAAAGGTAGCTTAGCAGAGCATCTTAGGCTGAACTAGGAGACGAGTGAAGCTCCTACAGTACCACTAGTGTCATATGCACAATATCATAAGAAAACACAATACACAGATATACTAAAAATAAAGGTACTTTATTTTTATGACAATATGCCAAAGTATCTCAGTGAGTACCCTCAGTATGAGGATAGCAAATATACACAAGATATATGTACACAATACCAAAATATGCAGTAATAGCAATAGAAAACAGTGCAAACAATGTATAGTCACAATAGAATGCAATGGGGGCACACAGGGATAGGGGCAACACAAACCATATACTCTAGAAGTGGAATGCGAACCACAAATGGACCCCAAACCTATGTGACCTTGTAGAGGGTCGCTGGGACTGTAAGAAAACAGTGAGGGTTAGAAAAGTAGCCCACCCCAAGACCCTGAAAAGTGGGAGCAAAGTGCACCTAAGTTCCCCAAGGAGCACAGAAGTAGTGATAGGGGAATTCTGCAAGGAAGACCAACACCAGCAATGCAACAACGATGGAGTTCCTGACGAGAGAACCTGTGGAACAAGGGGACCAAGTCCAAGAGTCACGATCAAGTCGGGAGTGGGCAGATGCCCAGGAAATGCCAGCTGTGGGTGCAAAGAAGCTGCCACTGGATGGTAGAAGCTGTGGATTCTGCAAGAACGACAAGGGCTAGAAACTTCTCCTTTGGAGTATGGATGTCCCACATCGTGAAGAGTCGTGCAGAGGTGTTTCCGTGCAGAAATACCGCAAACAAGTCTTGCTAGTTGCAAGGGTAGCGGTTAGGATTTTTGGATGCTGCTGTGGCCCAGGAGGGACCAGGATGTCGCAAATTGTGTGAGGAGACAGAAGGGGCGTCCAGCAAGACAAAGAGGCCACTCAGAAGTAAGCAGCACCCGCAGAAGTGCCAGAACAGGCACTACAAAGAGGAGTGAACCGGAGCTCACTGGAAGTCACAAAAGAAGGTCCCACGACGCCGGAGGACAACTCAGGAGGTCGTGCACTGCAGGTTAGAGTGCCGGGGACCCAGGCTTGGCTGTGCACAACGGAAATCCTGGAAGAGTGCACAGGAGCCGGAGTAGCTGCAAAATACGCGGTTCCCAGCAATGCAGGCTAGCGTGGGGAGGCAAGGACTTACCTCCACCAAACTTGGACTGAAGAGTCACTGGACTGTGGAAGTCACTTGGACAGAGTTGCTGAGTTCAAGGGACCTTGCTCGTCGTGCTGAGAGGAGACCCAGAGGACCGGTGATGCAGTTCTTTGGTGCCTGCGGTTGCAGGGGGAAGATTCTGTCGACCCACGGGAGATTTCTTCGAAGCATCTAGTGCAGAGAGGAGGCAGACTACCCCAACAGCATGCATGCACCAGCAGGAAAACAGTTGAGAAGGCGGCAGGTCAGCGTTACAAGGTCGCAGTAGTCGTCTTTGCTACTTTGTTGCAGTTTTGCAGGCTTTCCAGAGTGGTCAGCAGTCGATTCCTTAGCAGAAGGTGAAGAGAGAGATGCAGAGGAACTCTGATGAGCTCTTGCATTCGTTATCTAAGGAATTCCCCAAAGCAGAGACCCTAAATAGCCAGAAAAGGAGGTTTGGCTACTTAGGAGAGAGGATGGGCTAGCAACACCTGGAGGAGCCTATCAGAAGGAGTCTCTGACGTCACCTGCTGGCACTGGCCACTCAGAGCAGTCCATTGTGCCAGCAGCACCTCTGTTTCCAAGATGGCAGAGGTCTGGAGCACATTGGAGGAGCTCTGGGCACCTCCCAGGGGAGGTGCAGGTCAGGGGAGTGGTCACTCCCCTTTCCTTTGTCCAGTTGCGCGCCAGAGCAGGGCTGGGGGATCCCTGAACCGGTGTAGACTGGCTTATGCAGAAATGGGCACCATCTGTGCCCATGAAAGCATTTCCAGAGGCTGGGGGAGGCTACTCCTCCCCAGCCCTAACACCTTTTTCCAAAGGGAGAGGGTGTAACACCCTCTCTCTGAGGAAGTCCTTTGTTCTGTCTTCCTGGGCTAAGCCTGGCTGGACCCCAGGAGGGCAGAAACCTGTCTGAGGGGTTGGCAGCAGCAGCAGCTGCAGTGAAACCCCGGGAAAGGCAGTCTGGCAGTACCCGGGTCTGTGCTAGAGACTCTGGGGATCATGGAATTGTCTCCCCAATGCCAGAATGGCATTGGGGTGACAATTCCATGATCTTAGACATGTTACATGGCCATGTTCGGAGTTACCATTGTGAAGCTATACATATGTCGTGACATACGTATAGTGCACATGTGTAATGGTGTCCCCACACTCACAAAGTCCGGGGAATTTGCCCTGAACAATGTGGGGGCACCTTGGCTAGTGCCAGGGTGCCCACACACTAAGTAACCTAGCACCCAACCTTTACCAGGTAAAGGTTAGACATATAGGTGACTTATAAGTTACTTAAGTGCAGTGGTAAATGGCTGTGAAATAACGTGGACGTTATTTCACTCAGGCTGCACTGGCAGGCCTGTGTAAGAATTGTCAGAGCTCCCTATGGGTGGCACAAGAAATGCTGCAGCCCATAGGGATCTCCTGGAACCCCAATACCCTGGGTACCTCAGTACCATATACTAGGGAATTAAAAGGGTGTTCCAGTATGCCAATGTAAATTGGTGAAATTGGTCACTAGCCTGTTAGTGACAATTTGGAAAGAAAATGAGAGAACATAACCACTGAGGTTCTAGATAGCAGAGCCTCAGTGAGACAGTTAGTCATAACACAGGCAACACATACAGGGCACACTTATGAGCACTGGGGCCCTGGCTGGCAGGGTCCCAGTAACACATACAACTAAAACAACATATATACAGTGAAATATGGGGGTAACATGCCAGGCAAGATGGTACTTTCCTACACAACCCCCCCCCCCAAACGAAGGACAATAAGACTAGCCTTGTCCTGATGAGTATTCATTGTCTAAGTGGAAATATCTGGAGAGTCCATCTGCATTGGAGTGGGTACTCCCAGGTCTATGTTCCACTGTATAGTCCATTCCCTGTAGGGATATGGACCACCTCAACAATTTAGGGTTTTCACCTTTCATTTGTTTTAGCCAAAGTAGAGGTTTGTGGTCTGTCTGAACAATGAAGTGAGTGCCAAACAGGTATAGCCTCAACTTCTTCAGTGCCCAGACCACAGCAAAGGCCTCCATCTCTATGGCAGACCAACGCTTTTCTCTAGGGGTCAACCTCCTGCTGATAAAAGCAACAGGTTGATCCTGGCCCTCAGAATTAAGTTGTGATAAGACTGCCCCTACCCCTAATTCAGATGCATCAGTTTGGATAATGAATTTTTTGGAGTAACAGGGGCTTTTCAGGACAGGTGCAGAGCACATGGCCTGCTTCAGCTCCTCAAAAGCTTTCTGACAGTTTGCTGTCCGTAATACCTTTATAGGCATTTTCTTAGATGTGAGGTCATTAAGAGGGGCTGCAATGGAGCCATAGTTCTTTATGAACCTCCTGTAATACCCAGTGAGGCCTAAGAAGGCTCTCACCTGAGTCTGTGTTGTAGGGGGAACCCAATCTATAATAGTTTGGATTTCCCCCTGAAGTGGTGCAATCTGTTCTCCACCTACCAGGTGTCCCCTGCCCTATCTGGCACTTTGAAGCCTTGATAGTGAGGCCTGCCTTTTGCAGGGCCTTCAAAACTTTCCATAGGTGGACCAGGTGATCATCCCAGCTGGAGCTAAAGACAGCTATATCATCTAGATATGCTGCACTAAAAGCTTCCAGCCCTTGCAGGACTGTATTCACCAACCGTTGAAAAGTGGCAAGTGCATTTTTCAATCCAAAAGGCATTACTGTGAATTGGTAGTGCCCTCCAATGGTTGAAAATGCAGTTTTTGCTTTTGCATCTTCTGATAACTTGATCGGCCAATACCCTGCAGTCAAATCAAAGGTGCTTAGATACTTGGCAGATGCCAGTGTATCTATTAGCTCATCTGCCCTGGGTATAGGGTGAGCATCAGTTTTGGTTACCTGGTTGAGACCTCTGTAGTCAACACAAAATCTCATTTCCCTTTTACCATCTTTGGAATGACGTTTTGGAACAAGTAACACAGGAGAGGCCCATGGACTTTCAGAGTGCTCAACCACTCCCAGTTCAATCATTTTCTGCACCTCTTGTTTTATGCAGTCTCTGACATGGTCAGGCTGCCTATAGATCTTACTTTTGACAGGCAAGCTGTCTCCAGTATCTATAGTGTGCTCACACCAAGAAGTGGTGCCTGGCACAGTAGAAAAGAGTTCAGAAAACTGACCCAGGAGATTTATGCAGTGGTCTTTCTGCTCAGCAGTAAGACAATCTGCCAGAACTACACCTTCCACTAGAGCATCTTGTTCTGTGGAAGAGAAGAGATCAGGGAGAGGGTCACTCTCTTCTTCCTGTCCTTCATCTGTTGCCATGAGCAGGGTGAGATCAGCCCTGTCATAGTAGGGTTTCAGGCGATTGACATGGAGCACCCTAAGGGGACTCCTGGCAGTACCTAAGTCTACTAAGTAGTTGACTTCACCCTTTTTCTCAACAATAATGTGGGGACCACTCCATTTGTCTTGGAGTGCGCTTGGGGCCACAGGCTCCAAGACCCACACTCTCTTGCCTGGTTGGTACTGAATCAGAACAGCCTTCTAGTCATGCCATTGCTTTTGGAGCTCTTGGCTGGCCTGAAGGTTTTTACTGGCCTTTTTCATGTACTCAGCCATCCTAGATCTTAGGCCAAGTACATAGTCCACTATGTCTTGCTTAGGAGCTTTTAAAGGTTGTTCCCAACCCTCCTTCACAAGTGTTAGGGGACCTCTCACAGGGTGTCCAAATAGGAGTTCAAAGGGGCTGAAGCCCACTCCTTTTTGGGGTACCTCCCTGTAAGCAAAAAGGAGGCAAGGTAACAGGACATCCCATCTCCTGCAGAGTTTTTCAGGGAGTCCCATTATCATTCCTTTGAGAGTTGTATTAAACCTCTCAACCAGTCCATTTGTTTGTGGATGATAGGGTGTGGTGAACTTGTATGTCACACCACATTCCTTCCACATGGCTTTTAAGTAAGCAGACATGAAATTGCTTCCCCTGTCTGATACCACTTCTTTTGGGAAGCCCACCCTGGAAAAGATTCCCAGGAGGGCCTTTGCCACTGCAGGAGCTGTAGTGGTCCTTAGAGGAATTGCTTCAGGATATCTGGTGGCATGGTCCACTACCACCAAGATAAACCTATTGCCCGAAGCAGTAGGAGGGTCAAGGGGGCCAACTATGTCAACCCCTACCCTTTCACAGGGAACCCCAACCACAGGCAGTGGAATAAGGGGTGCCTTTGAGGTGCCACCTTTCTTGCCACTGGCTTGACAGGTTTCACAGGACTTACAAAATTCCTTTGTGTCCTCAGACATTCTAGGCCAACGAAACAAGGGAACAAGCCTGTCCCAAGTTTTCATTTGCCCTAAATGTCCAGCTAAGGGAATGTCATGGGCTAGAGTTAGGAGGAACTTTCTGTATTGCTGAGGAATCACCAATCTCATGGCAGCTCCAGGTTTTGGATCCCTTGCCTCAGTATACAAGAGGTTGTCCTCCCAGTAAACTCTGTGAGAGTCACTGACATCCCCATTTGCTTGTTTGACAGCTTGCTGCCTTAGACCCTCTAGTGTGGGACAGGTATGCTGTGCCACACTCAGCTCTTCCCTGGCAGGCCCCCCTCCACCCAAAAAGCTCAGCAGTATCTGCTGCCAGCTCATCTGGTGAAGGTTCTTCACTGGGAGGAAATTCTTCTTCCTCAGAAGGAGAATCATCTGTAGAGGGAGGGATAGTAGGTAGTGTTTTACCTTTACTAACCCTAGCTTTAGGGAGCACTTGGTCTACAGGTAAATCTGAGGCAACCACAACTTTCTTTGGACCAGTAACCCCCCCCCCCCAGTTGAGATTCACAACAGCCATGGGGTGGCTAGGAGTGTTGTTATGAGCATCACTCACTTGGTACTGGTGACCAAGTAGGTGTTGTTCAGGGTGGACCAGTTTCTCTATTACCATTGTAACACTGGCACCTGTGTCCCTGTAGGCCTGAACCTCAACACCATTTATTTGGGGTAGTTGCTTGTACTTATCCATATTAAGGGGACAGGCAACCAAGGTGGCTAAATCAATGGCCCCCTCAGAGACTAACACAGCCTCTGTGGTCTCCCTAACAAGACCAACCCCAACCAAATTACCAAAAGTGAGCCCAGCTACTCCCTTGGATTGGCTGTTAGTAGGTTTGCTCCCACCACCACTGCTATTACTAGGAGCACTAGGTGTAGCAGCAGGGGTTGTAGTGGTAGGAGGCTTGGTGCTTTTCTTTGGGCAACTGGGATCAGTTGTCCAATGGCCTTTTATTTTACATAAATAGCACCATGGTTTCTTTTCTTTGTTTTGATTTGAAGAGGATTTGGGCCCACCACCCCCACCAGAGTGTTTTTGTGGGCCTGATGAAGACTCATTTTTAGATTTGTCCCCACCCTTGTCAGAAGACTTACCATCCTTCTTCTTATTGCCATCTTTGTCACCCCCTGTATGAACTTTTCTGTTCACCCTTGTTCTGACCCATTTGTCTGCCTTCTTTCCCAATTCTTGGGGAGAGGTCAGATCAGAGTCTACCAGGTACTGGTGTAACAAATCAGACACACAATTATTAAGAATATGCTCTCTCAGGATTACGTTATACAGGCTTTCATAGTCAGAAACTTTACTGCCATGTAACCACCCCTCCAAGGCCTTCACTGAATGGTCAACAAAGTCTACCCAGTCTTGTGAAGACTCCTTTTTGGTTTCTCTGAACTTGATCCTGTACTGTTCAGTGGTTAAGCCATAACCATCAAGGAGTGCATTCTTAAGAACTGTAAAATCATTGGCATCACTTTCCTTAACAGTAAGGAGCCTAACCCTACCCTTTCCAGTGAAAGATAGCCATAGGATAGCAGCCCACTGCCTTTGAGGGACCCCCTGTACATTACAGGCCCTCTCAAGTGCAGCAAACCACTTGTTAATGTCATCCCCCTCCTTGTAAGGGGGAACTATCTTGTGCAGATTCCTAGAATCATGCTCTTTTACAGGATTACTATCTGTAATACTGCTGCTGCCACCATGGGGTCCAAACCCCAACCTCTGTCTTTCTTTTTCTAAATCAAATGCTTGCCTATCTAAATCCAGCTGTTGCTTCTTGAGCTTCAGCCTGGATTCTTCCACTCTCAATCTATTGAGCTCCCTTTCTAACACTCTGTCATCAGGGTGGGTGGGTTGGGCATGCCTTGACACAGAAGAATGGTGAAAATGAACAGAGGGAGACCTGTCCCTAACAGATGGCACTCTAACAACCTGGCCTAAAGGAGCTATCTCTATACTATGATGAGAACTCACATTTGTACCAGCCCTGCTAGGTGGTCTGCTAATGGGCAGTTTGGGAAGGTTCCCTTCTAAATCCTTTACTAGGGGTGCCCCAGGATCAGATTGGGAACCATCAGCTAATCTCTCACCAGAAGTGCAACCATTGGTCTTATCTTGTTCAATGAGCATATTAACCAACAGTTCTCTAGAGGGATTCTTCCCTACCCCTAAACCTCTTTCAATGCAGAGACTCCTTGCTCCTTTCCAGCTAAGGTGATAATAAGCAAGTTTGGTCAGATCAACAGTTTGGCCTGTACCAGACATTATAGTAAGGGTTTAAGGGACAGAAAAAGAAAGAAAAAGTTTCAGAACTTTTTAAAGAACAGAAAAAAAAATCTTTTTAAACTTTTTAAGAACTTTTTGAAACTTTTAGAGGTACTTTTCAGCACTTAGCAAAGAAGTGAGAGGAGAAAAGCAAAACATTTTGTTTAGGTGTACATACACTGAACTTGTTTTGTATATTTTTCTCTTATGGAAAGTACAAAATGACAAAGTGGTAAGTAGTTGCAAGTTCTTATCCCACCGCTGCACAACCAATGTAGGAGGCTGGCCTGGCTTGTAGTGGGTACCAAGGGGTACTTACACCTTGCACCCGGTCCAGGTATCCCTTATTAGTGTAGAGGGGTGTCTAGCAGCTTAGGCTGATAGAAAAGGTAGCTTAGCAGAGCAGCTTAGGCTGAACTAGGAGACAAGTGAAGCTCCTACAGTACCACCAGTGTCACTTGCACAATATTATAAGAAAACACAACACACAGATATACTAAAAATAAAGGTACTTTATTTTTATGACAATATGCCTAAGTATCTCAGTGAGTACCCTCAGTATGAGGATAGCAAATATACACAAGATATATGTACACAATACCAAAATATGCAGTAATAGCAATAGAAACAGTGCAAACAATGTATAGTCACAATAGAATGCAATGGGGACACATAGAGATAGGGGCAACACAAACCATATACTCTAGAAGTGGAATGCGAACCACGAATGGACCCCAAACCTATGTGACCTTGTAGACGGTCGCTGGGACTGTAAGAAAACAGTGAGGGTTAGAAAAATAGCCCACCCCAAGACCCTGAAAAGTGGGTGCAAAGTGCACCTAAGTTCCTGTGAGAAAGTATCCTCTTTCTAGCCTTGTTACCCCCACTTTTGGCCTGTTTGTGAGTGTATGTCAGGGTGTTTTCACTGTCTCACTGGGATCCTGCTAGCCAGGGCCCAGTGCTCATAGTGAAAACCCTATGTTTTCAGTATGTTTGTTATGTGTCACTGGGACCCTGCTAGTCAGGACCCCAGTGCTCATAAGTTTGTGACCTATAGGTATGTGTTCCCTGTGTGATGCCTAACTGTCTCACTGAGGATCTGCTAACCAGAACCTCAGTGGTTATGCTCTCTCATTTCTTTTAAATTGTCACTAACAGGCTAGTGACCAATTTTACCAATTTACATTGGCTTACTGGAACACCCTTATAATTCCCTAGTATATGGTACTGAGGTACCCAGGGTATTGGGGTTCCAGGAGATCCCTATGGGCTGCAGCATTTCTTTTGCCACCCATAGGGAGCTCAGACAATTCTTACACAGGCCTGCCACTGCAGCCTGAGTGAAATAATGCAAACATTATTTCACAGCCATTTTCACTGCACTTAAGTAACTTATAAGTCACCTATATGTCTAACCTTTACCTGGTAAAGGTTAGGTGCAAAGTTACTTAGTGTGAGGGCACCCTGGCACTAGCCAAGATGCCCCCACATTGTTCAGAGCCAATTCCCTGAACTTTGTGAGTGCGGGGACACCATTACACGCGTGCACTACATATAGGTCAATACCTATATGTAGCTTCACAATGGTAACTCCGAATATGGCCATGTAACATGTCTAAGATCATTGAATTGCCCCCTCTATGCCATCCTGGCATTGTTGGTACAATTCCATGATCCCAGTGGTCTGTAGCACAGACCCTGGTAGTGCCAAACTGCCTTTTCAGGGGTTTCACTGCAGCTGCTGCTGCTGCCAACCCCTCAGACAGGTTTCTGCCCCCCTGGGGTCAAGCCAGGCTTGTCCCAGGATGGCAGAACAAAGGACTTCCTCTGAGAGAGGGTGTTACACCCTCTCCCTTTGGAAAATGGTGTGAAGGCAGGGGAGGACTAGCCTCCCCCAGCCTCTGGAAATGCTTTCATGGGCACAGATGTGCCCAATTCTGCATAAGCCAGTCTACACCGGTTCAGGGACCCCTTAGCCCCTGCTCTGGCGCGAAACTGGACAAAGGAAAGGGGAGTGACCACTCCCCTGACCTGCACCTCCCCGGGAGGTGTCCAGAGCTCCTCCAGTGTGCTCCAGACCTCTGCCATCTTCGAAACAGAGGTGCTGCTGGCACACTGGACTGCTCTGAGTGGCCAGTGCCACCAGGTGACGTCAGAGACTCCTTCTGATAGGCTCCTTCAGGTGTTAGTAGCCTATCCTCTCTCCTAAGTAGCCAAACCCTCTTTTCTGGCTATTTAGGGTCTCTGTCTCTGGGGAAACTTTAGATAACGAATGCAAGAGCTCATCAGAGTTCCTCTGCATCTCTCTCTTCACCTTCTGCCAAGGAATCGACTGCTGACCGCGCTGGAAGCCTGCAAAACTGCAACAAAGTAGCAAAGACGACTACTGCAACTCTGTAACGCTGATCCTGCCGCCTTCTCGACTGTTTTCCTGGTGGTGCATGCTGTGGGGGTAGTCTGCCTCCTCTCTGCACTAGAAGCTCCGAAGAAATCTCCCGTGGGTCGACGGAATCTTCCCCCTGCTACCGCAGGCACCAAAAAGCTGCATTACCGGTCCCTTGGGTCTCCTCTCAGCATGACGAGCGAGGTCCCTTGAATCCAGCAACTCTGTCCAAGTGACTCCCACAGTCCAGTGACTCTTCAGTCCAAGTTTGGTGGAGGTAAGTCCTTGCCTTCCCACGCCAGACTGCATTATTGGAAACCGCGACTTTTGCAACTACTCCGGCTTCGGTGCACTTCTGGCAGAAATCCTTTGTGCACTGCCAAGCCTGGGTCCACGGCACTCTAACCTGCATTGCACGACTTTCTAAGTTGGTGTCCGGCGACGTGGGACTCCTTTGTGCAACTTCGGCAAGCACCATTTCACGCATCCTTGTAGTGCCTGTTTCTGGCACTTCTCTGGGTGCTACCTGCTGCTGAGAGGGCTCCTTGTCTTGCTCGATGTCCCCTCTTTCTTCTGGTCCAATTTGCGACCTCCTGGTCCCTCCTGGGCTGCAGCAGCGTCCAAAAATGCTAATCGCACGATTTGCAGCTAGCAAGGCTTGTTGGTGTTCTTTCGGCGGGAAAACACTTTTGCTCAACTTTCCACGGCGAGCGAGATCCGTCCACCAAAGGGGAAGTCTCTAGCCCTTTTCGTTCCCGCAGAAATCGCAGCTTCTTCTGTCCAGTAGAAGCTTCTTTGCACCCACAGCTGGCATTATCTGGGCATTTGCCCATCTCCGACTTGCTTGTGACTTTCGGACTTGGTCCCCTTGTTCCACATGTACATTATTCCTCTAACACGACTTCTTTGTCCTTAGGGGAACTTTAGTGCACTTTGCACTCACTTTTCAGGGTCTTGGGGAGGGTTATTTTTCTAACTCTCACTATTTTCTAATAGTCCCAGCGACCCTCTACAAGGTCACATAGGTTTGGGGTCCATTCGTGGTTCGCATTCCACTTTTGGAGTATATGGTTTGTGTTGCCCCTATCCCTATGTTTCCCCATTGCATCCTATTGTAACTATACATTGTGTGCACTGTTTTCTAAGACTATACTGCATATTTTTGCTATTGTGTATATATATCTTGTGTATATTTCCTATCCTCTCACTGAGGGTACACTCTAAGATACTTAGGCATATTGTCATAAAAATAAAGTACCTTTATTTTTAGTATATCTGTGTATTGTGATTTCTTATGATATTGTGCAAGTGACACTAGTGGTACTGTAGGAGCTTCACTCGTCTCCTAGTTCAGCCTAAGCTGCTCTGCTGAGCTACCATTATCTATCAGCCTAAGCTGCTAGACACCCTATACACTAGTAAGGGATAACTGGGCCTGGTGCAAGGTGCAAGTACCCCTTGGTACTCACTACAAGCCAGTCCAGCCTCCTACAGTTCCCCAAAGAGCACAGAAGTAGTGATAGGGGAATTCTGCAAGGAAGACCAACACCAGCAATGCAACAACGATGGATTTCCTGACGAGAGTACCTGTGGAACAAGGGGACCAAGTCCAAGAGTCAAGATCAAGTCGGGAGTGGGCAGATGCCCAGGAAATGCCAGCTGTGGGTGCAAAGAAGCTGCCACCGGAAGGTAGAAGCTGTGGATTCTGCAAGAACGACAAGGGCTAGAAACTTCCCCTTTGGAGGATAGATGTCCCACATTGTGAAGAGTCATGCAGAGGTGTTTCTGTGCAGAAAGACTGCAAACAAGCCTTGCTAGCTGCAAGGGTTGCGGTTACGGTTTTTGGATGCTGCTGTGGCCCAGGAGGGACCAGGATGTCGCCAATTGCGTGAGAAGACAGAGGGGGCGTCCAGCAAGACAATGAGCCCACTCAGAAGCAAGCAGCATCCGCAGAAGTGCCAGAACAGGCACTACAAAGAGGAGTGAACTGGAGCTCACCGGAAGTCACAAAAGAAGGTCCCACGACGCCGGAGGACAACTCAGGAGGTCGTGCACTGCAGGTTAGAATGCCAGGGACCCAGGCTTGGCTGTGCACAAAGGAAATCCTGGAAGACTGCACAGGAGCTGGAGTAGCTGCAAAATACCCGGTTCCCAGCAATGCAGTCTAGCGTGGGAGGCAAGGACTTACCTCCACCAAACTTGGACTGAAGAGTCACTGGACTGTGGGAGTCACTTGGACACAGTTGCTGGATTCAAGGGACCTCGCTCGTCGTGCTGAGAAGAGACCCAGGGGACCGGTGATGCAGTTCTTTGGTGCCTGCGGTTGCAGGGGGAAGATTCCGTCGACCCACGGGAGATTTCATCGGAGCTTCTAGTGCAGAGAGGAGGCAGACTACCCCCACAGCATGCACCAGCAGGAAAACAGTCGAGAAGGCAGCAGGATCCGCGTTACAAGGTCGCAGTAGTCGT
Source organism: Pleurodeles waltl (assembly GCF_031143425.1). Lineage (NCBI taxonomy): Eukaryota > Metazoa > Chordata > Amphibia > Caudata > Salamandridae > Pleurodeles > Pleurodeles waltl. The sequence continues at coordinate 1,547,977,187 of NC_090446.1, forward strand.
CTTTGCTACTTTGTTGCAGTTTTGCAGGCTTCCAGCGCGGTCAGCAGTCGATTCCTTAGCAGAAGGTGAAGAGAGAGATGCAGAGGAACTCTGATGAGCTCTTGCATTCGTTATCTAAGGAATTCCCCAAAGCAGAGACCCTAAATAGCCAGAAAAGGAGGTTTGGCTACTTAGGAGAGAGGATGGGCTAACAACACCTGGAGGAGCCTATCAGAAGGAGTCTCTGACGTCACCTGCTGGCACTGGCCACTCAGAGCAGTCCAGTGTGCCAGCAGCACCTCTGTTTCCAAGATGGCAGAGGTCTGGAGCACACTGGAGGAGCTCTGGGCACCTCCAGGGGAGGTGCAGGTCAGGGGAGTGGTCACTCCCCTTTCCTTTGACCAGTTTCGCGTCAGAGCAGGGCTGGGGGATCTCTGAACCGGTGTAGACTGGCTTATGCAGAAATGGGCACCATCTGTGCCCATGAAAGCATTTCCAAAGGCTGGGGGAGGCTACTCCTCCCCAGCCCTAACACCTTTTTCCAAAGGGAGAGGGTGTAACACCCTCTCTCTGAGGAAGTCCTTTGTTCTGTCTTCCTGGGCCAAGCCTGGCTGGACCCCAGGAGGGCAGAAACCTGTCTGAGGGGTTGGCAGCAGCAGCAGCTGCAGTGAAACCCCGGGAAAGGCAGTTTGGCAGTACCCGGGTCTGTGCTAGAGACTCGGGGGATCATGGAATTGTCTCCCCAGTGCCAGAATGGCATTGGGGTGACAATTCCATGATCTTAGACATGTTACATGGCCATGTTCGGAGTTACCATTGTGACGCTATACATATGTCGTGACATATGTATAGTGCACACGTGTAATGGTGTCCCCGCACTCACAAAGTCCGGGGAATTTGCCCTGAACAATGTGGGGGCACCTTGGCTAGTGCCAGGGTGCCCACACACTAAGTAACTTAGAACCCAACCTTTACCAGGTAAAGGTTAGACATATAGGTGACTTATAAGTTACTTAAGTGCAGTGGTAAATGGCTGTGAAATAACGTGGACGTTATTTCACTCAGGCTGCACTGGCAGACCTGTGTAAGAGCTCCCTATGGGTGGCAAAAGAAATATGCAGCCCATAGGGATCTCCTGGAACCCCAATACCCTGGGAACCTCAGTACCATATACTAGGGAATTATAAGGGTGTTCCAGTATGCCAATGTAAATTGGTGAAATTGGTCACTAGCCTGTTATTGACAATTTGGAAAGAAATGAGAGAGTATAACCACTGAGGTTTTGGATAGCAGAGCCTCAGTGAGACAGTTAGGCACCACACAGGGAACATATACAGGGCACACTTATGAGCACTGGGGCCCTGGATACCAGGGTCCTAGTGACACATACAACTAAAACAACATATATACAGTGAAATATGGGGGTAACATGCCAGGCAAGATGGTACTTTCCTACAGTTCCTCTCAGCTGCAACCAAAGACAAGAGCATGAAAGCAAAGGAGAAAGCGGGAAGTCTCCTCTCAGCAGCAACAAAAGACAAGAGCGTGAAGGCTGGGAGAGAGCGTGGAGTCTCCTCTCAGCGGCAACTCAAGACAAGAGCGTGAAGGCTGGGAGAGAGCGGGGAGTCTTTTTTCAGCAGGAACCAAAGACAAGAGCATGAAGGCAAGGAGACAGTGGAGAGGCTCCTCTCAGCAGCAACCCAAGTCAAGAGCATGAAGGCAGGGAGGGAGTGGGGAGGTTCCCCTCAGCAGCAACCCAAGACAAGAGCATGAAGATAGGAAGGAAGTGGGGAGGTTCCCCTCAGCAGCAACCAAAGACAAGAGCATGAAGGTAAAGGAGAGAGCGGGGTATTCTCCTCTCAGCAGCAACTTAAGACAAGAACATGAAGGCAGGAAGAGAGCGGAGAGTCTCCTCTCAGCAGCAAACCAAGGCAAGAGCATGATGGCAGGGAGGGAGTGGGGAGGTTCCTCTCAGCAGTAACCCAAGGGAAGAGCATGAAGGCAAGAGAGAGAGCGGGTTTCTCCTCTCAGCAGCAACCCAAGACAAGAACATGAAGGCAAGGAGACAGCGGAGAGTCTCCTCTCAGCAGCAACCCAAGTGAAGAGCATGAAGACAGGAAGGAGTGTGGAGGTTCCCCTCAGCAGCAACCCAAGACAAGATCATGAAGGTAGGAGGGAGTGGGGAGGTTCCCCTCAGCAGCAACCCAAGACAGGAGCATGAAGGTAGGAAGTGAGTGGGGAGGTTCCCCTCAGCAGCAAACAAAGAAGAGAGCATGAAGGCAAAGGAGAGAGCGGGGAGTCTCCTCTCAGCAGCACACAAAGAAAAGACCATGAAGGCAGGGAGAGAGTGGGGAGGTTCCTCTCAGCAGCAACCCAAGACAAGAGTATGAAGGCAAGAGAGAGAGCGGGTGTCTCCTCTCAGCAGCAACCCAAGACAAGAGCATGAAAGTTAGGGAGGGAGGGGGAGTCTCCTCTCAGCAGTAACTCAAGACAAGAGCATGAAGGCAAAGAGGGAGTGGGGAGGTTCCTCTCAGCAGCAACCCAAGACAAGAGCGTGAAGGCAGGGAGGGAGTGGGGAGGTTCCTCTCAGCAGCAACCCAAGACGAGAGCATGAAGGTGAAGGACGGAGCGGTGAGATTCCTCTCAGCAGCAACCCAAGACAAAAGCATGAAGGCAGGGAGGGAGTGGGGAGGTTCCTCTCAGCAGCAACCCAAAGCAAGAGCATGAACTTAAGAGAGGGAGTGGGGAGGTTCCTCTCAGCAGAAACCCAAGAGAAGAGCATGAAGGAAGGGAGGGAGTTGAGCATCTCCTCTCAGCAGCTTCCCAAAACAAGAGTATGAAATCAGGGGAGGGAGCAGGGAGTCTCATCTCAGCAGCAACCCAAGACAAGAGCATGAAGGCAGGGAGGGAGCAGGGAGTCTTCTCTCAGCAGCAACTGAAAATAAGAGCATGAAGGCATGGGAGTGAGCAGGGAGTCTCCTCTCAGCAGCAACCCAAAACAAAAGCATGAAGGTAGGGAGGGAGTGGGGAGTCTCCCATCAGTAGAAACCCAAACCAAGAGCATGAAGTCAGGGGAGGGAGCAGGGAGTCTCCTCTCAGCAGCAACCCAAGATAAGAGCATGAAGGTGGGGAGGGGGCAGGGAGTCTCCTCTCAGCAGCAAGACAAGACCATGAAGGCAAGGGAGGGAGCAGGGAGTCTCCTCTCATCAGCAACCCAAAACAAGAACATGAAGGCAAGGAAGGGAGTGGGGAGTCTCCTTTCAGCAGCAACCCAAAACAAGAGCATGAAGGTAGGGGAGGGGGCAGGGAGTTTCCTTTCAGCAGCAACCCAAGACAAGAGCATGAAGGCACGGCAGGTAGCAGGGAGTCTCCTCTCAGCAACAACCCAAGACAAGAGCAGGAAGGTAAGGGAGTTAGCGGGGAGTCTCCTCTCAGCAACAACCCAAAGAAACAGCATTAAGGCAGGGAGCAAGCTGTGTCTCCCCTCTCAGCAGCAACCCAAAAGAAGAGCATGAAAGCAGAGAGGGAGCGTGGAGTCTCCTCTCAGCAGCACCCAAAAAAAGAGCATGAAGGCAGGGAGCGAGCTACCTCCTCTCAGCAGCAACCCAAGGCAAAAGCAGGAAGGAAGTGTAAGAGGCTGTCCCTCTATATAGTTTGCAAAACTAGGCACACTGCGCAGGGGGTCCAGGCAACCACACTTTGGTTTCCAGAGGTAAAAATTAGACCACCTAATGCTCAAATTTTTAAGGTAGCTGGTCGAGCAGTTAGTCTAATCCAGGAGATGTGCTAAGCATTTGTTGTACTCACAAATCCAATCATGGACCAAACACTCAATGAATAGCTTGAGAACAGAATTTATAAAAATACTTCAGACTTTTGTATATTTTTTGAAGACCAAGATTTTTAAAATACGTGAAGTACTTTTTGAGTTATGATTTTTCAAAGTTGAAATAAAGTTAGGCCCTCATTATGACCCTGACGGACGGCGGTATTTAGGAGAAAGGTACTGCTAACAGGCTGGCTGTACCTTTCCCCAAAATATGACATTGGTGGTTTGGCCCAAGCCAAACCGCCAATGTACCACTCCATCTGCCAGGGCGGTAACAGCCGCCAGGCTGGAGACTTCAGTCTCCAGTCAGGGGGCCGTCAGTTTCTCACCCGCGGGATTATGACCCCCGCCTACCACCATGGTTTTCGTGGCAATTTTACTGCCACGAAAACCAGGGCGGTAGGCACTATCAGTGCCAGGGAATTCCTTCCCTGACACTGATAGGGGTCACTCCTGCCCCCCTCCCCCTCCCCAGAGTCTTCCCCTATCCTCCCCCTCCCAACCCCCATCATACACGCACATACACACACCAACATACACACGCATACACACACTCATACCCACATTCACCCACGCATGCATACATTCATTCACACACACATCAACACACACTGACATACATTCTAGCCAACACACATTCACACCACACAACATACACGCACACTCACACCCATTCATGCACACACGCATTCCACACGCCACACACATGCATACATGGAGGCAATCACATACACCCACACCCCCACGAACACACACAACACCCCCGCCCCATCCCCTGTCGGAGCACCCGACTTACCTTCTTGCAGGGGGTCCTCCAGCAGGTGACAGGACGCATCGCTGCTGCCAGCAGCAGTGTCCACCAGCAGAACACCGCCATGCTGTTTCATGGATCATGATATAGTCTGCGGCAGTCTACTGGCGTGGCGCTGCTGCTGGCAGCAGCGCCACCCTACCGCCGTCCACCTCCGTGACCATAGCTGGAATTCCACCAGCCTTCTGGCAGAATTCAAGCTACGGTCATAATATGGAGGATGAATGTAGCCGCAGCAATGGTGTTTTGGTGGCCGTCTCCGCAGCGGTAGGCAGTCATTACCGCCAATGTCTTAATGAGGGCCTTAGTCTTTCTGTGCATAGTTACACACCATAAGAATCAATGGAATGCCACCTAGAAAAATGCATATGAAATCACAGAGGTGAGTATCCAGTCTCTTCTTTTGCAGGGTGGTGGGTGAGGTTAATGGGCACCCCGTGCCAGCTGGAGAGTCTTGGGTGGCTCCCAGTTCCGGCTGGAGCAATGCTGGAAAGTCTTTTGGCACAGGGCCACTTGGAGGGGCCACCTGGAAAAGGAGCTGGTTTGCAGATTTAAAGGTGGTGCCTTTGGGTCCCCTTGGGCTGTTGAGGTCGTAAGGGGTTAGGGACCCGGGGCACACAGCAGGTTCTGTGATGCAGGGCTTAGGGTGACCGGTTGTAGGGCAAGCTGAAGGTATTGGATGCTGCGCGCAAAGCAACCCTCTGGAGCTGGAGGTAAGTCTTCTTCTGGGGGCCTTGCAGGATGACGAGGGCTCTCTGGTGGGAGGTCCAGGGTGTCTCCGAAGTCCCTTGACTGGGGCTTCCTTCTCATCCAGTTACAGCTCTGGGTGAGCTGTTTTTGGTGGTGTAAGACATGCACTGACCAGTACCTGGGGAATTGGCACTACTTGGCCACGGGAGGGTGCTGTGCCACCAAAGTTGGCACACTTGTAGGTCTCATCTGGGCTGTTGTTGGTGCATCATCAGGTCTGGATGCAACTTCCAGTTGCGAGGTATCGGCCAGTCAGTGAAGTGACCCTCACGAGTTTGCAGGTTCTTTGCAGGTTTCTTTGCTTCTTGAGTGGTGGCTCCACTCCGGAGGGAAATCTTGGGCAATTTGCGAAGCCTGGTGGTCCTCTGGTTCTTTTGAGGTCAGTCCTGTGGCCAGCTCCTCCACAGCGGTGATTGTCGGGACTCTGGTGCAGCAAGCAGGGGTCTTATAGTCTCTTCTGGTGCAGCAGGTCCTCTGTTCTCATCCTGTCGGGTTCTTTGGTGCTGTCTTCTTTACTGAATTTAGTGAGGGTTATAGGGGGAACCTGGTAGTGTCCAGTGGGACACTTACCTTTGGGTGGCTACACAAACTACAGTGGCCACTTGCTGTGGGAAGGGTCACTTCCCCAAACCTCATTTACTATTTTCTTGGCATCCAACATGGAGGAAAATGAAATGGGGGGTCCCCTTCGCCTGCAAGCTCCTAGGGGTGGTGCATGCTCAGTGAGACCCCTTCTCCTACCCTTTGTGTGGTTTCCCACCTTTGCTCCCACCAAAAGTGGGGGTTAACAAAGGGGGAAGCCATATGCTGCCAGCAGCAGGCCTGGAGGTCGAGTTTCTAGGGTGGAAGCCCTTTGAAGCTCACCACCAGGAGAGTGCACATTCCTAAGGGACGGCGTGTTAGCTCCTCCACCCAGGAAGGGCATTGTCTTACAAACCAGAGGGTCAGGTTCTCCCCCAGGTTTCTATATTGGCTGTCTGGAAGTGACATGCTGGATGGAACCAGCCAGCAACCATGCCAGTCTGGGTAGCTTTTGCAGGGGACACCTCTAAGGTGACCCCTGGGTGAATTTAAGGATAAATCTAATACTGGTACCAGTTTGGATTCATCATTCTGACTTGTTTGATATCAAACAACCCAGGGTGCAGAGTGGCCACCATGCAACTGGGAAACACGTGTTTGATCAGTGCCCAGAACATGTATTTGAAATGGTTGCTTTGTTCATTCACTATGCCCCAGGTTTTGGCAAGGACACAGTGGGGGCGTAGTGCTCATGCAACTATGCCCTCACATATAGTATGGTGCACTCTGCCTTAGGGCGTAAAGGCCTCCCAGAGGGGTGACTCATACCCATACCCATGCAGTGTAGGGTGGACAGGGCACAGGGAGTGTGCCATGTCGAATCTGTCTTTTGATTTGGCCCAGCACACTCCGCCTGCAGTGGCAGTGCTGGGTGTATCTGGGTGCAGGGCCCTATAGGGGGGCACAATCAGAGCTGCTACTCTAAGGAGTCTGCTCCTAATACCCCATGCCCTGGATACTCGGGACCCATTTACTAGGGACTTAGAGTGGTATTTAAGAGTGCATCCAATGGTGCCAGGCATTTCAACAGATTTAGGGTTTGAGCTCTGGCCCAGGGAACAGGCTTATCAGGGGCCCTGGGCAATACAACTTCTGGGACACATCAACATCAGGCAAAACGTGGGGGGCTAATCATGGAAAAAGAGGCCTTCTCTCACAAGCAGGGAGGGATTGGGGAGTCTCCTCTCAGCATCAACACAAGAGCATGAAGGCAAGGGAGTACCAGATCAGCTAGGCCTGATACAAAATGGAACCCTCTGTGTCTACTTGTAGTGTCTGCCTATCCACACTCAGTCTTTACACAGCCAATCAGCCCACACTCTACAGCAACATGCCTGAAGTAGACAGAATGCGACCTCCATTCCTCTTAAGCATGAGCAAAGGGTAGTGGGACCTTCAAGACGCACAGCCCCCGGAGCCATGCAGGGGACCTTCAAGCATGGGTGCACGGCCTCCAGAGCGATGCAGAGTACCCTCAAGCACAGAAGTAGGGCCTCCAGAGCGATGCAGGGGACCTTCAAGCACAGGTGCACGGCCTCCAGGACGATGCGGTGACCTTCAAGCACTGAAGTAGGGTATCTAGAACCATGCATAGGACCTTCAAGCATGGGTGCACCAGCTCCAGAGACATGCGGGGAGCCTTCAAAAATGGGAGCACGGCATGGGTGCACGGGCTCTAGAGCCATGCAGGGGACCTTCAAGCATGGACACACGGCATGGATGAACAGCCTCCATTGCCATGCAGGGGACCTTAAAGCATGGATGCACGGCCTTCAGAGCAATGCAGGGGGCCTTCAAGCAAGGGCGCACAGCCTCCAGAGCCATGCAAGGGAACACTCAGGCACAGGTGCACGGCCGCTACAGCCATACAGGTGACCCAGCATGGGTGCACAACCTCCAGAGCCATGCAGGGGACCTTCAAGCATGGGTGCATGGCCTCCACAACCATGCAGTGGACCTTCAAGCACAGGTGCACGGCACAGGTGCACAGCACAGGAGCACGGCCTCCAGAGCCATGCAGGGTGACCTCAAGCATGGGTGCACAGCCTCCAGAGCCATGCAGGGTGACCTGCAAACACGGGTGCATGGCCTCAAGAGCCATGCAGGGGACCTTGAAGCATGGGTGCATGGCCTCCAGAGCCAAGCAGGGGGCCTTCAAGTGTGGGCACACGGCCTTCAGAGCAATACAGGGGACCTTCAAGCATGGGTGCACGGCCGCCAGAGCCATGCAGGGTGACCTCAAGCATGGGTGCACAGTCTACATAGCCATGCAGGGTGACCTGCAAACATGGGTGCACAGTCTCCATAGCCATGCAGGGGACATTCAAGCATGGGTACATGGCCTTCCGAGCCATGCGGGTGGCCTTCAAGCATGGGTGCACGGCCTCCAGAGCCATGCAGGGTGACCTCAAGCATGGGTGCACAGCCTCCAGAGCCATGCAGGGTGACCTGCAAACACGGGTGCATGGCCTCAAGAGCCATGCAGGGGACCTTCAAGCGTGGGTGCATGGCCTCAGAGCCACACAGGGGGCCTTCAAGCATGGGTACATGGCCTTCAGAGCCATGCGGGTGGCCTTCAAGCATGGGTGCATGGCATCCTTAACCAAGTAGGGGCCTTCAAGCGTGGGTACACAGCCTTCAGAGCCATGCAGGAGACATTCAAGCATGGGCACATGACCTCCAGAGTGATGCAGGGGACCTTCAAGCACGGATGCACGGCCTCCATAGCAATGCAGTGGGACTGTCAAGCATGGGTGCACGGCCTCCAGAGCCATGCAGGAGACCTTCACGCTCAGATGTACAGCACAGAAGCACAGCCTCCAGAGCCATGCAGGGGACACTCAAGCACAGATGCACGGCCTCCAGAGCCATGCATGGGGCACTCAAGCACACATGTATGGCCTCCAGAGCCATGCAAGGGACCTTCAAGCATGGTCGCACAGCATCCAGAGCAATGCAGGGGACCTTCAAGCATTGACGCACGGCCTCCAGAACCATGCAGGGGACACTCAAGCACAGGCCCACGGTCTCCAGAGCCATGCAGGAGACACTCAAGCATGGGCACATGACCTCCAGAGTGATGCAGAGTGACCTTCAAGCACGGGTGCACGGCCTCCATAGCAATGCAGGGTGACTGTCAAGCATGGGTGCACGGCTCCAGAGCCATGCAGGGGACCTTCACGCTCAGATTCACAGCACAGAAGCACGGCCTCCAGAGCCATCCAGGGGACACTCAAGCAGGTATGCATGGCCTCTAGAGCCATGCAGGTGAACTTCAAGCATGGGCGCATGGTCTCCCGAGCCATGCAGGGTGACCTTCAAACACGGGTGCACGGCCTCCAGACTGTGAAGCATGGGTGTATGGCCTCCAGAGCCATGAGGGGCCCTTCAAGCATGGGCGCAGAGCATGGGTGCATGGCCTCCAGAACCATGTATGGGGCCTCCAACTCGGGTGCAAGGACTTCAGAGCAATGCAGGGGACCTACAAGCACGGGTGATCGACCTCTGTAGCAATGCAGGGTGACCATCAAGCATGGGTGCATGGCCTCCAGAGCAATGCAGGTGACTGTCAAGTGTGGGTGCACGGCCTCCAGAGCCATGCAGGTGACCGCCACGCTCGGATGCACGGCACAGGTGCACAGTCTCCAGTGCCATGCAGGGGACTCCCAAGCATGGGTGCATGACCTCCAGAGCCATGCAGGGGACACTCAGGCACAGGTGCATGGCCTCCAGAGCGATGCAAGGGACTTTCAAGCATGGTTGCACGGCATCCAGAGCAATGCAGGGGACCTTCACGCATGGGTGCATGTCCTCCAGAACCATGCAGAGGGCACTCAAATACAGGCGCACGGCCTCCAGAGTCATGCAGGGGACATTCAAGCACGGGTGCACAGCCTCCAGAGCAATGCAAGGGACCTTCAAGCACAGATGGGTGGAATCCAGAGCAATGCAGGGTGACTGTCAAGCATGGGTGCATGGCCTCCAGAGCCATGCAGGGGACCTTCACAGTTGGATGCACAGCACATGTGCACGGTCTCCAGTGCCATGTAGGGGAAACTCAAGCACGGCCTCAAGAGCCATGCAGGTGAACTTCAACCATGGATGCATGGCCTCCATAGTCATGCAGGGGACCTTCAAGCACGGGAGCACGGCCTACAGAGCAATGCAGGATGACTGTCAAGCATGGGAGTTTGGCATCCAGAGCCACGCAGGGAACCTTCACGCTTGGATGTACGGCACAGGTGAACGGCCTCCAGAGCCTTGCAGGGGACACTCAAGCACGAATGCACAGCCTCCAGAACCATGCAGGTGATTTTCATGCATGGGTGCATGGCCTGCAGATCAATAAAAGGGACATACAAGCATGGTTGCATGGCCTCCAGAGCCATGCAGGGGACCTTCAAACACAGTGCACAGCTGCCAGAGCCATGCCGGGGACCTTTAAGCACGGGCGCACGGCCTCCAGAGCCATGCAGGGGACCTTCAGGCACGGGTGCATGGCCTCCAGAGCCACGGGTGTAAGAGACTGGCACCTTGTTGCAGTACCCCCCACTTTTTGCCTGGTTTCTGAACGCAACATGGACTGGAGTGCCCTGAGATCCTGCTAACCAGGTTCCCAGTGCCAGTGTTCTTTCCCTAAAACATTGTAAAAGTAATTGGATACACCTTTAGCTGCCACCATAAGTCCCTAGTAAAAGGTATTTAGGTAACCAGGGCATAGGGTACTATGGGTATGCCCCTGAGGGCAGCAGCACCGGTTGTGATGCCCTCACGGGCATTCACCCAGATGCCCCCAGCACTGCCATAGCAGGCTGAGTGTCCTGGTGGAAACCTAAAATACAAACTCGACATGGCACACTCCCTGTGTGCCCTGTCCACCATACACTGCATATGTTATGGGTAAGTCACCCCTCTAGCAGGCCTTCCAGCCCTAAGGCAGGGTGCACCATACTATATGCGAGGGCATAATTGCATGGGCAATATGCCCCTACTGTCTCCTTACCAAACCTGGGAAATAGTGAACAGAGCAGCCATTTTAATATATGTGCTGGACACTGGTCAATACGAGTTTCCCAGTTACATAATGGTTACTCTGAACACTGGGTTTTTTGGTAACCCTTGCGCCCAAGAGGACCCTCAGGCACCACCTTTAAATCTGCAAACCACCTCCTTTTCCAGGTGGCTCCGTGCCAAGAGACTTTCCAGCGCTGCTCCCGTCGGAACCAGGAGCCGCCCAAGGCTGTCCAGCTGGCACGGGGTACTCACCATCCTCATTGACCATCCTGCAAAATAAGAGACTGGTAACTCCACTGTGTGATTTTAGATGCATTTTTACAGGTGGCCTTCCATTGATTCCTATGGTGCATAATTACGCACAGAAAAACGAACTTTATTAAACTTTGAAAAATCATAACTCAACAAGTACTTAACGTATCTTGGTCTTAAACATTATGGCCCTCATTACAACATTGGCGGTAAAAGCCGCTTACCGCCGTGCAGAAGACCGCCAACACACCGCCGCGGCCGTGGAATTCCGCTACAGCTATTACGACCCACTGCACAGAAACCGCCAAAATCTAGACACCCACACAAGTTCGCCACACCAAAGGTCAGTGATAAACTGGCGATAACAAAACCTCCACCGTCACACCAACAGGATTACGCCCACAGTATCATGACTCACGAATCCACGCGGCGGTCTTTTAACCGTGGTATTCCATTGGCGGTACACACCGCCGTGCTCAAAATACACACACATTTACAAAACACTACCACATTGGACAATTCGAAATCCACACACCTGATACACATACACACACCACTCCCACACACCCAATACAATATAAAACACACACCCACATTACCCACAAACCCTTACTACCCAAAAATCCAAAGAATGCCAGAGAGACAGCAAAGCAAAGACAACACCAGCATACAGAGGCACACAACACCATCACACATACACATCCACGCACAAAACACTACACACCCCTAAACATCACCCCACACATCAGAAAACACACCACCTCACACATCACCCACACCATGGCACCGCAAAGACACCCCAGGTTTTCTGGGGAGGAGCTCAGGGTCATGGTGGAGGAAATCATCCGGGTAGAGCCACAGCTATTCGGATCACAGGTGCAGCACACCACCATAGCTAGGAAGATGGAGCTATGGCGCAGAATCGTGGACAGGGTCAACGCAGTGGGACAGCACCCAAGAACACAGGATGACATCAGGAAGAGATGGAACGACCTACGGGGGAAGGTGCGTTCCGTGGTCTCAAGACACCACAATGCGGTTCAGAGGACTGGCGGCGGACCCCCACCTCCTCCCCCACAACTAACAACATGGGAGGAGCAGGTCTTGGCTATACTGCATCCTAAGGGCCTCGTTGGAGTAGCTGGAGGAATGGGCTCTGGTAAGTCAAATCTTTCACTACTTCATCCCCCACCCTACCTGCATGCTATCACACACCCCCACCCTCGCCCTCGCCCCCATCACCCCAACTCCTCACATATGTCCCTCTAGCACAAACCAAACATCCCAACACCAAGCCCTGCATGCAACAACAAAGCATCAACACCCATCACCACTGCATGTCCACTAAAAATACCCACATAGATCTCTAAACAATTATCACACAAGCTCCTACACAGGAATGGAAGCACTGGGGTACAGGGTCACCCACCCATTGCACACCATGGCACACACAGATACTATAACTATGCATTTACACCCCTGCAGGACCCCTACCCAACGTCACCTGACAGGAGGTTCCAGACATGTCCACTCCCCTCACAGAAGAGGCCCACAGTGATGACAGCAGCTCTGTCCAACTGGATCTTGATGATCAGCCAGGCCCATCTGGGACCTCGGGACAGTCGGTTCCCCTCACACTGGCACAGGCCACCACAGAGCCTCCCCCCTCAGGAAACACCAGCACAGCACCCACCCTGCGGGCCCATACCTCTGTCCCCAGGACATGTCAAGCAGCAGTGTGTCCACCACTACAGGGAACCCAGGCTAACCCACCACCCCAACAACACCAGGGACCTGGGGGCAGTGGTAGTGGGCACACGGTTCAGGGGACAGAGGCCTAGGAACACAGGGGAACTGGGAGGGCTGCTGTGCGACAGGGGAAGGACAGGCCCAGGGAACCCACTCTCCACGAGGCCCTCTCCAACATCATAGGAGCCTACCATCATTCCCAGGAGACGATGGCAACGGTACTGGCCAAGTATCAGGAGACCCAGCGCCTGCAGGAGGAACAGTATATGGGCTTCAGGGAGGAACTCAGAACCATCAGCTCTACCCTGGGCACCATCGTAGGGGTGCTAAAGGACCTCGTGAACACCAGGAGGGACACTGTGGCACAACAAGGGACCCCTGACACTAGCCTGGACGATGAACTGCCCTCCACCTCCGCCGGCGCTAGTGGACAGGAGGCACCGCCACAGGACCACCACACCAGTACCCCACCCCCTGCAAATGGAGAACCACCCTGCAAACAGTCCCTGAGATCCAGGACAAAGACCACCCTGATTGTCATCCTTCTATCCCACTTCGTCACCCTGTCCATCCTTAAACTGCCCCGGCTCCACTTCCTATGCTCCTTTGGACAATGCACCTGTGAGACAAATAGACTGGACTCTGCCATGGACATTCCTCCACCATCACCCCTGTCCATTTTACAACCCCGTCCACTAATTTGCACTTAAATAAACACCCTTAAATCACAAAACTATCTGGAGTCAGTCTGTGCTTTCACAAATGTGTATTTCCTGTAACTAAGGAAAATAGCAATGTCCATTGTATTGTCAACATACCTATGTCACACAGCTCTAGTCCATGAGGTTGCATAGCAGAGGTCACACAGTGGGACCCACATCTGTGAAATTGAAAGGGAAAGTGACAAATCAGGGTCCATACACTGGGTGAACGTGACAGACAGATGAGAGGTCGAACAATTTTATCAGATGTAGGAGGCAGTGATGTCTTTTTACCTGTGTCTCACTGGAAGTATTGATGGATCACGGTGTTTCTGTTGTCTATGTCCTCTTCTTCTGGCTCCTCTTCTTCACTGTCCACAAGCTCCACAGCTGCCACAAGATCTCCATCTGGACTATCCTCCTGCAGAAAGGGCACCTGTCGTCGCAAAGCCAAGTTGTGCAGCATACAGCAGGCCACGATGATCTGGCACACCTTCTTTGGTGAGTAGTAGAGGGAACCACCTGTCATATGGAGGCACCGGAACCTGGCCGTCAGGAGGCCGAAGGTCCTCTCTATAACCCCCCTAGTTCGCCCATGGGCCTCGTTGTAGCGTTCCTCTGCCCTTGTCCTTGGATTCCTCACTGGGGTCAGTAGCCATGACAGGTCGGGGTGCCCAGGGTCACCTGCAAATGTCGAGGGACAACTGTTAGACACACACTAACCCTTAGGGACAACCCCAGACAACTATTCACACTGTATAGGGTCCATGTCCTTACCTAATAGCCACACACGGTGCCTCTGGAGTTGCCCCATCACATAAGGGATGCTGCTATTCCTTAGAATGTAAGCGTCATACACTGAGCCAGGAAACTTGGCATTCACACGGGAGATGCACTGGTCGGCCAAACACACCATCTGCACATTCATTGAATGGTAACTCTTCCAGTTTCTGTACACCTGTTCACTCCTGCGGGGGGGGTACCAAGGCCACATGTGTCCCATCAATGGCACCTATGATGTTGGGGATATGTCCCAGAGCATAGAAGTCACCTTTCACTGTAGGCAAATCCTCCAACTGATGGAACACTATGTAGCTGCGTATGTGTTTCAGCAGGGCAGACAACACTCTGGACAACACGTTTGAGAACATAGGCTGGGACATCCCTGATGCTATGGCCACTGTTGTTTGAAAAGACCCACTTGCCAGGAAATGGAGTACTGACAGGACCTGCATTAGAGGGGGGATACCTGTGGGATGGCAGATAGCTGACATCAGGTCTGGCTCCAACTGGGCACACAGTTCATGGATTGTGGCATGATCAAGTCTGTAGGTCACTATTACATGTCGCTCTTCCATTGTCGACAGGTACACCAGCGGTCTGTACACCGGAGGATGCCGCCATCTCCTCACCTGCCCCAGCGGACGTGCTCTATGAATGAGAACAGCGAGCAGCGGGTCAGCCAACACTGAGGTACGAAAACACAACTTTATTCCACACATTTGTCAATCCGCTATGTGCCTGTCTTAGTGTGTATGCAAGGCCTAGATATGTGTGACGCATTTAAAATTAATGCCATGTGGCCCCCTGAAAGGGCGGCTGCCTGACCTGTAAGGTGGGACAATGGGATATGAGGTAAAAGCGCTGGCGTTGTACACCATCGCGGTAGGCGGTCGAAGACCGCAGTGCAATCCTGCATTGGTTAACATTGGACCCTATGGGTCAGAGGAGCCAATGACGATGTACGCCGGCGGTGACGGTACGCACCGACGCGGACGTGACTGCCATTTTCTATCTGTTGAATCACTCAATACCTGATCTTCAACAGGAGAGGACCTACACTGCAAGTGCTACTGTGACCTCAGTCTGGAAGGGACAATGGCTCAAGTGTCTAGGGAAAGGGCCCCTGCCTTCACATCAGAGGAATTAGACAAACTAGTGGATGGGGTCCTCCCCCAGTACACGCTACTCTACGGTCCTCCAGACAAACAGGTAAGTACACTGTGAGCATGCTGTATGGGCAATGCCTGTTTGGAGTAGTGTGGATGGGAGATGGGGGGGGGGAATGAGGCGTGCATGAACCGACGGTGAGTGTATGTGCGTCAGGGCAAGGGTGGGAATGCAGGCCAATGACTGTGATGGTCCGGACGGTTATAGTTTCTCCTTTTCCCCTGTATTATTCCTGTAGGTCAGCACCCATCAGAAGAAGGATATTTGGCGTGCCATCGCCAAGGACGTCCGGACCCTGGGGGTCCACCACAGACGGAGCACCCACTGCTGTAAAAGATGGGAGGACATTCGCCGCTGGAGTAAGAAGACGGCAGAGTCCCAGCTGGGGATGGCCTCCCAACGTGGGAGGGGTGCCCGTCGCACCATGACCCCCCTGATGTTCCAGGTCGTGGCGGTGGCGTATCCGGAGTTGGATGGGCGCTTGAGGGCATCAAAGCAACCAAAAGGGGGTGAGTACAGTCACATTCATCTGATTCAGCGTGCATGGGAGGTGTCTGGGTGGGGGAGGTGGGCAGTGGGTACCACTAGGCCAGGGCGAGTTTTGCAGGCAAGGTCCCTTTGTGAGGCAGGCTATGTGGCACCCCACCCCACCAGTGTTAAGAGCCATCTACACCTAGTCAGGCTCCTGTGACTTCCATGTGTGCAGCAATCGGGCATAGGCCTTGTACCCCATGGCCCTGTGATTCGTTAGGGAACTCTAAGTGCATGGCGTAGTGCAGAGGGCTGCTGTGTCTGTAGTGTCCGCCACTGGTAGCGGTATTGCATGCACTGAACATGTCTTTCTACTTTATTCCCCCCCTTTTTGTGGTCTCCCTGTTCTTGTGTGCATTAGCATCATCAGGCGGAGGAGCAGTGCCACCGGACCAGGAGGGAGCTGCATCCCACATGGCCCTGGAGGGCGAGACTACGGACTTTGAATTCACCAGTGGGACGGAGGGTGAGGGGAGCTCCACGGCAGGGCAGGAGCTGAGACCAGCGACACCGACTACGCCTCTGATGGAAGCTCCCTTGCGGTGGCGGACCCTTCTGTGCCCAACGCATCTACAGGTACAGCCGCCAACCCCCCTACCAGCACCGCCCTCCGGCAGCCCCTCAGCGTGTGCCCTGTGGCCGCTCACCCAGGAGGGTGGGCAACTCCTTCGCCCCAGGCACCTCAGCCCCTGCCCCTGTCAGCTCTGCTGCCCTCAGTGAGGAGGCCATTGACCTCCTCAGATCCCTCACTGTTGGGCAGTCTACCATTCTGAATGCCATCCAGGGTGTAGAGAGGCAGTTGCAACAGACAAATGCATACCTGGAGGGCATTCATTCTGGTCAGGCAGCCCTTCAGCGAGCTTTTCAGACTCTGGCCTCAGCACTGATGGCAGCCATTGTTCCTGTGTCCAGCCTCCCCCCTCCAACTTCCTCCACCCAGACCCAATCCCCAGTACCTAAGCCTATTCCAAGCCCACGATCAGACCAGCATGCACACACCTCAACACACAAGGGTAGCTCTGGCAAACATAAGAACCACACATCCCACAGGCACTCACACAAGCATCATACCCATGCAGACATACCAAGAGCCACTGGCTCCACTGTGTCCCCCTCCTCCACGTCTCCCTCCTCCCTCTCTGTCACGTCTCCACTCACACCTGCATGCACTACATCTTCCATCACCAGCACGCCCATCACCACACACCGCTCACGTGCACTCACCACCCCCACTACCATTCACACATCCCCTGTGTCCTCTACCAGTGTGTCTGTGAGCCCACCTCCCAAACTACACAAACGCAGTCACACACCCATCCAACAGCCATCCACCTCACAACAGCCTCCTGCCTATGCACCTTCACCCAAAGTCTGCAAACAAACACCTCCTACAACCACTACCTCTTCCTCCACTCCCAAACCTCCTCCAACTACCAGTCCCAGTGTGTCTAAAAAACGTTTCCTGGCAAACCTTGACCTCTTCCCTACACCTCCCTGTAGGAAAGTACCATCTTGCCTGGCATGTTACCCCCATTTTTCCACTGTATATATGTTGTTTTAGTTGGATGTGTCACTGGGACCCTGCCAGCCAGGGCCCCAGTGCTCATAAGTGTGCCTGACTGTGTTACCTGTGTATATGACTAACTGTCTCACTGAGGCTCTGCTATCCAGAACCTCAGTGGTAATGCTCTCTCATTTCTTTCCAAATTGTCACTAACAGGCTAGTGACCAATTTTACCAATTCACATTGGCATACTGGAACACCCTTATAATTCCCTAGTATATGGTACTGAGGTACCCAGGGTATTGGGGTTCCAGGAGATCCCTATGGGCTGCAGCATTTCTTTTGCCACCCATAGGGAGCTCTGACAATTCTTACACAGGCCTGCCACTGCAGCCTGAGTGAAATAATGCACACATTATTTCACAGCCATTTTCACTGCACTTATGTAACTTATAAGTCACCTATATGTCTAACCTTTACTTAGTAAAGGTTGGGTGCTAAGTTACTTAGTGTGAGGGCACCCTGGCACTAGCCAGAGTGCTCCCACATCGTTCAGGGCAAATTCCCCGGACTTTGTGAGTGCGGGGACACCATTACAAGCGTGCACTACACATAGGTCACTACCTATGTGTAGCTTCACAATGGTAACTCCGAATATGGCCATCTAACATGTCTAAGATCATGGAATTGCCCCCTCTATGCCATCCTGGCATTGTTGGTACAATCCCATTATCCCACGGGTCTGTAGCTCAGACCCGGGTACTGCCAAACTGCCTTTTCAGGGGTTTCACTGCAGCTGCTGCTGCTGCCAACCCCTCAGGCAGGTTTCTGCCCTCCTGGGGTCCAGCCAGGCTTGGCCTAGGAAGGCAGAACAAAGGACTTCCTCAGAGAGAGGGTGTTACACCCTCTCCCTTTGGAATAAGGTGTGAAGGCAGGGGAGGAGTAGCCTCCCCCAGCCTCTGGAAATGCTTTTATGGGCACAGATGGTGCCCATTTCTGCATAAGCCAGTCTACACTGGTTCAGGGACCCCTTAGCCCTGCTCTAACGCGAAACTGGACAAAGGAAAGGGGAATGACCACTCCCCTGACCTGCACCTCCCCTGGGAGGTGTCCAGAGCTCCTCCAGTGTGCTCCAGACCTCTGCCATCTTGGAAACAGAGGTGCTGCGGGCACACTGGACTGCTCTGAGTGGCCAGGGCCAGCAGGTGACGTCAGAGACTCCTTCTGATAGGCTCCTCCAGGTGTTGCTAGCCTATCCTCTCTCCTAAGTAGCAAAACCCTCTTTTCTGGATATTTAGGGTCTCTGCTTTGGGGAATTCCTTAGATAACGAATGCAAGAGCTCATCAGAGTTCCTCTGCATCTCTCTCTCACCTTCTGCCAAGGAATCGACTGCTGACCACGCTGGAAGCCTGCAAAACTGCAACAAAGTAGGAAAGACGACTACTGCAACTCTGTAACGCTGATCCTGCCGCCTTCTCGACTGTTTTCCTGGTGGTGCATGCTGTGGGGGTAGTCTGCCTCCTCTCTGCACTAGAAGCTCCGAAGAAATCTCCCGTGGGTCGACTGAATCTTCACCCTGCAACCGCAGGCACCAAAGAACTGCATTACTGGTACTCTGGGTCTCCTCTCAGCACAACGAGCGAGGTCCCCTGATTCCAGCAACTCTGTCCAAGTGACTCCCACAGTCCAGTGACTCTTCAGTCCAAGTTTGGTGGAGGTAAGTCCTTGCCTCCCCACACCAGACTGCATTGCTGGGAACCGCGTCTTTTGCAGCTACTCCGGCCTCTGTGCACTTCCGGCAGAAACCCTCTGTGCACAGCCAAGCCTGGGTCCACGGGACTCTAACATGCATTGCACGACTTTCTAAGTTGTCCTCCGGCGGCGTGGGACTCCTTTGTGCAACTTCGGGTGAGCACTGTTTCACTCTTCTTCAAAGTGCCTGTTCTGGCACTTTTGCGTGTGCTACCTGCTTCTGAGAGGGCTACTTGTCTTGCTCGACGCCCCCTCTATCCCCAAACGCAATTGGCAATATCCTGGTCCCTCCTGGGCCACAGCAGCATGCAAAAACACTTACAGCATGATTTGCAGCTAGCAAGGCTTGTTGGCTGTATTTCCACAGGAAAACACTTCTGCACAACTCTCCACGGCGTGGGGGATCCATCCTCTAAAGGGGAAGTCTCTAGTCCTTGTCGTTCCTGCAGAATCATAAGTTTCTACTGTCCAGTAGCAGCTTCTTTCCATCCACCGTTGGCATTTCTTGGGCATCTGCCCATCTCCGACTTGCTTGTGACTTTTGGACTTGGTCACCTTGTTCCACAGGTACCCTCGTTTGGAAATCCATCGTTGTTGCATTGCTGATTTGTGTCTTTCCTGCAGAATTCCCCTATCACGACTTCTTTGTCCTTTGGGGAACTTTAGTGCACTTTGCACTCACTTTTCAGGGTCTTGGGGTGGGCTATTTTTCTAACCCTTACTATTTTCTAATAGTCCCAGCGACCCTCTACAAGGTCACATAGGTTTGGGGTCCATTCGTGATTCGCATTCCACTTTTGGAGTATATGGTTTGTGTTGCCCCTATCCCTATGTGTCCCCATTGCATCCTATTGTAACTATACATTGTTTGCACTGTTTTCTAAGACTATACTGCATATTTTTGGTATTGTGTACATATATCTTGTGTATATTTGCTATCCTCATACTGAGGGTACACTCTGAGATACTTTGGCATATTGTCATAAAAATAAAGTACCTTTATTTTTAGTATATCTGTGTATTGTGTTTTCTTATGATATTGTGCAAGTGACACTAGTGGTACTGTAGGAGCTTCACTCGTCTCCTAGTTCAGCTTAAGCTGCTCTGCTAAGCTACCATTATCTATCAGCCTAAGCTGCTAGACACCCTATACACTAATAAGGGATACTTGGGCCTGGTGCAAGGTGTAAGTACCCCTTGGTACTCACTACAAGCCAGTCCAGCCTCCTACACTCCCCCACCCCTTCTGTCCCCAGGGCCCGCCTTTCCAGGTCCCAACCCAGCACCTCAGCCATCACATCACTGGGAACAGTGGGGCCAGCAGTCACCGGCTTCTGGAGTGCACCAAGCAGCAGGGCAGCCAGTGTGCCAAGAAGCCAGGCCAAGGACATTCCCCCACCTCATAAACAAAATAAGTTGGTCACAGCTCGGGGGGAGAAGGCCAAAACACCTGCCACCAAGGTCTCTCCCAGGACTACAGTTGGGAGTGGCAAGACAGCTGCGCCATCATCCAAGGTGGGGAAGGGCCAGAGACAGAAAGGGAAGTCGCCGCCAACCTGCACAGCAGACAAGACCGCCACCGGCACCGCCACATGCACCGCCACCCACCAGCACCGCCGCTCATGACCCCGCCGCCAGCAGCACGCTCACTGAGCCACCCACCAGCACTGCTGCCCAATGAGCGCCGCAAGCGCTGCCGCTACTGAGGCCGCCACCAGCACCGCCATCGGGCACGCCACATCCTGTGCCAGTGGCACCACTGCAGACATGGCTTCCATCCCCAGTGGTCAGTCGTACGAGGCTGGTGGTCAGTTCCAGGGGCCTGGACAGCTTACATGTTGGCCCACCGTCAGTGGAGTATCACATCCACTACCTCAGTCCTTGACAGGATGAAGCACTCTGGGCACCAAGCCCTCTCCAGAACCAGTGGAGAAAGGCATCCACTACCTCAGTCCTTGGCAGGATGAAGCACTCTGGGCACCAAGCCCCCTCCAGAACCAGTGGAGAAAGGCATCCACTACCTCAGTCCTTGGCAGGATGAAGCACTCTGGGCACCAAGCCCTCTCCAGAACCAGTGGAGAAAGGCATCCACTACCTCAGTCCTTGGCAGGATGAAGCACTCTGGGCACCAAGCCCCCTCCAGAACCAGTGGAGAAAGGCATCCACTACCTCAATATTTCGCAGGATGAAGCACTCTTGGCACCAAGCCCCCTCCAGAACCAGGGGAGACTATTATCCACTTGAGAGACTGTGGCTTTGCACTCCCCAAGATGCAGCAGTGGGCATGGAGACCCCTCGTGGAGCACTGGCGTCGTGCACTCATCCGGCTGAGGTGCCCCCTCTTCCCTTCCCCCTGAGGTGCCTGTTTTATTTCGATCTGATGCCCCAGCAGTGTTCTCTCCGTTTGGATCCGGTATTGAGTGTGGGCCTCGTCCATGCATTTTGGGCCCAGTGGTCCACGGACTATGTAGGTGCAGTACATGGACTTGGAATCTTGGCGTACATATTTGTTAATAGTGTATATATATATATTTTTGAGTAATGGATTTTTCCTGATTACAATCGTTCAAATAATTTCCTTTTGTCATTGCGTTCTTCCAGGGGATTTGGGGGGTGTAAATGTAATGTTTCGACATGTATTGGTGTGTGTGTTGTTGTGTGTGAGAGTGGGGGTGGGGGTGTTGCGTGTTGCGTGTGTGTGTCACTCTCTTTTCCCTCCCCCCTCCCCTGTGTCGTAGGTGCAGTACTCACCGTGGTCTTCGCCGCCGACGTTCGTGCTCCTGGTAGAGGAGCAGGAAGACAATGGCTGGTAGAATTTGGAGTTCCGGCTCCATGGCGTCCTGGTTCCTCGTGAGGTGTGTAAAGGCAAACGTTTTCCCTTCCAAGTCCTGTCTCCACCGTTTTTTTGTTCGCGATGAATCCGCCCCGGAAAAGGTGGTGGATTGGCCTCTCATAATCGGGTGGGTGGTACATTGTCTTCCACCTGTCTGTTGGCGGTGACCGCCATGCTGTTTGTTTGTACCACTGTGGTGGTCGGAGTGTTAAAGTGGCTGTCTATGATGGCGGTTTCCCCCATGGTCGTGATTCCATTTTTTTTCCACCGGCCTGTTGGCGGTCTTACCACTGACCGCCAGTGTTGTAATGAGGGCCTATATCAAAATCTGAAGTATTTTTATAAATTCTGTTGTTGAGTTATTCATTGAGTGTGTGTGGTGCATGATTGATATTGTGAGTACAACAAATGCTTAGCACATCTCCTGGATTAGCCTAACTGCTCGACCAGCTACCTCAAAAATTGGAGCATTAGGTGGTCTGATTTTTGCCTCTGGAAACCAACGTGTGGTTGCCTGGACCCCCTGCACAGTGTCCTTTCACTATTTCATTGATCCCTCAATTTCACTTTCTGTCCTTTCACTGTTTCTTTGCTCCCTCACTTTCACTCTCTGTCCTTTCACTGTTTCTTTGCTCCCACACATGTTTCCTCCTCTTTCCCTTCCTTCTTCCTGTCTTATTCTGTCTTTTTCTCTTCCCTCTCCCTATCACTTTCACTCTCTGTCCTTTCACTGTTTCTTTGCTCCCACACGTGTTTCCTCCTCTTTCTCTTCCTTCTCCCTGTCTTTTTCTGTCTTCTTCACTTCCCTCTCGCTATCACTTTCACTCTCTGTCCTTTCAGAGTTCCTTTGCTCCCACACTTTCATTCTCTCTCCTTCCACTGTTTCTTTGCTCCCTCCCCTATATTCTCTCTCCTTTCACTGTTTCTTTGCTCCCTTTCACTCTCTCTCCTTTCACTATTTCTTTGCTCCCTCCCCTATATTCTCTCTCCTTTCACTGTTTCTTTGCTCCCTCCCCTTCATTCTCTCCTTCCACTGTTTCTTTGCTCCCTCCCCTTCATTCCCCTTCATTCTCTCTCCTTTCAGTTTCTTTGCTCCCTCCCCTATATTCTCTCTCCTTTCACTGTTTATTTGCCCCCTCCATTATATTCTCTCTCCTTTCAGTGTTTCTTTGCTCCCTCCCCTTCATTCTCTCTCCTTCCACTGTTTCTTTGCTCCCTCCACTTCATTCTCTCTCCTTTCACTGTTTATTTGATCCCTCCCCTATATTCTCTCTCCTTTCACTGTTTCTTTGCTCCCTCCCTTATATTCTCTCTCCTTTCACTGTGTCTTTGCTCCCTCCCCTTCATTCTCTCTCCTTCCACTGTTTCTTTGCTCCCTGCCTATATTTTCTCTCCTTTCACTGTTTCATTGCTCCCTCCCCTTCATTCTCTGTCCTTTCACTGTTTCTTTGCTCCCTCACTTCCACTCCCCATCCTTCCACTGTTTCTTTGTTTCCTGCACATTTTGCTGCCCCCTTTCTCTACCTCTCATTCTCCGCTTTCCCTCTTTCACTTCAGCCTCCTCTCCCACCTCTCTTCTACTCCCCCCACTCTTTCCCTTTCTTATCCTTTATCTCCTTCTCTCTGATTCTGACTTTGTGTCTCCCTCTCCTTGTCTCTCTCTCGGTCTCCTTCTCCCCTGTCTCTCTCAGACTTCATCTGTCACTGCCCCCTGCTTCTCTCATTCACCATCCTCCTCTACCGTCTCACTGTCTGTCTCGCGGTCTCCTTTCCACCTCTCCCTGTCTTTCTCTGTCTCCTTCTCCCCTTCTCCCTGTCTATCTCTCTCTGTCTCCTTCTCCCTCTCTCCCTGTCTCTCTCTGTCTCCTTCTCCCTCTCTGTCTATCTCTCTCTGTCTCCTTCTCCCCCTGACCCTGTCTCTCTCTGTCTCCTTCTCTCCCTCTCCCTGTCTATCACTCTCTGTTTCCTTCTCCCCCTCTCCCTGTCTCTCTCTGTCTCCTTCTCCCCCTCTCCCTGTCTCTCTCTGTCTCCTTCTCCCTCTCTCCCCGTCTATCTCTCTCTGTCTCCTTCTCCATCTCCCTGTCTCTCTCTCTGTCTCCTTCTCCCCATCTCCCTGTCTTTCTCTGTTCCTCACTCATTCTCTCCCGGTGTCTCTCGCTCTTCTTCTCTTCTCGCTCCCTGTCTATGTGTCTTTCTCCCTCCTTCTCTATCTCTGCCTTCTACTCTCCCCTTCTCCCGCCTTCTCTCTGTTTCTCTGTTCCTTTCGGTCTTGTCCTCTCCTCTCTCCCTGTCTATCCTCTTCGTGTCTATCTCTACCCCCTTCTCTCCCCTCTCCCTGTCTATCTCCGTTTCTCCCTATTTCTCCCCCCTCTCCCTGTATCTTTTGGTCTCATCCTCTCCCTCTCTCCCTGTCTCTATCTTTCACCCACCCCCCACCCCCACCCCTCGTGTCTCTACATTTCATCTTTCTCCTCCTGGTCTGGTGAAGTCCTTTAGATGCAGGTGGGTGTTGACGGGGTCTAGGGGGGAGGGGGGCGTGGAGGAGGGGCGGCTGGCACTCTGGGGGGGGGGTGCATTACCCCCAGTAATGGCTTCTGCACACATTGCCCCCACGCGACAGAGACTCCAGTCTCTGCCCCCAATATTAAATATTACCACTTAGCATCAAACAGCAGGATAATCAAATTACGGTAATGAGACGGGGGTGGAGGGGGGGGGGCTGCCCACACAGTACCCCCTCACCTCGCACAGGCACCGCTTCCTTGGCCCAGGACCAGACACTTTCATTACCCTAATGCAGTCTTGGCAGAGCAGGGCAGAGTGAGAGAGATGGGAGCGAGAGAGGGAGAGGGGAGAGGAGGGCAGATGGAGAGAGGGGGCAGAGATGGGCAGGGTGAGAGAGGAGGGCAGAGAGAAAGAGTGAGAGAGGGAAGATGGAGAGATAGAGTGAGGGAGGAGAGAGGGGGCGAGAGAGAGAGGGGTGAGGAGGGCGGAGTCAGAGAGATGGGAGACAGAGAGGGAGAGAGTGGAGAGGGAGAGATAGAGTGAGGGGGGAGAGGAGGGGAGAGGAGGGGAGACAGGGAGAGAAAGGAGGGCAGAGAAAGAGAAAGAGGGGAGAGGGGAGAGGAGAGAGGGGGCAGCAAGACAGAGTGAGAGAGGGAGGATGAGGGCAGGGTGGGAGAGATGAGAGAGGGAGGGTGGACAGGGAGGGAGGGAGGGGGGAGGAGGGAAGAGGGAAGAGTCAGAGAGAGGAGAGAGGGGACAGCAAGAGAGAGAGGGAGGAGGAGGGCAGGGTGAGAGAGGGCGAGGACCCTTTTACCACCTATGCCCTGGGTGACCTGGGTCCCATCTACTAGGCCCTTACGAGGGGTGACGTCCTGCCAGTGGGGTACCCACCGGCTCAGCAGGCTTCCAGGCACCTCAGCAGCGGAGGCGCACCGGGGGGTGACCATACACCCACAGGCACTTTCCTGCAGTAAGTGGGCTCCTAGATTGTGACGACAGGTGTGAGTGACTGACTCCAGGGTATCACTCCGGGTCTGTAGTGACAGGGTCGAGACAGCGTGTTTGTGACAGCAGCTTGTGGCAAGACGTGCGTGGCCGGAAGTCTGAGAATAGGACGCTTGTGATGACAGGGGGTGTCACTACGGGTGTGCGACAGCAGACACGTGACTGCAGATGCCTGTCTGTAGGGTGTCATTGCAGGCCTATGATGACAGGTGTGTGACATCAGGTGTGTGACATCAGGTGTGTCACTCCAGGCCTATGACGTCAGGTGTGTGACATCAGGTGTGTCACTTCAGTTCTATGTCAGGTGTGTGACATCAGGTGTGTCACTCCAGGCCTATGATGACAGGTGTGTCACTCCAGGCCTATGATGACAGGTGTGTGACATCAGGTGTGTCACTCCAGGCCTATGATGACAGGTGTGTCACATCAGGTGTGTCACTTCAGCTCTGTGATGTCAGGTGTATGACATCAAGTGTGTCACATCAGGTGTGTAGCTGCAGGTTTATGACGTCAGGTGTATGACATCAGGTGTGTCGCTTCAGCTCTATGACGTCAGGTGTGTGACATCATGTGTGTAACATCAGGTGTGTTGCTCCAGGTTTATGATGACAGATGTGTGGCATCAGGTGTGTGGCTGCAGGGCTATGAGGACAGATGTGTGGCATCAGGTGTGTGGTTGCAGTGCTATGAGGACAGATGTGTGACATCAGGTGTGTGGCTGCAGGGCTATGATGACAGATGTGTGGCAACAGGTGTGTCACTTCTGGTATATGAGGACAGATGTGTGGCAATAGGTGTGTCACCTCAGGTCTATGAGGACAGGTGTGTGGCATCAGGTGTGTGGCTGCAGGGCTATGAGGACAGATGTGTGGCATCAGGTGTGTGGCTGCAGTGCTATGAGGACAGATGTGTGACATCAGGTGTGTGGCTGCAGGGCTATGATGACAGATGTGTGGCAACAGGTGTGTCACTTCTGGTATATGAGGACAGATGTGTGGCAATAGGTGTGTCACCTCAGGTCTATGAGGACAGATGTGTGACAGGTGTGTGGCTGCAGGGCTATGATGGCAGATGTGTGGCATCAGGTGTGTGGCTGCAGGGCTATGAGGACAGATGTGTGACATCAGGTGTGTCACTGCAGGCCTATGACAGGTGTATGACATCAAGTGTGTGACATCAGGTGTGTAGCTGTAGGTTTATGATGACAGGTGTATCACATCAGGTGTGTTGCAGGTCCTTGATGTGAGGTGTGTGACATCAGGTGTGTAGCTGCAGCTCTATGGTGTCAGGTGTATGACATCAGGCGTGTCAACTCAGGTCTATGATGTCAAGTGTATGATATCAGGTGTGTGGCAACAGGGGTGTAACTTCTGGTATATGAGGACAGATGTATGGCAATAGGTGTGTCACCTCAGGTCTATGAGGACAGGGGTGTGGCATCAGGTGTGTGGCTGCAGGGCTATGAGGACAGATGTGTGACATCAGGTGTGTGGCTGCAGGGCCCTGATGACAGGTAGATGTCACTACGGTGGTGTCACTGCGGCTTGAGATGCTAGTCCTGAGACAGTAGACACGTGACTGCGGATATGGGACAGTGGGTGTGTCACCGCCGCCCCCCCCCCCCCCCCCCCCGGTGCTCTCCTCGGTCACGTGACTGCGGAGGGCTCCAGAGCTCCCTCGTCTCCTGCTCTCACCACTTATGATTCATCACAGCGTCAATATGGCTGAGTAGAAGCTTTTACTAATAAGCAATTCCACCCTCGGAGGAGGAGGAGGGCGACCGGTAGGTCATGCATGCAGAGAGGAGGCCTGGAAGCATGGGCACCCTTCCAGCAGGAACCACAGGTGCACTCCCTGCAGCACCAGTAGAAACACCCTTCCTGGAGCCAGCACAGGCGCACTCCAGAGACAGCCTCCTGCAGGAACCAGAGGTGCACTCCAGAAACACCCTCCTGCAAGAGCAACAGATGCACTCCAGAGACACCCTCCTGCAGGAACCAGAGGTGCACTCCAGAGACACCCTCCTGCAAGAGCAACAGATGCACTCCAGAGACACCCTCCTGCAGGAACCAGAGGCGCACTCCAGAGACAGCCTCCTGCAGGAACCAGAGGCGCACTCCAGAAACACCCTCCTGCAAGAGCAACAGATGCACTCCAGAGACACCCTCCGGCAGGAACCAGAGGTGCACTCCAGAGACACCCTCCTACAGGAACCAGAGACGCACTCCAGAGACAGCCTCCTACAGGAACCAGAGGCGCACTCCAGAGACAGCCTCCTGCAGGAACCAGAGGTGCACTCCAGAGACACTCTCCCGCAAGAGCAACAGATGCACTCCAGAGACACCCTTCCAGCAGGAACCACAGGTGCACTCCCTGCAGCACCTGTAGAAACACTTTCTGGGGCCAGCACAGGTGCACTCCAGAGACAGCCTCCTGCAGGAACCAGAGGTGCACTCCAGGGACACCCTCCTGCAAGAGCAACAGATGCACTCCAGAGACACCCTCCTGCAGGAACCAGAGGCGCACTCCAGAGACAGCCTCCTGCAGGAACCAGAGGCGCACTCCAGAAACACCCTCCTGCAGGAGCAACAGATGCACTCCAGAGACACCCTCCGGCAGGAACCAGAGGTGCACTCCAGAGACACCCTCCTACAGGAACCAGAGACGCACTCCAGAGACAGCCTCCTACAGGAACCAGAGGCGCACTCCAGAGACAGCCTCCTGCAGGAACCAGAGGTGCACTCCAGAGACACTCTCCCGCAAGAGCAACAGATGCACTCCAGAGACACCCTTCCAGCAGGAACCACAGGTGCACTCCCTGCAGCACCAGTAGAAACACTTCCTGGAGCCAGCACAGACACACTCCAGAGAAAGCCTCCTGCAGGAGCAACAGATGCACTCCAGAGACACCCTTCCAGCAGGTACCACAGGCACACTCCAGAGACAGCCTCCTGCAGGAACCAGAGGTGCACTCCAGAGACACCCTCCTGCAGGAGCAACAGGTGCACTCCAGAGACATCCTCCTGCAAGAACCACAGGTGCACTCCCTGCAGCACCTGTAGAAACACTTTCTGGGGCCAGCACAGGCGCACTCCAGAGACAGCCTCCTGCAGGAACCAGAGGTGCACTCCAGAGACACCCTCCTGCAAGAGCAACAGATGCACTCCAGAGACACCCTCCTGCAGGAACCACAGGTGCACTCCTTGCAGCACCAGTAGAAACACTTCCTGGAGCAAGCACAGGCGCACTCCAGAGACAGCCTCCTGCAGGAACCAGAGGTGCACTCCAGAGACTGCCTCCTGCAGGAACCAGAGGCGCACTCCAGAGACAGCCTCCTGCAGGAACCAGAGGTGCACTCCAGAGACACCCTCCCGCAAGAGAAACAGATGCACTCCAGAGACACCCTCCTGCAGCAACCAAAGGTGCACTCCCTGCAGCACCAGTAGAAACACTTCCTAGAGCCAGCACAGGCGCACTCCAGAGACAGCCTCCTGCAGAAAACAGAGGCGCACTCCAGAGACACCCTCCTGCAAGAGCAACAGATGCACTCCAGAGACACCCTTCCAGCAGGAACCACTGGCGCACTCCCTGCAGCACCAGTAGAAACACTTCCTGGAGCCAGCACAGACACACTCCAGAGAAAGCCTCATGCAGGAGCAACAGATGCACTCCAGAGACACCCTTCCAGCAGGTACCACAGGCACACTCCAGAGACAGCCTCCTGCAGGAACCAGAGGTGCACTCCAGAGACACCCTCCTGCAGGAGCAACAGGTGCACTCCAGAGACACCCTCCTGCAAGAGCAACAGATGCACTCCAGAGACACCCTCCTGCAGGAACCACAGGTGCACTCCTTGCAGCACCAGTAGAAACACTTCCTGGAGCAAGCACAGGCGCACTCCAGAGACAGCCTCCTGCAGGAACCAGAGGTGCACTCCAGAGACAGCCTCCTGCAGGAACCAGAGGCGCACTCCAGAGACAGCCTCCTGCAGGAACCAGAGGTGCACTCCAGAGACACCCTCCCGCAAGAGCAACAGATGCACTCCAGAGACACCTTCCTGCAGCAACCAAAGGTGCACTCCCTGCAGCACCAGTAGAAACACTTCCTAGAGCCAGCACAGGCGCACTCCAGAGACAGCCTCCTGCAGAAAACAGAGGCGCACTCCAGAGACACCCTCCTGCAAGAGCAACAGATGCACTCCAGAGACACCCTTCCAGCAGGAACCACAGGCGCACTCCCTGCAGCACCAGTAGAAACACTTCCTGGAGCCAGCACACGCGCACTCCAGAGAAAGCCTCCTGCAGGAGCAACAGATGCACTCCAGAGACACCCTTCCAGCAGGAACCACAGGCACACTCCAGAGACAGCCTCCTGCAGGAACCAGAGGTGCACTCCAGAGACACCCTCCTGCAAGAACCACAGGTGCACTCCCTGCAGCACCTGTAGAAACACTTTCTGGGGCCAGCACAGGCGCACTCCAGAGACAGCCTCCTGCAGGAACCAGAGGTGCACTCCAGAGACACCCTCCTGCAAGAGCAACAGATGCACTCCAGAGACACCCTCCTGCAGGAACCACAGGTGCACTCCCTGCAGCACCAGTAGAAACACTTCCTGGAGCCAGCACACGCGCACTCCAGAGACAGCCTCCTGCAGGAACCAGAGGTGCACTCCAGAGACACCCTCCTGCAAGAGCAACAGATGCACTCCAGAGACACCCTCCTGCAGGAACCACAGGTGCACTCCCTGCAGCACCAGTAGAAACACTTCCTGGAGCCAGCACACGCGCACTCCAGAGACAGCATCCTGCAGGAACCAGAGGTGCACTCCCTGCAGTACCAGTAGAAACACCCTTCTTGGAGCCAGCACAGGCGCACTCCAGAGACACCCTCCTGCAAGAGCAACAGATGCACTCCAGAGACACCCACCTGCAGGAACCACAGGTGCACTCCCTGCAGCACCAGTAGAAACACTTCCTGGAGCCAGCACACGCGCACTCCAGAGACAGCCTCCTGCAGGAACCAGAGGTGCACTCCAGAGACACCCTCCTGCAAGAACAACAGATGCACTCCAGAGACACCCTCCTGCAGGAACCACAGGTGCACACTCTGCAGCACCAGTAGAAACACCCTTCCTGGAGCCAGCACAGGCGCACTCCAGAGACAGCCTCCTGCAGGAACCAGAGGTGCACTCCAGAGACACCCTCCTGCAAGAGCAACAGATGCACTCCAGAGACACCCTCCTGCAGGAACCACAGGTGCACTCCTTGCAGCACCAGTAGAAACACTTCCTGGAGCAAGCACAGGCGCACTCCAGAGACAGCCTCCTGCAGGAACCAGAGGTGCACTCCAGAGACAGCCTCCTGCAGGAACCAGAGGCGCACTCCTGAGACAGCCTCCTGCAGGAACCAGAGGTGCACTCCAGAGACACCCTCCCGCAAGAGCAACAGATGCACTCCAGAGACACCTTCCTGCAGCAACCAAAGGTGCACTCCCTGCAGCACCAGTAGAAACACTTCCTAGAGCCAGCACAGGCGCACTCCAGAGACAGCCTCCTGCAGAAAACAGAGGCGCACTCCAGAGACACCCTCCTGCAAGAGCAACAGATGCACTCCAGAGACACCCTTCCAGCAGGAACCACAGGCGCACTCCCTGCAGCACCAGTAGAAACACTTCCTGGAGCCAGCACACGCGCACTCCAGAGAAAGCCTCCTGCAGGAGCAACAGGTGCACTCCAGAGACACCCTTCCAGCAGGAACCACAGGCACACTCCAGAGACAGCCTCCTGCAGGAACCAGAGGTGCACTCCAGAGACACCCTCCTGCAGGAGCAACAGGTGCACTCCAGAGACATCCTCCTGCAAGAACCACAGGTGCACTCCCTGCAGCACCTGTGGAAACACTTTCTGGGGCCAGCACAGGCGCACTCCAGAGACAGCCTCCTGCAGGAACCAGAGGTGCACTCCAGAGACACCCTCCTGCAAGAGCAACAGATGCACTCCAGAGACACCCTCCTGCAGGAACCACAGGTGCACTCCTTGCAGCACCAGTAGAAACACTTCCTGGAGCAAGCACAGGCGCACTCCAGAGACAGCCTCCTGCAGGAACCAGAGGTGCACTCCAGAGACAGCCTCCTGCAGGAACCAGAGGTGCACTCCAGAGACACCCTCCCTCAAGAGCAACAGATGCACTCCAGAGACACCTTCCTGCAGCAACCAAAGGTGCACTCCCTGCAGCACCAGTAGAAACACTTCCTAGAGCCAGCACAGGCGCACTCCAGAGACAGCCTCCTGCAAAAAACAGAGGCGCACTCCAGAGACACCCTCCTGCAAGAGCAACAGATGCACTCCAGAGACACCCTTCCAGCAGGAACCACAGGCGCACTCCCTGCAGCACCAGTAGAAACACTTCCTGGAGCCAGCACACGCGCACTCCAGAGAAAGCCTCCTGCAGGAGCAACAGATGCACTCCAGAGACACCCTTCCAGCAGGAACCACAGGCACACTCCAGAGACAGCCTCCTGCAGGAACCAGAGGTGCACTCCAGAGACACCCTCCTGAAAGAACCACAGGTGCACTCCCTGCAGCACCTGTAGAAACACTTTCTGGGGCCAGCACAGGCGCACTCCAGAGACAGCCTCCTGCAGGAACCAGAGGTGCACTCCAGAGACACCCTCCTGCAAGAGCAACAGATGCACTCCAGAGACACCCTCCTGCAGGAACCACAGGTGCACTCCCTGCAGCACCAGTAGAAACACTTCCTGGAGCCAGCACACGCGCACTCCAGAGACAGCCTCCTGCAGGAACCAGAGGTGCACTCCAGAGACACCCTCCTGCAAGAGCAACAGATGCACTCCAGAGACACCCTCCTGCAGGAACCACAGGTGCACTCCCTGCAGCACCAGTAGAAACACTTCCTGGAGCCAGCACACTCGCACTCCAGAGACAGTGTCCTGCAGGAACCAGAGGTGCACTCCCTGCAGTACCAGTAGAAACACCCTTCTTGGAGCCAGCACAGGCACACTCCAGAGACACCCTCCTGCAAGAGCAACAGATGCACTCCAGAGACACCCACCTGCAGGAACCACAGGTGCACTCCCTGCAGCACCAGTAGAAACACTTCCTGGAGCCAGCACACGCGCACTCCAGAGACAGCCTCCTGCAGGAACCAGAGGTGCACTCCAGAGACACCCTCCTGCAAGAGCAACAGATGCACTCCAGAGACACCCTCCTGCAGGAGCCACAGGTGCACTCCCTGCAGCACCAGTAGAAACACCCTTCCTGGAGCCAGCACAGGCGCACTCCAGAGACAGCCTCCTGCAGGAACCAGAGGTGCACTCCAGAGACACCCTCCTGCAAGAGCAACAGATGCACTCCAGAGACACCCTCCTGCAGGAACCACAGGTGCACTCCTTGCAACACCAGTAGAAACACTTCCTGGAGCAAGCACAGGCGCACTCCAGAGACAGCCTCCTGCAGGAACCAGAGGCGCACTCCAGAGACAGCCTCCTGCAGGAACCAGAGGTGCACTCCAGAGACACCCTCCCGCAAGAGCAACAGATGCACTCCAGAGACACCTTCCTGCAGCAACCAAAGGTGCACTCCCTGCAGCACCAGTAGAAACACTTCCTAGAGCCAGCACAGGCGCACTCCAGAGACAGCCTCCTGCAGAAAACAGAGGCGCACTCCAGAGACACCCTCCTGCAAGAGCAACAGATGCACTCCAGAGACACCCTTCCAGCAGGAACCACAGGCGCACTCCCTGCAGCACCAGTAGAAACACTTCCTGGAGCCAGCACACGCGCACTCCAGAGAAAGCCT
Source organism: Pleurodeles waltl (assembly GCF_031143425.1). NCBI lineage: Eukaryota > Metazoa > Chordata > Amphibia > Caudata > Salamandridae > Pleurodeles > Pleurodeles waltl. Next base: position 1,548,010,749 of record NC_090446.1, read on the forward strand.
CCTGCAGGAGCAACAGGTGTACTCCAGAGACACCCTTCCAGCAGGAACCACAGGCACACTCCAGAGACAGCCTCCTGCAGGAACCAGAGGTGCACTCCAGAGACACCCTCCTGCAAGAACCACAGGTGCACTCCCTGCAGCACCAGTAGAAACACTTTCTGGGGCCAGCACAGGCGCACTCCAGAGACAGCCTCCTGCAGGAACCAGAGGTGCACTCCAGAGACACCCTCCTGCAAGAGCAACAGATGCACTCCAGAGACACCCTCCTGCAGGAACCACAGGTGCACTCCCTGCAGCACCAGTAGAAACACTTCCTGGAGCCAGCACACGCGCACTCCAGAGACAGCCTCCTGCAGGAACCAGAGGTGCACTCCAGAGACACCCTCCTGCAAGAGCAACAGATGCACTCCAGAGACACCCTCCTGCAGGAACCACAGGTGCACTCCCTGCAGCACCAGTAGAAACACTTCCTGGAGCCAGCACACGCGCACTCCAGAGACAGCCTCCTGCAGGAACCAGAGGTGCACTCCAGAGACACCCTCCTGCAAGAGCAACAGATGCACTCCAGAGACACCCTCCTGCAGGAACCACAGGTGCACTCCCTGCAGCACCAGTAGAAACACCCTTCCTGGAGCCAGCACAGGCGCACTCCAGAGACAGCCTCCTGCAGGAACCAGAGGTGCACTCCAGAGACACCCTCCTGCAAGAGCAACAGATGCACTCCAGGACACCCTCCTGCAGGAACCAGAGGTGCACTCCCTGCAGTACCAGTAGAAACACCCTTCCTGGAGCCAGCACAGGCGCACTCCAGAGACAGCCTCCTGCAAGAGCAACAGGTGCACTCCAGAGACAGCCTCCTGCAGGAACCAGAGGTGCACTCCAGAGAGAGCATCCTGCAGGAACCAAAGGTGCACTCCAGAGACACCCTCCTGCAAGAGCAACAGATGCACTCCAGAGACACCCTCCTGCAGGAACCACAGGTGCACTCCCTGCAGCACCAGTAGAAACACTTCCTGGAGCCAGCACAGGCGCACTCCAGAGACAGCCTCCTGCAGGAACCAGAGGTGCACTCCAGAGACAGCATCCTGCAGGAACCAGAGGTTCACTCCAGAGACACCTTCCTGCAAGAGCAACAGATGCACTCCAGAGACACCCTCCTGCAGGAACCAGGGGTGCACTCCCTGCAGCACCAGTAGAAACACTACCTAGAGCCAGCACAGGCGCACTCCAGAGACAGCCTTCTGCAGGAACCGGAGTTGCACTCCAGAGACACCCTCCTGCAAGAGCAACAGATGCACTCCAGAGACACCCTCCTGCAGGAACCAGAGGTGCACTCTCTGAAGCACCAGTAAAAACACCCTTCCTGCAGCCAGCACAGGCGCGCTCCAGAGACACCGTTGTGCAGGAACTAGAGGTGTACTCTCTGCAGCACCAGTAGAAACACTCCTCCTGCAGTCAGCAGAGGCGCACTCCAGAAACAGCCTCCTGCAGGAACCAGAGGTACACTCCAGAGACACCCTTAATGCAGACACCACAGGCGAACCCCATAGACACCCTACTGCAAGAGCAACAGATACACTCCAGAGACAACCTCCTGCAGGAACCAGAGGTGCACTCCAGACACACCCTTCCAGCAGGAACCACAGGTGCACTCCAGAGACCCCCCTGCAGCCAACATAGGCGCACTCCAGAGACTCCTCTCCTGCAGGAACCAGAGGTGCACTCCAGAGACCCTCCTGCAGACACTGCAGGTGGACTCCAGAGACCCTCCTGCGGACGCTGCAGGTGGACTCCAGAGACCCTCCTGCAGACACTACAGGTGGACTCCAGAGACACCCCTCCTGCAGGAACCAGAGGTGCACTCCAGAGACCCTCCTGCGGACAATGCAGGTGGACTCCATAGACCCTCCTGCAGACAGCCCAGGTGCACTGCAGAGACCCTCCTGCGGACACTACAGGTGGACTACAGAGACCCTCCTGCGGACACTGCCGGTGGACTCCAGAGACCCTCTTGCAGACAGCCCAGGTGCACTCCAGAGGCCCTCCTGCGGACACTGCAGGTGGACTCCAGAGACCCTCCTGCGGACACTGCAGGTGGACTCCAGAGACCCTCCTGCGGACACTACAGGTGCACTCCAGAGACCCTCCTGCAGACACTGCAGGTGGACTCCAGAGATCCTCTTGCAGACACTGCAGGTGCACTCCAGAGACCCTCCTGCAGACAGCCCAGGTGCACTCCAGAGACCCTCCTGGGGACAGCCCAGGTGGACTCCAGAGACCCTCCTACAGACACTGCACGTGGACTCCAGAGACCCTCTTGCAGACACTGCAGGTGCACTCCAGAGACCCTCCTGCGGACAGCCCAGGTGCACTCCAGAGACCCTCCTGCAGACACTGCAGGTGCACTCCAGAGACCCTCCTGTGACAGCCCAGGTGCACTCCAGAGACCCTCCTGCAGACACTGCAGGTGGACTCCAGAGACCCTCCTGCGGACACTACAGGTGGACTCCAGAGACCCTCCTGCAGACAATGCAGGTGCACTCCAGAGACCCTCCTGCGGTCAGCCCAGGTGCACTCCAGAGACCCTCCTGCGGACAGCCCAGGTGGACTCCAGAGACCCTCCTGCAGACACTGCAGGTGGACTCCAGAGACCCTCTTGCAGACACTACAGGTGCACTCCAGAGACCCTCCTGCGGACAGCCCAGGTGCACTCCAGAGACCCTCCTGCGGACAGCCCAGGTGCACTCCAGAGACCCTCCTGCAGACACTGCAGGTGCACTCCAGAGACCCTCCTGCGGACAGCCCCGGAGACCCTCCTGCAGACACTGCAGGTGGACTCCAGAGACCCTCCTGCGGACACTACAGGTGCACTCCAGAGACCCTCCTGCGGACACTGGATGTGTACTCCAGAGACCCTCCTGCAGACACTGCAGGTGGACTCCAGAGACCCTCCTGCAGACACTGCAGGTGGACTCCAGAGACCCTCCTGCAGACAGCCCAGGTGGACTCCAGAGACCCTCCTGCGGACACTACAGGTGCACTCCAGAGACCCTCCTGCGGACAGCCCAGGTGGACTCCAGAGACCCTCCTGCGGACCCTCAGGTGCACTCCAGAGATCCTCTTGCGGACACTACAGGTGCACTCCAGGGACCCTCCTGCGGACAGCCCAGGTGGACTCCAGAGACCCTCCTGCGGACACTCAGGTGCACTCCAGAGATCCTCCTGCGGACACTGCAGGTGGACTCCAGAGACCCTCTTTCTGCAGGCGCCACAGGCCCAGCTCTGAGCATCCAGCCCCAGCAGTGCTGCAGCAGAGGGGCTGCTCAGAGCGCCCCACACCTCGGCTCCTCAACGTGTGCACAGTACAGAAGGGTCCTGGGGCTCCCACAGGGGGTCAGTGAAGTTCCAGGAGTGCAGATGTTTACCCCCTAACCCTGGGATACAAACATCTGCATATGAACTGCAGGCTCCGCTCCCTCACCACAGCCCTGATGCACCTCTTGACGTCCAGGTAGAAAGGATCAAACTCCGACCCTGAAACTTAAACCTGGAAACTTTTAATTGAGTTGTCACGTGGGACCATTGTTTTGTGTCACACCATCTACCAGTTCTGAATTTTCGGGACCTCAATGCTGCATTCTGGGGCTGTTACTTTATTTTAAATGTTGTAAGTAACAACATGCAAACAGCTGGTGCCTAAAACTCTACCACTGCCCAAAGGAGTCACTGAGTGACAATGAGTGTGTGTGTGGGGGGGGAGTGTGTGTGTGTGTGTGTATGTGTGAGTGTGTGTTTGTGTGGTGTGTTTGTGTGTGTGTGTGAGTGTATGTGTATGTGTGTTTGTGTGTGTGTGTGTTGGTGTGTGAGTGTGTGTGTGCTTTGTGTGTGTGCTTGTGTGTGTATGTGTGCTTTTGTGTGTGAGTGTGTTTGTGGGTGTGTGTGTGGGTGTGTGTGAGTGGGTGTGTGTTGGTGTGTGTATGTGTGCTTTTGTGTGTGTGTGTGTGTGAGAGGGTGTGTGTTGGTGTGTGTGTGTGTGTGAGTATGTGTGTGCGCTTTGTGTGTGTGGGTGTGTTTGTGTGTATGAGTGTCAACAAAATGAAGCTGACATATTGTAAGTGATTCATGGCACAAGAGAGGGGCCCATGGTATTGGGGGCATGCATGACAATTTGCTGACTTTTCATAGATTAGGTAAAGTTTATATTTGGGGCACCCATGACATGTAGGGGGCATGCAGGTCAAGAGTCTGGTGCAGACATTCTGTGTATATTTTGACATAAGGCTTGCATTTATGCCAGCTAGAAGGCACCAATGCAAAATGCCAGGGACGCCATAGTGGAATGGCAAGAGGCCTGTATCAGTGAATAATCATAGGGAAAGGGAAAGGTGACAATTTGCTGACACTATCGGTGTGCCCACACTCGCCCGCAGAGCCACGGTGGAGGAGTCTTGCAGCCTACAGGCCTGTCGGCTACTCCAGGTAGCAGCTCCCTTGGACCAGGGCACCTGAGTCGTTGCAGTAGGAATTCAACTCAAACTCACATCCACCATAAAGGTTGTAACAGGAAGCCAGGTGAGCTGTGAGCAGGGCATGGCCTGTGGCAATCAGTGCTGGAGGTGGGGTGGGGGGCTTAGTGCCCCCTACAGTACTCCAGAGGTCTTCACATTCATATATAAAGACATGCGTAAGTCAGGTGATCTCGATGGCCTGCACCCACACTCGGTAAAGTGTTCTGGCACCCCTGGAGGTGACCTCTTCTGAGTGCTGGAGGGACCCACAATGCCGGGTAAAGCCAGTTGCCACTGGTAGTATGGAAGGGTGCATGTGTGGTGCTCATGGTACGGTGACAACCCAGCTCTGTACTCAGCCTCCTTGGTACTACAGTTGTGACACTATTTGAAAATGCTGTGGGCACACAATACATGGCATTTGGCATTTTCCTATTTCAGGTCATTCTATTGAGAGAAGTGGGTCTCTAGTTGGCAGTGGTATGTAGCCAGTCCAGGTAGAGACCAAAATCCTAGTCAGGGTAAGACAGTTGCACACTTAGAGATAACCTGTGCTCACCCCCTGGCACCCTGGCACAAAGCAGTCAGGCTTAACTTAAGAGGCAATGTGTAAAGTACTTGTGCAATACTTATTTACAGTAACACAGTGAAAGACTCAACACCAGGTTAGAAAAATAGATAATATTTATCTGAATACAAGAAGACCAAAATGACAAAAATCCATCAGGAGAATTTAAAATATGAATTTTTAAAGATTAAGGGGGGTATTACAACTTTGGAGGAGGTGTTAATCCGTCCCAAATGTGACGGATATACCACCAGCCGTATTACGAGTTCCATAGGATATAATGGACTCGTAATACGGCTGGTTGTATATCCGTCACTTTACCGTCACTTTTGGGACGGATTAACACCTCCTCCAAAGTTGTAATAACCCCCTAAATGTAAAGACAGTGCTTAGAGGTCTATTGTGGTAAAAAGGTTACTTGAGGTCAGGACGGACTGGAGCAAATCTAAATCTACGCCAACTGTGATGGAGGGTAGGTTGGCTGAATAGTACCTTTGTTAGAACGATGCGTCGACAGCCTGGACATGATCAGCAGCACTGGGGGTGATGCGTCACTTTTTAAAGTTTGTAGCTGCAGAACCCACTTCTGTGGCACAGGACTGAAGGGGGCATCTCATGCAAGGGTAGGACTCGCAGATGGCAGAGTCCAGCAGCACCATGAGAGTTCCAAGCAGTCTTTGATGTCCCTGAAACTGCAGAAGACCAGGGGCCAAGGCAGCAAGCCCTTGGAGACTCGTGGGTTAAAGGACGTAAAGTGCAAGTCCTGTCCCTGTAGGAGGCTGGCCCTCTTTGTAGTGTACAAACTAGGAACACTGTGCAGGGTGTCCAGGCAACCACACATTGGTTTACAGAGGTAAAAACTAGACCACCTAATGTGCTAATTTTTAAGGTAGCTGGTTGAGCAGCTGGGCTAATCTTGGAGAAGTGCAAAGCATTTGTTGTACTCCCAGTATCAATCATGTGACTCACTCACTCACTCAAAGGAATAACTTGAGACCAATATATAAAAATACTTCAGATTTTAATATAATTTTTTAGACAAAGATTATCAAAATTGGTTAAGAACGTTTTAAGTTATGAATTTTTCAAGTTTTAATAAATGCAGTCTTTCTGTGCGTGATTACGCACCATAGGAATCAATGGAAGGCCACCTGTAAAAATGCATTTAAATCACACGTTTGCTTTACCAAGGTCCGCTTTGGCAGTTGGTGGCAGTCATTGATGGGCACGCTGTGCCAGCAGGAGAAGTTCGGGCAGCTCCTGGTTCCGGCAGGAGCAGCATTGAAAGGACTCTTGGAGCTGCTGCTGGGCCACTGTGAAGGACCACTTGGAAAAGATATGCAGGGGCAGGTTTAAAGGTGGTGCCTGGGGGTCCCCTTGTGGAGTCGAGATCACAAGGGGGCCAATCTGTGGGAGGTCTAGGGTATTCCTGAAGTCTCTTGACTGGGGCTTCCTTCTGTTCTAGTTGCAGCTCAGGGGGAGCTGTTTTGCTTGGTTTCCAATGTACACTGACCAGTACCTGGGGTATTGGTACAACTCGGCCACTGGAGCGTGCAGTGCCACCAATCTTGGCACACTTGGGTTTGTCCTGGCAGTCGTCAGTGTGTCGTCGGGTCTGGCTGCAACTTCTGGTTTGGGAGATATTGGCCACTCAGTGAAGTGACCTTCACAGGCCGGGGTGATTTGTGAAGTCTGGAGGTCCCCTGAGTTTCTTGGGGGCAGTCCAGTGTCCAGCTCCTCCCAGCGGTGATTTTTGGGTCCTGGGTGCAGCAGGCAGGGTTGTAGGAGGCTGGCATGGTTTGTAGTGGGTACCAAGGGGTACTTACACCTTGCACCAGGTCCAGGTATCCCTTATTAGTGTAGAGGGGTGTCTAGCAGCATAGGCTGATAGAAAAGGTAGCTTAGCAGAGCAGCTTAGGCTGAACTAGGAGACGAGTGAAGCTCCTACAGTACCACAAGTGTCACTTGCACAATATCATAAGAAAACACAATACACAGATATACTAAAAATAAAGGTAGTTTATTTTTCTGACAATATGCCAAAGTATCTCAGTGAGTACCCTCAGTATGAGGATAGCAAATATACACAAGATATATGTACACAATACCAAAAATATGCAGTAATAGCAATAGAAAACAGTGCAAACAATCTATAGTCACAATAGAATGCAATGGGGGCACATAGGGATAGGGGCAACACAAATCATATACTCTAGAAGTGGAATGCGAACCACGAATGGACCCCAAACCTATGTGAGCTTGTAGAGGGTCGCTGAGACTGCAAGAAAACAGTGAGGGTTAGAAATATAGCCCACCCCAAGACCCTGAAAAGTGGGTGCAAAGTGCACCTAAGTTCCCCAAAGAGCACAGAAGTTATGTTAGGGGAATTCTGCAAGGAAGACCAACACCAGCAATGCAACAACGATGGATTTCCAGACGAGAGAACCTGTGGAACAAGGGGACCAAGTCCAAGAGTCACACTCAAGTCGGGAGTGGGCAGATGCCCAGGAAATGCCAGCTGTGGGTGCAAAGAAGCTGCCATTGGATGGTAGAAGCTGTGGATTCTGCAAGAACGAAGAGGACTAGGAACTTCCCATTTGGAGGATGGATGTCCCACGTTGTGAAGAAGCATGCAGAGGTGTTTCCGTGCAGAATGACCGCAAACAAGCCTTGCTAGCTGCAAGGGTTGCGGTTAGGGTTTTTGGATGCTGCTGTGGCCCAGGAGGGACCAGGATGTCGCCAATTGCGGGAGGAGACAGAGGAGGCACCCAGCAAGACAAGGAGCCCACTCAGAAGCAAGCAGCACCCGCAAAAGTGCCGGAGCAGGCACTAAGAAGAAGAGTGAACCGGAGCTCACCCGAAGTTACAAAAGAAGGTCCCACGACGCCGGAGGACAACTCAGGAGGTCGTGCACTGCAGGTTAGAGTTTTGGGGACCCAGGCTTGGCTGTGCACAAAGGAAATCCTGGAAGAGTGCACAGGAGCCGGAGCAGCTGCAAATCACGCGTACCCAGCAATGCAGTCTTGCGTGGGGAGGCAAGGACTTACCTCCACCAAACTTGGACTGAAGAGTCACTGGACTGTGGGAGTCACTAGGACAGAGTTGCTGAGTTCCAGGGACCACGCTCGTCATGCTGAGAGGGGACCCAGAGGACCGTTGATACAGTCTTTTGGTGCCTGCGGTTGCAGGGGGAAGATTCCGTCGACCCACGGGAGATTTCTTCGGAGCTTCTAGTGCAGAGAGGAGGCAGACTACCCCCACAGCATGCACCACCAGGAAAACAGTCGAGAAGGCGGCCGGATCAGCGTTACAAGGTCGCAGTAGTCGTCTTTGCTACTTTGTTGCAGTTTTGCAGGCTTCCAGAGCAGTCAGCGGTCGATTCCTTGGCAGAAGGTGAAGAGAAAGATGCAGAGGAACTCTGATGAGCTCTTGCATTCGTTATCTAAAGAATTCCCCAAAGCAGAGACCCTAAATAGCCAGAAAAGGAGGTTTGGCTACTTAGGAGAGGGGATAGGCTAGCAACACCTGTAGGAGCCTATCAGAAGGAGTCTCTGACGTCACCTGCTAGCACTGGCCACTCAGAGCAGTCCAGTGTTCCAGCAGCACCTCTGTTTCCAAGATGCCAGAGGTCTGGAGCACACTGGAGGAGCTCTGGGCACCTCCCAGGGGAGGTGCAGGTCAGGGGAGTGGTCACTCCCCTTTCCTTTGTCCAGTTTCGCGCCAGAGCAGGGCTGGGGGATCCCTGAACTGGTGCAGACTGGCTTATGCAGAGATGGGCACCATCTGTGCCCATCAAAGCATTTCCAGAGGCTGGGGGAGGCTACTCCTCCCCAGCCCTGACACCTTTTTCCAAAGGGAGAGGGTGTAACACCCTCTCTCTGAGGAAGTCCTTTGTTCTGCCTTCCTGGGCCAAGCCTGGCTGGACCCCAGGAGGGCAGAAACCTGTCTGAGGGGTTGGCAGCAGCAGCAGCTGCAGTGAAACCCCGGGAAAGGTAGTTTGGCAGTACCCGGGTCTGTGCTAGAGACTCAGGGGATCATGGAATTGTCTCCACAATGCCAGAATGGCATTGGGGTGACAACTCCATGATCTTAGACATGTTACATGGCCATGTTTGGAGTTACCATTGTGACGCTATACATATGTCGTGACATATGTATAGTGCACACGTGTAATGGTGTCCCCGCACTCACAAAGTCCAGGGAATTTGCCCTGAACAATGTGGGGGCACCTTGGCTAGTGCCAGGGTGCCCACACACTAAGTAACTTTGCACCCAACCTTCACCAGGTGAAGGTTAGACATATAGGTGACTTATAAGTTACTTAAGTGCAGTGGTAAACGGCTGTGAAATAACGTGGACGTTATTTCACTCAGGCTGCAATGGCAGGCCTGTGTAAGAATTGTCAGAGCTCCCTATGGGTGGCAAAAGAAATGCTGCAGCCCATAGGGATCTCCTGGAACCCCAATACCCTGGGTACCTCAGTACCATATACTAGGGAATTATAAGGGTGTTCCAGTATGCCAATGTAAATTGGTGAAATTGGTCACTAGCCTGTTAGTGACAATTTGGAAAGAAATGAGAGAGCATAACCACTGAGGTTCTGGTTTGCAGAGCCTCAGTGAGACAGTTAGTCATAACACAGGTAACACATACAGGGCACACTTATGAGCACTGGGGCCCTGGCTGGCAGGGTCCCAGTGACACATACAACTAAAACAACATATATACAGTGAAATATGGGGGTAACATGCCAGGCAAGATGGTACTTTCCTACAAGGGTTTAGCGCCTTTTCTTGATGCAGCAGGTCCACGGTTCTATTACTTTGGATCTTCTTTGGTGCTGTCCTTCTTTGTTCTTTTGAATCTGCTTTCTTGGTGTAGGGATGCCCATTAAATACTGAATTAAGTGGATCTTTTAGAGGGAACCTGGTAGAGTCCAATGGGACATTTACCCTTGGGTGGTTACACCCACTATAGCAACCACTTCCTGTGGGAAGGGCCACTTCCCTATACCTAATTGGACATTTTCTTCCATCCAAGATGGAGAAAAATGAAAGAGGGTCCACCTCGCAGGCAACACCTTAGGGGTGGTGCATGCCAGATGGGGCCACTCCCCCTACCCTCGGTTAGGTTTCCCGCCTTTGCGCCTGCTAAAAGTGAGGGTTTACAAAGGGGGATGCCAGCTGCTGTTAGCAGCAGGCTTGGGGGTTGAGTTTCAAGGGCTGTAAGCCCTTTGAAGCTACTGCCAGGGCAGTGCACATTCCTGAGGATGGGGGTGGTAGCTCCTCCACCCAGGAAGGGCATTGTCTTACAATCCGGAGAGGCAGGGGTGTACTAGGGTGGTGCATGCCAGGTTGGGCCACTCCCCTACTCTTTGTGTAGTTTCCTGCCTTTACTCCTGCCAAAAGTGGGGGTTTGCGAAGTAGTTGGCCATCTGCTGCTAGCAGCAGCCCTGAGGGTTGGGGGGTTAGCACCTCTACCCAGAAAGGGCCTTTGTTCTACAAACCAGAGAGACAGGGCACTCCCCCAAGGTTTGTAGATTGGGTGTCTGGAGGTGGCAGGCTGGATAGAACCAGTCAGCAACCATGGCAGGGTAGTTAGCTTTTGCAGGGGCCATATCTAAAGTGACCCATGCGTACATTTAGGGATAAATCCAATACTGTTACCAGTTTGGATTTATCATTCGGAGTTGTTTGATATCAAATAACCCAGGATGCAAAGAGGCCATCATGTAGCTGGGAAACTCGTGTTGACCAGTATCCAGCACATGTATTAAAATGGCTGCTCTGTTCACTCACTATGTCCCAGGTTTGGCAGGGGCACAGTGGGGGCATATTGCTCATGCAGCTATGCCCTCAAATATAATATGGAACACCCTGCCTTAGGGATGTAAGGCCTGCCAGAGGGGTATCTTACCGATAGTAAATGCAGTGTATGGTGGACAGGGCACACAGGCAGTGTGCCAAGTTGAGTTTGTGATTTAGGTTTGCACCAGGACACCCAGACCGCAATGGAAGGGCTGGGTGCATCTGGATGCATGGCCCTAGATGGTGGCACAATCAGTGCTGCTGCCCTCAGGGGCCTATCCTTAGTAGCCCTTGCCCTGGGTACCTAAGTACCTTTTACTAAGGACTTATACTGGTAGCTAAAGGTGTATCCAATTACAATTACAATGTTTTAGGGAAAGAACACTGGCACTGGGAACCTGGTCAGCGGGATCCTAGTGCACTCCAGTCCAAGCTGCATTCAGAAACCAGGCAAAAAGTGGGTGGGGGAGGGTACTGCAACAAGGTGCCAGTTTCCCACAGTCCCTCTCACTGTAGGACAGAAGTAGCAGGCCTCAAGCCAACATAGCAAAGCAAACAGCAAACTGGCAGTCCCTCCTACAGCATAACACAGATCAGCAGTAGGCCAGCACAGCAGTGCAGTTGCAGAGTTTAAGTCTCTTCTGGCAGCACATCGCCCTTGGTCCTAGTAGAGATCTGCTTTTGTGGGGCTTGGGGTCCAGTATTTAGACCTTGGGGTCCTGGTTTTGGAAGATAGGAGAAGCTTCCAGGTCTTGCTTTGAAATCTACAGATGCCTCCCTCTCCTGTCCTGGCTCCACGCTTGCTTGGTGGACATGACAAGTCTTTTCAGGTGTAAGTGAGGCAGTGCTAAGCTCCACCGCTCCACTCCCCCACCAGGCCACTTCATGGCCCATTAAGGGACATCAAGCCACACCTAGTCTCCCTTTACGTGTAGCTGTAGTTGTACTTGCCAGGTCGGAATGGCAGCTTAAAACTGCACACACAGCCCTGCAGTGGCAGGCCTGGGACATGTTTCAAGTGCTACTGTAGGGGGTGGCACACTCAGTGCTGCAGGCTCACTAGTAGCATTTAACTTAGAGACCCTGGGCACCTATACTGCACCTTACTAGAGGCTTACAAGTACATTAAATATGCCAATTGTGGATAAGCCAGTGTTACCATGTTTTAAGCGGAAAGCACATGCACTTTAGCACTGGTTAGCAGTGGTACAGTGCCCAGAGTCCTAGAGCCAACACAAACAAATTCACCAAACACTGGAGGGAAGAGGAAAAACATCTGGGGATGACCCTGCAGAAAGTGTATTTTCAACAGGAGATGTATGATGTACAAAAACCCAGTCTGCAGGCCATAGGCCACACATCAAAGACTACAAACCACAAGTCACAAACCAAAATTCACAAGGCACAGGCCAGAAACACAGGCCACAGATCACCAGTCAAAGGCCACAAGCAAAACTCACAGGTATAGACCAGAGGGCACATACCACAGGCCATAAACCAAAATCCACAGGACACACACAGGCCAGATGCACCAGGCCTAAGGCAACAAGTCACAAGCAAAACCCACAAGCGTAGACCACAGGGCACAGACTACAGGCCTCAAACCAAAAGCCACATATCACAGGCCACAGATCACAGACTACAAGCAACAGACACAGAACACAGGCCAGAGACCATAGGCCACAGACCTCAGGTCACACTGTTGTAGGGGTGAAGAATAAATATTTTTGCATTCTACCCATTACTAGTAGCTGAGATTGTAAATCAGACCCATCCTTTTTCTTGCATCTTTGTTTCCAATGAACTTTCAACTTTCAATTTTATTATATTAGCCAAGATCGCCCCCACAAGAAAGACATAGGGCCTGATTCTAACTTTGGAGGACGGTGTTAAACCGTCCCAAAAGTGGCGGATATACCACCTACCGTATTACGAGTCCATTATATCCTATGGAACTCGTAATACGGTAGGTGGTATATCCGCCACTTTTGGGACGGTTTAACACCGTCCTCCAAAGTTAGAATCAGGCCCATACTGTCTAATGATGGGTGAATACATTGAGTGTCTGACACTTAAAATACATCTCAAACACAGTGATGTTATGATATGACACAAATACAGGATGCCTTTAGGTCATAAAATTATAATGCAGTAAACATGTGCCTCTAAAGGGACCATGAGTTCCCAGTGCAATGGGATGTAGGATGCACTGGAACAATGCCAACAGACACAGGAATGAAGACTGGCACCACCAGATGATACGAGGATGGAGAGGGCATCATACATGTAGACGATGAAACAGTGGCCTGGAGGGTAATGTGGGTGTTGGGATGGAAACACAGCCCCTGCATGGCTCTGGAGAGGGTGCTCGTCTGCCTCAAATGCACGACAACAATCAAAACCTTCTGACTCCTACCTCAGTACCCATGACAATCATGTGTGGGTCCTGGATATATGTTCATGTCATGGATTGAGATCCCAACCAAGGCTTTGTGGTCAGGGACGCCACAGCATGGGTTCCCTCTTTGAGGAGCTTGACTACTCTCAGCTCACCGGGCTGTAAGGGGCCGAGGAGGTGAGAGCGACACTGCTCATGCTGGAAGGCAGGACGTTTCACCCTTCCAGGCCAGCGAGAAGATCCTACTGGCCTCTTCCGCTTTCTACAGTGGTCTGCCAGACCGTTGCATGTGGGCCTTTCACCCATCAATGTGGGGCAATGATGCCACATGTGTGTAACATTTAGGGACATATTTAGAAGCCCCGTGTGCTGCCAGAGCATTACTTTTCTTGACACACTGGCAACAGTGCAGACCCTTCTCTATGAGGCCGCAGAAGCACATGGCCTCAGATCTGGCGTACTGCAGCCCAGCACAGGTCCCTGCGTTGCCTTACTCTGCATCAGGGGGACATTCCATGGGCATTACGGTGGCTTTTCTCACACAAATCCCATGGGGTTGGATGCATTCCCAGATCTACAAGGAAATGTAACCTGGGGATGCGCCAAAACCTGAATCATAACCAGGGGAGACGCAACGATCAGAAATATCTCTCTGTCTCCTTGTTTTTTCAGTTTTCCAAATTTGCTGCATTCTGCGTTCTGCAGCACACATAGAAAGAGGAAAATGCCTCTCGGGATTGTTTTGTGCATGAAGGCATACCTCCCTGCACAAAAACAATCCTCCATGCAACACAGGCAGGTTGGTGCTACGCAGCCAAAAGGGCACCAGCACAGGAAGAACGACAGAAATGTGCCATATTTCATTAATACTGTGCATTTTTGCCCTTTTCCTGTGGCATTAGGTAGCACAGAAATGTCACTTGCTGGGCCAGCCTGTGCCACTAGTCTCGTAATATATGTGGCAGATATGTGTAGGGCATGTATGTGCCACAGGTGACCATAGCTACTTAGGTATCCATTTTGTGTGTGTTACCTTAAGTGGTGCTGTAAAAGGAGGGGTGAATCAGATTTTGGGGTGCTCAAAAGAACCCTCTGGGGATCCTTTGCAGTGGGTCAGATTGAGGACTGTTAAGGAGAGGAGACAGACGGCTCCTTTGTTACCAGGGAGCTCCTCGCTGCACCCCCACAGACTGAGGGTACCCTCCCTCACGTTGCATGGGTCAGTCCGACTGGAAAAAGCCAACTTGCAGAATACATCTAGAACCTCCTGCAACATCTGAGTGCCCCAAAGCTGCTAGGATTTCAGCCCCAGACAACATAAGCCAAAGTGCCAAGGGAGGAATGCATCCATGGTACGCATAATGCCAGTATCCACATCCTCACCAGGGATGGGCACCAAGTTGTTCAGGTTTTGGGATCAGTATGAGGATCTGAGGAAGAGTCCCTAGCTGCGGGGTACACGAAGATGCGAAGATCATGACCCCACGACTGTCTCTTCGATTGGTGCTGCCTCTCCGCACCTGAGATTTGTCCTGTGAATACATCCACACATCAGCTAGTCCCTGCTCAATGAATGCCAGAGACTGTCCGGAGAATAATCAACAAGGTGGGCGATCGCGTTGAGAGACTCATTCTACACCGGTGAAGCCTGTGTTACAAACAACTCAACACAAGAGGTAGAGTGTCCCACGATGGAGCAGGCGAAATCAAGTCCTGGATCTCCACAAAAATGAGTGGAGTAGTTAAAATAGACTCCAACATAGTGATCCCCCTCCCAGCACTTACAAGCCTCACATGACCTATCATGTGGAGCCCCAGAAACTTAGGTGGAGATTGTGGCATAAAAGTAACACATAAGGTTGTCCCACAGGAGTATCTAAGGATGGCTCCCACTGTAACCGCTGAAGAGTAACTGTAAGACATTGGATTATTATTTTGAGGGTGACTCCCCACCTTAATGAATAATCACACCCTATTGCCAGGGTGAACCATCAAAGTCACCTAAATTAACCTGAGCTCAACCCCCCAGTACCACTGCCACAGAGAAAACAGGCTTAACTTATGGCAACGTGCAACTTTTTATGCAGTACTAAAACAGTAATAAAGTTGCAATGTAAAACAATAAAAATACCAAACAGAATTAGAAAAATAGAGTAAAATGTAATGAACTAAATGATACCAGAATGACAAAAGTCCATTGAGGGGAACTGGAGTTATGATTTTTTAAACGTCTTAAGTAGGAATAGTTCTACAAAGCATAAAGGCCTATATTTATACTTTTTTAGCACCGCATTTGCACCGCTTTTTGATGCAAAAACGGCGCTAATTTACAAAATACAATTGTATTTTGCAAGTTTGCGCCATTTTGCGTAAAAAATGACGCAAATGCGGCGCTAAAAAAGTATAAATATGGGCCAAAATGTGAAACATAGTAAATTGTCGTGGTAGATCGGGACTTAGGTGCAGTTTGATGCTGATTGTGATGGAGGTCGGATCAGATACCCCAACCAGGCTCATCATGGTCAAAGACTCATCAGGGGAAGCACTCAGAGACTCACATGATATCAGGCAGAGACCAAACAGTAGGGTCCAGGTCAAATCCAGTTGCTACTGGTCAGATGGGCAGTTGCAGGAATAGGCTTCTTGTAGCTTGTGGGGTCCCTGTACCTTTAACAGGGGGCAGCCGTGGGACCCCTGAAGTCCACTCCTTTGTTCTGTGTATAATCGAGAAAAGGTCTAGTCCTTCCAGGGCTCTTCTTCGAGCTCAGACAGTTCGTTCATTCCTGTTTTATTCATCCAGAAGTCTAGAAATTGTTCTGTGGTGGGTGCACGGCAACTGCATAAGCCAGCTGCGAGATTCCCTAGTCAACGGGGTAAAAGTTCCCAGGGCCAGCCCTACCCACTTTGGAGATTTTCAAGATGACAAAAGCCTTTTGCAACATTAAACATGGGCTCTGAGGACTGGGGGTGTGCGGAGGAAGTGTACTAAGGGTAATGCTAGTATCCTCTCACATCTAACACCGACATTCAGTCTGAAGCAGTCACTGTACTCCCAATAAACCTAGAGGCAGTGGATACACAGAAGATGTTTTGCCACCCTGCCCTCGCCCCTTGAATTGCACACCAAGTGCTATCTGTAAAACCCCAGCAGACTTGTGAAGAGGGATTTAACACTATATTGTCAAAAATGAGCCCACTGACATTGGGGCTTGCCTGGCTGGGGTGACAAAGGAAGGGCTGTGCCCAAGTGTCAGCTAACATTTGGCCGTGAGAGGGGAGACCTCCTTGAAGTGCCCCTGAGTGTTTTAAGCAAAATCCTAGCAGACCTGTCAAGCAGGATTTGGCATTCGAGCAGCATAAGAAACTGCACTGTCAATGCTCACAGCCCCATCAGCTATATTCTGACAGGTTCAGATGGGTCATCTCTGCCCGTTCAGGTGAATCTATTATTTACTTCTGGGATGCATTTTGCACCTATACACACTGCTAATCCCTGGCTGACAAAAGTGTGAGCAGAAATGCAAATGGACCTCAAAGGGCATTAGGCAGGGAGGCATATACACCTTCAGAAAATTAAACCATTTCTTAACAGTTATCAAAAATCTGACCAGAACATAGTATTGCATTTTTAATAATTACTAAAAATAGTTGTTTAATTCATTTTCAAGCTGTTTGCTAACCAATATTAGCATTAGTAAATATAATAATGTAAACCAGTGTTTTCCTATGGAACAACCAGCACGGCTACAGAAAAGATAGGTTTTGGGTTTGTTTCACTGCAAGGGCTTGTTGCATATTATATCTCACATATCCTACTCTTAAATACGATGCACCCTGCCTTATGGGCAATAAGGCCTACCTAGTGGTGATTTATAAATATTTAAAAGGAAGGTTTTGACCTGCCATAAAGAGTTATTTTGGCAGTCATGTTTGCTCTGTCACTATAGTGGGCGGCAGAATGGGTGCTGATGTCCACGACTGACGTTAAACTTACAGGCCCTGGGCACCCTCTGTACCATAAACTAAGGACTTGAACGTAGGTTAAAAAAACCTGGCAGAAGGGGCAAACTTACTACTGTAAAGTGAGTGCGTGGTCAGCATTTCATTTATTGCATCAAAACAATTAATGACCAGCATGGTGTGTGATTTAAATAAAATTCCTTTCTCTTTTCAAAAGATTACGCAGTCTGGACATTGTGTTATTGCCTTGCGTTAGGTGACTGAATTCTGAGGGGCTTGTTTACAAGCCCCTTGCGCTGCAGATGCCACACGTTTTGCTGCATAAAAAGTGACGCACTGGTGGTGTTAAGGGCTTGTAAATAACCCTCTGAGTGTCCAACCGCACACTACCTCCCTGAGTGAGCCTTGGGCAGCCCAACTGTGCAACCACGATCCCAAGTGCTGAGCGGGTGTAATTCGTGGTCAGTTTGGGGTCCAATTTTAAGTCTCTCATAAGATGTAGACAAAGACACCGAGCCGCCTAGGGCTCATCCATCCTCCAGTCTCCTTGGGGTATGAGCAAGGCGCCCACCTCTCAGGCTTGTGGACTGGAGCGCTGACTGGTGCTCAGGTGGACTATGGAGAGGAGCTGAGACAAGTAGAGGAATCCTGAAAGGGGAAGAAGCAGGTGGTACTAACAGATGTCACATGCAGTGAGGAGTCACCCACTATGGGGTTGGAAGGCTTACTGGGATCCAGGGAGGAGGATGAGGTCCTGACCAGGATACTCACGCGCAATCCCCAGGACACTCAGGAGGCCATCGATGAGCCCCAGCACAGAGGTTAAAAAGCAGCGGAGAGGCAGAAGAAAGAAAGGGGAAGTGTAGGCTAGGACTTACCTAAAGGACAGAGAAGGAAACATCAGTAAAGGGGGGGGCATTAAGCAGGTGCGGGGAGCCAGCACAAGAAGGACTCATGTAGTGTAGCTAGCTCTGCTCTACCCCCAATGACCTGGACATGGATCCAAGCCTTGGAAGGCGCCACCCTCAGCAGTCAGCAGTCTAGTCTTTCCCAGTTCTCCTTGGCCCTCTTCCAGGGTTACCAATCACTCCCATGCCTAAACGGGATGATTCAGGGATTGATGCAGAGGATGGGAATGTTCATGAAGGGTTCAGACTGGTCCTGATGTCAGCTTTTACCCTAGTAACCCTTTCCCTCTTCATACCTTGACTAAAATCCTGCCCGGACATGAGCAGTAACCTACTCTGATTGACACCATCTCTGCCCAGTAACCTCTGACTGCCCTGGGACTCCAGGAAAAACCCCAGTGTACAAACTAGATGAAAATAGGAAAGGGATTCTGAGAGAAAAGATGCTCTGCAGACCTGTATGAGAGCAACCAAAGTCATCCTGTCATGTAGTGAGCACGTGAGTGAAAGAGGCTTTATTGGACAGGACAAGCCTTTGCTTGCAATCCCGGCACTCTGAGGAGAGCAGGTGACACTTCAGTATCAGACCTTTAAGCGGATGGAAATAAATGAATTTACTCTCTAGTTAGTGTGAGAAAGTAGCCTCTTTCTAGCCTTGTTACCCCCACTTTTGGCCTGTTTGTGAGTGTATGTCAGGGTGTTTTTACTGTCTCACTGGGATCCTGCTAGCCAGGGCCCAGTGCTCATAGTGAAAACCCTATGTTTTCAGTATGTTTGTTATGTGTCACTGGGACCCTGCTAGTCAGGACCCCAGTGCTCATAGGTTTGTGGCCTATATGTATGTGTTCCCTGTGTAGTGCCTAACTGTCTCACTGAGGCTCTGCTAACCAGAACCTCAGTGGTTATGCTCTCTCATTTCATTCAAATTGTCACTAACAGGCTAGTGACCAATTTTACCAATTTACATTGGCTTACTGGAACACCCTTATAATTCCCTAGTATATGGTACTGAGGTACCCAGGGTATTGGGGTTCCAGGAGATCCCTATGGGCTGCAGCATTTCTTTTGCCACCCATAGGGAGCTCAGACAATTCTTACACAGGCCTGCCACTGCAGCCTGAGTGAAATAACGTCCACGTTATTTCACAGCCATTTTACACTGCACTTAAGTAACTTATAAGTCACCTATATGTCTAACCTTTACCTGGTAAAGGTTAGGTGCAAAGTTACTTAGTGTGAAGGCACCCTGGCACTAGCCAAGGTGCCCCCACATTGTTCAGAGCCAATTCCCTGAACTTTGTGAGTGCGGGGACACCATTACACGCGTGCACTACATATAGGTCACTACCTATATGTAGCTTCACAATGGTAACTCCGAATATGGCCATGTAACATGCCTATGATCATGGAATTGCCCCCTCTATGCCATCCTGGCATAGTTGGCACAATCCCATGATCCCAGTGGTCTGTAGCACAGACCCTGGTACTGCCAAACTGCCCTTCCTGGGGTTTCACTGCAGCTGCTGCTGCTGCCAACCCCTCAGACAGGCATCTGCCCTCCTGGGGTCCAGCCAGGCCTGGCCCAGGATGGCAGAACAAAGAACTTCCTCTGAGAGAGCGTGTGACACCCTCTCCCTTTGGAAAATGGTGTGAAGGCAGGGGAGGAGTAGCCTCCCCCAGCCTCTGGAAATGCTTTGTTGGGCACAGATGTGCCCAATTCTGCATAAGCCAGTCTACACCGGTTCAGGGACCCCTTAGCCCCTGCTCTGGCGCGAAACTGGACAAAGGAAAGGGGAGTGACCACTCCCCTGACCTGCACCTCCCCTGGGAGGTGTCCAGAGCTCCTCCAGTGTGCTCCGGACCTCTGCCATCTTGGAAACAGAGGTGCTGCTGGCACACTGGACTGCTCTGAGTGGCCAGTGCCACCAGGCGACGTCAGAGACTCCTTCTGATAGGCTCCTTCAGGTGTTAGTAGCCTATCCTCTCTCCAAGGTAGCCAAACCCTCTTTTCTGGCTATTTAGGGTCTCTGTCTCTGGGAAAACTTTAGATAACGAATGCAAGAGCTCATCCGAGTTCCTCTGCATCTCTCTCTTCACCTTCTGCCAAGGAATCGACTGCTGACCGTGCTGGAAGCCTGCAAACCTGCAACATAGTAGCAAAGACGACTACTGCAACTCTGTAACGCTGATCCTGCCGCCTTCTCGACTGTTTTCCTGCTTGTGCATGCTGTGGGGGTAGTCTGCCTCCTCTCTGCACCAGAAGCTCCGAAGAAATCTCCCGTGGGTCGACGGAATCTTCCCCCTGCAACCGCAGGCACCAAAAAGCTGCATTACCGGTCCCTTGGGTCTCCTCTCAGCACGACGAGCGAGGTCCCTCGAATCCAGCAACTCTGTCCAAGTGACCCCCACAGTCCAGTGACTCTTCAGTCCAAGTTTGGTGGAGGTACTTGCACCTTGCACCAGGCCCAGTTATCCCTTATTAGTGTATAGGGTGTCTAGCAGCTTAGGCTGATAGATAATGGTAGCTTAGCAGAGCAGCTTAGGCTGAACTAGGAGACGTGTGAAGCTACTACAGTACCACTTAGTGTCATATGCACAATATCATAAGAAAACACAATACACAGTTATACTAAAAATAAAGGTACTTTATTTTTATGACAATATGCCAAAGTATCTTAGAGTGTACCCTCAGTGAGAGGATAGGAAATATACACAAGATATATATACACAATAGCAAAAATATGCAGTATAGTCTTAGAAAACAGTGCAAACAATGTATAGTTACAATAGGATGCAATGGGGAAACATAGGGATAGGGGCAACACAAACCATATACTCCAAAAGTGGAATGCGAACCACGAATGGACCCCAAACCTATGTGAGCTTGTAGAGGGTCGCTGGGACTGTAAGAAAACAGTGAGGGTTAGAAAAATAGCCCACCCCAAGACCCTGAAAGGTAGGTGTAAAGTTTACCTACTACCCCCAGAGAGCACAGAAGTTGTGATAGGGGATTCTGCAGGAAGAACAAACACCAGCAATGCAACAACAGTGGATTTCCGGACCTGAGTACGTGTAAGACAAGGGGACCAGGTCCAATAGTCGCAACAGTGTCGAGAGTGGGCAGGAGCCCAGGAAATGCAAACAAGCCTTGCTAGCTGCAAGGTTTACATAAAGGGTTTTGGGTGCTGCTGTGGCCCAGGAGGGACCAGGATGTAGCCACTTAGAGGAGGAGACAGAGGGGGCGTCCAGCAAGTCAGGGAGCCCCCACCAAAGCAGGCAGCACCCACAGAAGTATCTGAACAGGCACTTAGAAGGAAAGTGAACTGGAGTCCACGTGAAGTCACAAAATGGAGTCCCATGACACCGGAGGACAACTCAGAAGGTTGTGCACTGTAGGCTAGAGTGTCGGGGACCCATGCTGGGCTGTGCACGAAGGAAATCCTGGAAGAGTGCACAGGAGCCGGAGCAGCTGCAAATCACGCGGTACCCAGCAATGCAGTCTAGCGTGGGGAGGCAAGGACTTACCTCCACCAAACTTGGACTGAAGAGTCACTGGATTGTGGGAGTCACTTGCACAGAGTTGCTGAGTTCCAGGGACAACGCTCGTCGTGCTGAGAGGGGACCCAGAGGATCGGTGATGCAGTCTTTTGGTGCCTGTGGTTGCAGGGGGAAGATTCCGTCGATCCACGGGAGATTTCTTCAGAGCTCCTGGTGCAGAGAGGAGGCAGGCTACCCCCAGAGCATGCACCACCTGGAAACAGTTGAGAAAGTCAGCAGGATGAAGCGATACAAGGTTGCTAGTAGTTGTCTTGCTACTTTGTTGCGGTTTTGCAGGCGTCCTGAGCAGTCAGCGGTCGATCCTTTGGCAGAAGGTGAAGAGGGAGATGCAGAGGAACTCTGATGAGCTCTTGCATTCGTTATCTGCTGAGATCCCCAAAGCAGAGACCCTAAATAGCCAGAAAAGGAGGTTTGGCTACCTAGGAAGGAGGATTGGCTACCAAGAGAGGTAAGAGCCTATCAGAAGGAGCCTCTGACATCACCTGCTGGCACTGGCCACTCAGAGCAGTCCAGTGTGCCACAAACACCTCTGTTTCCAAGATGGCAGAGGTCTGGGACACACTGGAGGAGCTCTGAGCACCTCCCCTGGGAGGTGCAGGTCAGGGGAGTGGTCACTCCCCTTTCCTTTGTCCAGTTTCATGGCAGAGCAGGGCTGGGGGATCCCTGAACCGGTGTAGATTGGCTTCGGCAGAGATGGGCACCATCTGTGCCCATCAAAGCATTTCCAGAGGCTGGGGGAGGCTACTCCTCCCCAGCCCTCACACCTATTTCCAAAGGGAGAGGGTGTTACACCCTCTCTCAGAGGAAGTCCTTTGTTCTGCCTTCCTGGGCCAAAGCTGCCTGGACCCCAGGGGGGCATAAACCTGTCTGAGGGGTTGGCAGCAGCAGCAGCTGCAGTGGAGACCGCGGAAAGGCAGTTTGGCAGTACCCGGGTTCTGTGCTAGAGACCCGGGGAATCCTGGAATTTTCCCCTCAATGCCAGAATGGCATTGGGGTGACAATTCCATGATCTTAGACATGGTACATGGCCATGTTCGGAGTTACCATTGTGGCGCTGTACATAGGTAGTGACCTATGTGTAGTGCACGCGTGTAATGGTGTCCCCGCACTCACAAAGTCCGGGGAATTTGCCCTGAACGATGTGGGGGCACCTTGGCTAGTGCCAGGGTGCCCACACACTAAGTAACTTTGCACCCAACCTTCACCAGGTGAAGGTTAGACATATAGGTGACTTATAAGTTACTTAAGTGCAGTGGTAAATGGCTGTGAAATAACGTGGACGTTATTTCACTCAGGCTGCACTGGCAGGCCTGTGTAAGAATTGTCAGACCTCCCTATGGGTGGCAAAAGAAATGCTGCAGCCTATAGGGATCTCCTGGAACCTCAATACCCTGGGGACCTCAGTACCATATACTAGGGAATTATATGGGTGTAACAGTATGACAATGTGAATTGGTAAATTTAGTCACTAGCCTGTTAGTCACAAATTTGGAAAGCAGAGAGAGCATAACCACTGAGGTTCTGGTTAGCAGAGCCTCAGTGAGACAGTTAGGCATCACACAGGGAACACATACAGGGCACATACTTATGAGCACTGGGGCCCTGCCTGGCAGGGTCCCAGTGACACATAGACTAAAACAACATATATACAGTGAAATATGGGGGTAACATGCCAGGCAAGATGGTACTTTCCTACAATCAGTGCCTCCTCTCAGTACCTTTGACCCTCTATTATCTCATCACCATTAGTGCTCAGTCGTGACCCTTTGTTATCTCATTATAGATCAGTGCCTGCTGTCAGTACCTTTGACCCTCTATGATCTCATCACCATTTGTGCCCACTTGTGACTCTCTGACATCTCATCAGGGATTGCAGCCTCTGGTGCTTATTGTATATGCTCTGTCATCTCATCACAGATCAACACCTGTGATGCTTACCTGTGACCCTCTGCCATCTCATCATAGGTCAGTGCCTCTTCTGAATTCCTGTGTTGCTCTATCTTCTCATTATAGATCATCACCATGTGTGACTACGGTGAGCCTCTGTCATCTCATCATAGTTCAGTAATTCCTCTCAGTACCTGTAACCCTTTGCAATCTCATCAGAGATCATCACTATTGGTGCTTACCCAAGAACCTCTGTCATCTCATCAGAGATCAGTGCTTCCTCTCAGTACTTTCACTTTCTACTCAGTGCTTCCTCTGTCATCTCATTGTAGACCATCACATTAGTGCCTACTCTTGATCCTCTGTCGTCCCATTATTGATCAGTGTCTCCTCTCTGTACCTCTGTCCCTCCATCATCTCATCATAGATCAGTGCTTCCTCTTAATACCTTTGTCCTTCTAGCATCTGATCATAAATCAGTGCTTCCTCTCAATGCATGTGTCCTCTGTCATCTCATCATAGATCAGTGTCTCCTCTCTGTACCTCTCTCCCTCCATCATCTCATCATAGATCAGTGCTTCCTCTTAATACCTTTGTCCTTCTAGCATCTGATCATAAATCAGTGCTTCCTCTCAACACCTGTGTCCTCTGTCATCTCATCATAGATCAGTGCTTCCTCTCTGTACTTCTGTCCCTCCATCATCTCATCATAGATCAGTGCTTCCTCTCAGTACCTTTGTCTTCCTATCATCTCATCAGAGATCATTGCCTCCTCTCACTACCTTTTTCGCTCTGTTATCTCATCAGGGATCATCACCATTGATGCCCACCCGTGTCCCACCTTCACTGCTTCCAGTGCCACTGTCATCTCATCAGAGATCACTGCTTCCAGTGCCCCTGTCACCTCATCAGAGATCACTGCTTCTAGTGCCCCTGTCATCTCATCAGAGATCACTGCTTCCAGTGCCCCTGTCATCTCATCAGAGATCACTGCTTCCAGTGCCCCTGTCATCTCATCAGAGATCACTGCTTCCAGAGCCACTGTCATCTCATCAGAGATCACTGCTTCCAGTGCCCCTGTCATCTCATCAGAGATCACTGCTTCCAGAGCCACTGTCATCGCATCAGAGATCACTGCTTCCAGTGCTCCTGTCATCTTATCAGAGATCACTGCCTCTTTGCTTCCAGTGCCCCTGTCATTTCATCAGAGATCACTGTCTCCAGTGCCCCTGTTATCTTATCAGTGGTCACTGCTTGCAGTACTTAAAGTGCCCCTGGCATATCATCAGATCACTGATTCCAGTGCTTCCAGTGCAGCTATCATCTCATTAGAGATCACTGCTTACAGCGCCCCTGTCATCTTATCAGACATCACCGCTTCCAGTGTTTACAGGGCCTTGGTCATCTCATCAGAGGCCACTGCCTTCAGTGGTTACAGGGCCCCTGTCATTTCATCAGAGGCCACCGCTTCCTGTGCTTACAGAGTGTTTGTCATTTCATCAGACATCACCGCTTCCAGTGATTACAGTGCCCCTGCCATCTCATCAGACATCACTGCTTCCAGTGCTTACAGTGCCCCTGCCATCTCATCAGACATCACTGCTTCCAGTGCTTTCAGTGCCCCTGCCATCTCATCAGAGATCACTGCTTCCTGTGCTTACAGAGTGTTTGTCATCTCTTCAGAGATCACCGCTTCCAGTGCTTACAGGGCCTTGGTCATCTCATCAGAGGCCACTGCCTTCAGTGGTTACAGGGCCCCTGTCATTTCATCAGAGGCCACCGCTTCCTGTGCTTACAGAGTGTTTGTCATTTCATCAGACATCACCGCTTCCAGTGATTACAGTGCCCCTGCCATCTCATCAGACATCACTGCTTCCAGTGCTTACAGTGCCCCTGCCATCTCATCAGACATCACTGCTTCCAGTGCTTTCAGTGCCCCTGCCATCTCATCAGAGATCACTGCTTCCTGTGCTTACAGAGTGTTTGTCATCTCTTCAGAGATCACCGCTTCCAGTGCTTACAGGGCCTTGGTCATCTCATCAGAGGTCACTGCCTACAGTACTTGCTTGTGGCTCTCTACCATCTTATAGTGTTAACGCGTCCCTTTATGTTAATTTATACACTTTAGGACTCGTTTTAGGCCAGTGAATCTTGTGACCCAGTGGTGAGACACCGTAGGACGAGATAACTAATCAATATGTCAAGCAATATATCAATAATGTCATCAATATTCACCACCACAATGCACTTTACTTTGGTTAAAGACATTAATCAAAGTGTCAAAGCAACCATGGCCTTTCAGCCATGAATAACCACACCTTTTGAGAGAATTGTATGAGTTTTATTCCCTATTGATTACAATCTACTAGCAAAAGTGTCAATCTCAACACCAAGAAGCATGAGAGCATAGGCACAATATGGCAACTGTGATATGATTTCATTAGTGCAAGAATCACAAACATAATCAATCAATCAATCAATCATAGTATTTATAAAGCGCGCTATGTACCCGTCAGGGTTTCGAGGCGCTGAGGGGGGGGGAGGGGGGGAGCGCTGCTGGTTTAGCGGTCGAAGAGCCAGGTCTTGAGGAGCCTTCTGAATGAGAGGAGGTCCTGGGTCTGGCGAAGGGATGTGGGGAGAGAGTTCCAGGTCTTGGCGGCGAGGAAGGAGAAGGATCTGCCGCCGGATGTCTTGCGCTGGATTCGGGGTACGATGGCGAGGGCGAGGTTGGCGGATCGGAGTTGACGTGTTGGAGTGTAGAAGTTGAGTCTGGTGTTGAGGTAGGAGGGTCCGGTGTTGTGAAGTGCCTTGTGAGCATGGGTCAGGAGTTTGAAGGTGATCCTCTTGTCTACCGGGAGCCAGTGGAGTTCCTTTAGGTGAGGGGAGATGTGACTTCGGCGGGGTATGTTGAGGATCAGTCGGGCGGAGGCATTTTGGATTCGTTGGAGGCGTTTGATGTCTTTGGTTGGGATGCCTGTGTAGAGTGCGTTGCCGTAGTCAAGTCTGCTGCTGACGAGGGCCTGGGTCACCGTCTTTCTGGTTTCTGTTGGAATCCACTTGAAGATTCTGCGGAGCATTCGGAGGGTGTTGAAACAGGAGGAGGAGACGGCGCTGACCTGTTTGGACATGGTGAGGGCGGAGTCCAGGATGAAGCCGAGGTTTCTTGCGTGGCTGGCAGGGGTGGGTGGGGGTCCGAGGACGGAGGGCCACCATGAGTCGTTCCAGGCCGAGGGAGTGCGTCCGAGGATGAGGACTTCCGTCTTGTCGGAGTTGAGTTTCAGACGACTGTTGTTCATCCAATCGGCGATGGATTTTAGTCCCTCGTGGAGGTTTGTTTTGGCGGTGAAGAACATAGAACATAGCACGGCGTGAACATAGCACGGCGTGAACATAGATCAGAATACAAAGAATATCATGAATGTCTCAGTTCAGCATAGCGCAATGTCAGTCTCTATCTAGTTGCGTCAGTCAGAGTGATTATCTGTCCTAACCACTAATTAGCATCAGCATGTTGGGACTTCATGCAAAATATTTTAGAACATCAATTTAGAAAACATCTAACTATGGCCTCTATTCAAAAAAGAGCAGTTGGTACCTAGAAAGGAATAGCAAACAGACAAATTACATGTCGCATTGTCATAATTACCCTCCAAGGATTAGGTCAGCACACAGGATCAGTCTTCGTCTTCAGGACATCAGTCAAATCGCCATCAGTCTAACTTTGTCTAAAAGACAGGGGACACTTCCCTCATAAGGAAGAGAAGCGTAAGGGGCAGTCTATGGGTGGGGATGGTTTATTAAGTCTCAAGTCACCAAACAAAGTGACAGTTTCTGGATAAAATCAACAGCATTCCCTACCTAGTTCTAACGACCCCTCTGTGACATGGGTTTTTATCCCTTTTCGTGATACCTTCCCCCAAAATTTTATTGGACATTTACTATACCCCACTATCTTTAACCTATCAACTTAAGCATTAGGTAATCCCAATTGTCACCCCATGATAATCCATACCATTTTGATTGGTCTTCATAATTGACGCCTTCGGAGGTGGCACATCCGGATTTTGCTTCACCATTTGGCACGTCTTCTCGGGTCATGAGTTTCCTTTGTCCACGGTTAAACGTCCTTGTACATTACATTAATCTTCTTTTGTTTCAACTCTTGTACATAACTCATACTAAACAACGAGCATGCGACTGAGAACAGAATCTAGGTTGATACATGAAATGAAGGAAAGGAACAAATGCAGGGTCATGGCCCTTTGCGAGTCAGCACACTGAAAAACAGAGAAAAATGCTTTAATATGAGAGCTCGGCAGCTAAATCTACAACTCACGCTAACTTAAGGCCTATGGGATCTTTAATACAAATGCAATATCGTAAATGTTAATATAAACCATAGCATGAACAGTTTTACTCATTATTGTTAGTTCACGTATATTGGTGACCTCACACATTATAGTCGTAATTCAAATGCGTGTTTAAGGAAAACACTAATTACTGTAGTTTTCTATGCAGCATCATTAGGCATTTCACTTTTAGTATATGTAGTATTTAAACTGCGCTCTCTCAGTCCCTCCTCTGATGACGCTCGTCATCACACCAACCTTTCCCTTGACCTTTCACTTTTAATTTTTCATCTTGCGCATAATGCGCATTTCAACATCTTGCCCTTTATGTGAACTTTCCCAAATTTCATTGAACATTTTCTCTCTTTCAATTTCTTTGTTTCTTCTGGTTCTTTTAGTCCAATTTCTCTTGATTCTGTCATTGATTTTGCATGCCCCCCACAATCCTAATAGACAGGCCAAAACAATTAATAGACCCATTAATATTTTTGCAAGCACCCCATTCCAAATATTGGTAAACCAGCTCCCAACTCTGGCAATTCCTTTTCCAAACTTTCCCACACTCCAGGTTCCTTCAAGTCCTTCAAATCTGTCCATTCCTCTAGTAAGGTTAGTAAGCATACTTCTTTTTACTATTGTCCGGAATGAACGAGCAACAATGACACTCGTTGAGCATCTTGCAGACCCCTCCACTCTTTGCTAAAAGAATGTCTAAAGCAAGCCGATTTTGAACAGTCATAGCTCTTTCTGCAGCAAGTTCAGTATCCGTCAGGAGTATAGCCCCTGTGAAATTTGTCAGCATGTTATCCACAATAATAGACAAGTTTTGGATTTTCATAGAATTCAAGATAACCCCTACTGATGGTATTATAGCTCCAAATATATCACCAATGACAACCGCCACTGATTCTCGTTTTTGCCTAGGATGTTTTAATTCAGACGTTTTAGGTATTTGCTTTAAGTCATCAATCTGGTAAATTTTGGGGAAAACTATTCCCAAATAACATGTCCCATACCATCCCCTAGGGAGACGGTAATAGGCATTGAGCCCACAGATGTAGTAGATCCCAGGGATCGCTGGATCCTGTCCATTCAACATAAAGGCCCATTTACTCTGAAACAAAAACACATGCCTACATTCACTCGTTCCCACAAACAAATTGTCTTGCTCAGATTTTGGCCTATATATACAAAGCCTACCTACATGTAATGCATCTATAGCTAGTTTGCCTTGTGTCTTAATTGCAGTGTAAGCATAATCATTTGCATACGTTCGTTTTTCTAACCCTTTTTCTAATCTCTCCTTCAATGCTTTGCGTCTATCATCTGTGTGATCTAAAAAGCTTTTCTCAACAGGTGACAGCAAACAAGTCAGATTATTGCATGTGCATAAGCAGTTCCAAATGTAAGCGTCAGATCAAAGAATCCTCTAACTATTTTTATATCGTTTTCCTTAGCTAGTTTGTTCAAAAATTCAATCACAGGCACAAACGAAAACACAACATCCAGATTTGAATAAAAATATTGCACATGCTCTTGATTATATAACCTTGTTAGTAGCAAGTTGCAACTAATCCCATAAGTTAGGAGGAGGCTATGATAAGTAACTCCTTCCTGCACAGATGAAGGAATTTTAGTGCACACATAACAATCTTTCGCATCCATGGTTTCCACATACTCATTTAGCAAGCGATAGAAGACATTACTAGAAAGTTCCCCTTTTGAATTAGTTCCCTCATGCAAGTGTCTTGCATCCTGCTCAAATCTTTCCCACAGTGTTGGTGTTGTAGTTTCAGGTTTTGAAGTAGCATTAATGGTCTCTTTCTCCATCCATGGCATTCCCAAAATCACTCCCACAATTATTATTGCACACACAACACCTATTATAAGTCCTAGCCAACCACACACCTTACTTCCCTTGTTACTACTTCTATTATAAGCCATCTGTATAGAATCAGATAGTAGATCAACAATCAACTTAATTATAAAGTCTCTCTTTCGATTTTTCAGATTCTCGATTTTAACCAAGTTTTCTTTGAATTCGCTCAGGTACCGTAGTATTGGCCTGGTACTTCCCGATCAAAATAAAATGGCAGGAATTCTTGTTGCCATTCAGATGTTGTAGCATATGCCCATTCAGGACCTGTATATCTTCTGTTTGCGACTCTCTTTCTTTTCAGCCTTCGTTCACCTTGTTGTTCTCCTTCGCTCAGGTCTTCCACTCGAGATGTATTGTTCTCTTCTGTTATTGTTTTGTTTGATGTGTCTCTTATCTTGAAGAGTGGTTTCTCTGGCCAGTTATCACCTATATGTGTCTTTTTTCGATGAGTCTTTTCAGGACGCTGGACAGCACCCTCCTCTTTTGATATGGTGTTTTCACTTGATGGACCTGCAGCTGTCTCTGGAGACTCTGGCGTGCTCTGATTTCTCTCTACTATTTCTCCTTCTTCTTCTTCTTCTTCTCCTTCTTCTTCTGGGTCTGTACTGGGTTCGAGTTCTAACCCGTATCTGTCTACTTCTGGGAGAACCTCTCCTTGATTTAGTTCTCCTGCTGCCTCTACTGAGATAGGAACTCTGTCACCTCCCTCGAACTCATTAACTGTTTGAGAGACGAGGCTATTCTCAGTGGGCTCTCCGGCAGTCTCAGTTCCTTCTTGACTGTTTTCTGGTCCTGAGACTTCTCTTCCTGAAGCTGTTGTGCCGGAAACTTCAAGTTCCTCTTCAACAGGACATGTTACATTTTTTGTGTGACTGGCATGTATCCAGTTTGGAACTCCTGCACACTTTACAACAGTAGTAGTTGTCAAAATTACTTGATATGGCCCTTTCCAACGTGGTTCTAGACACGACTTTCTCACGTGCTTTTTGACAACCACCCAGTCACTGGCTTGTAGAGGGTGGCCTGGATCGCCAATCGGTGGCAATGTGTTAGCTTCCACCTGGTGAGAAAAAGAGTGAATCTCATCAGCCAAACTCTTGCAGTAGTCCAACACCATATCATCTGTAATATTCACTAAAGCATTTGCAGGTACTGCTGGTAATCTCATAGCTCTACCCATGAGGATTTCATGGGGGGACAATCCCGTTTTCTTATCTGGGGTGTTTCTCATTGACATCAGCACTAGAGGTAACGCATCTGGCCATTTCATATTAGTAGCTACGCACATTTTTGCCATTCTCGATTTCAAAGTACCGTTCATTTGTTCTACTAGTCCTGATGCTTCGGGGCGGTAGCTACAATGCAGCTTTTGTACGATGTCAAGTGCGGCACACATGAGTTTAATCACCTCATTGTCGAAGTGTCTGCCCCTATCTGACTCTATAGAGACCGGAAACCCGAACCTTGGTATCAGTTCCCTAAGTAATAATTTTGCAACTGTAAGACTGTCATTCCTACGTGTAGGGTATGCCTCAATCCAGTGACTGAAAACACAAACAATCACCAACACGTACTTCAATCCTCCACAAACAGGCATTTCAATGAAATCCATTTACATTTTGCTGAATGGACCACCAGCTCTCCCAATGTGGCTCAAAGTTACCACTGTTCCCTTTCCGGCATTCATCTGTTGACAGATGATGCACCTGTGACAGGTAACCTCTGCGGCATGTCTGAATTTTGGGTTGAACCAATCGATTTTAAATGACCTGATCATTGCATTTCTCCCAAGATGAGCCTGTCCGTGGTATAGCCTGGCAAACTGAGATAAAAGACTGTTTGGCAAGACTAGTTTTCCTTCCTCTGAGACCCACAAATCATCGGCCCTTTGTACACATTGAATTCTTTGCCAAGAGCGTTTTTCCTCTTTGCTTGCACGACTCTGTATTGTTTTTAACTCATCTAACGTGTCGACCACTCGTAATGCAAGGTTCAAACATGTGTCATTTTCAGTTTGCGGTAACAGTTCCCATTGCTTCTTGAACGATATACAGTTCAATGCGCAAAACCTTGCGACTTGATCTGCATAGCTGTTTCCCATGGACACAAAGGCCCTCATTCTGACCCTGGCGGTCGGTGATAAAGCGGCGGCCAAGCCGCCAACAGGCCGGCGGTCTAAAATATGCAATTCTGACCCTGGCGGGAACCGCCAACACAGCCCGCCAACTTAACACTCCGCCCGCCACGGCGGTACAAACAAACAGCGCGGCGGTTCCCGCCAACAGCCAGGCGGCAGACAATGTACCGCCCACCCTATTACGACCCACCAATCCGCCACCTTTTCCGGGGCGGGAGCACCGCCGATAAGAACACGGCGGAAACAGACTACGAACGGGAAAACGCTCACCTCTACGCACTCCACGCGAGATTCCGGCAGTATGGAACCAGAGTTGCAGGTCATCCCCGCACTCCTATACCTGCTCATATACCAGGAGCACGCCCGGCGGCGCGGAAGACATCGGTGAGTACTGCACCTACGACACAGAGGAGGGAAAAGATTACCGGCACACACCCACCCACCCACACCCACTACAACACACACATCAATGCATTCCCACAGATCACTGTCACAACCCACAAACCACCCCCCTCCGAAATAATGCAAAGACCAAAAGAAGAGATCATAAACGGGCAGATATATTGAAATATGGACACCAGTAATCCCAATAAATAAATAAACTATGTACAAAATATATACAGCTACTAAATGTAGTCCAACCACTGTCCGTGGATCACAGGGGTCCTGTGCAAAGGGGCAAGGCCCAGTCCCACGACAAGAACTCCACGGAGAGAACACTGCAGGGGCATCAGAAAGAAAATAGGACAGGCACCTCAGGGGGAAGGGAAGGGGGGGCACCTCAGCCACTTGAGTACACGACGCCAGATCCACGAGGGGACTCCATGACCACTGGGCCATCCTGGGGAGTGCTAAGCCACAGTCCATACAGTCCATACAGTGGGTGGCCTGCCCACTGGCCCATCCTGGGGAGAGCAAAGCCACAGTCCATACAGTCCATACAGTGGGTGGCCTGCCCACTGGGCCATCCTGGGGAGAGCAAAGCCACAGTCCAAACAGTCCATACAGTGGGTGGCCTGCCCACTGGGCCATCCTGGGGAGAGCAAAGCCACAGTCCATACAGTCCATACAGTGGGTGTCCTGCCCACTGGCCCATCCTGGGGAGAGCAAAGCCACAGTCCATACAGTCCATACAGTGGGTGTCCTGCCCACTGGCCCATCCTGGGGAGAGCAAAGCCACAGTCCATACAGTCCATACAGTGGGTGTCCTGCCCACTGGGCCATCCTGGGGAGAGCAAAGCCACAGTCCAAACAGTCCATACAGTGGGTGGCCTGCCCACTGGGCCATCCTGGGGAGAGCAAAGCCACAGTCCAAACAGTCCATACAGTGGGTGGCCTGCCCACTGGGCCATCCTGGGGAGAGCAAAGCCACAGTCCAAACAGTCCATACAGTGGGTGGCCTGCCCACTGGGCCATCCTGGGGAGAGCAAAGCCACAGTCCAAACAGTCCATACAGTGGGTGGCCTGCCCACTGGGCCATCCTGGGGAGAGCAAAGCCACAGTCCAAACAGTCCATACAGTGGGTGGCCTGCCCACTGGGCCATCCTGGGGAGAGCAAAGCCACAGTCCATACAGTCCATACAGTGGGTGGCCTGCCCACTGGCCCATCCTGGGGAGAGCAAAGCCACAGTCCATACAGTCCATAACAGACCCCACTGCCACTGGAGGAGGCAAGTTGGCCAGAGGACATCCTGCAGCCCTGCCCGAGATAGACCCTGCCCTGCCACGTCTGCCAAAGGGCCAGCGGTTCTTGCCTTGAAGGGCCCAGTTCAGCGCTCCTTGCCTTGAAGGGCCCAGTTCAGCGCGCCTTGCCTTGAAGGGCCCAGTTCAGCGGTTCTTGAGACGGCGGGGCCCAGCGGAGCGGTTCTTGAGACGGCGGGGCCCAGTTCAGCGGTTCTGGAGACGGCGGGGCCCAGCGGAGCGGTTCTTGAGACGGCGAGGCCCAGTTCAGCGGTTCTTGAGACGGCGGTGCCCAGCGGAGCGGTTCTTGAGACGGCGGGGCCCAGCGGAGCGGTTCTTGAGACGGCGGGGCCCAGTTCAGCGGTTCTTGAGACGGCGGGGCCCAGCGGAGCGGTTCTTGAGACGGCGGGGCCCAGTTCAGCGGTTCTTGAGACGGCGGGGCCCAGTTCAGCGCACCTTGCCTTGAAGGGCCCAGTTCAGCGGTTCTTGAGACGGCGGGGCCCAGCGGAGCGGTTCTTGAGACGGCGGTGCCCAGTTCAGCGGTTCTGGAGACGGCGGGGCCCAGCGGAGCGGTTCTTGAGACGGCGGGGCCCAGTTCAGCGGTTCTTGAGACGGCGGGGCCCAGCGGAGCGGTTCTTGAGACGGCGGGGCCCAGTTCAGCGGTTCTGGAGACGGCGGCCGGTCTATGGCCAACTGCTCATTGCCTGGTGGTGCCCTCCTGGGCAGCGGGGATGGTGCTCCTTCAATGCCCACCTGGGCTGTGGGTGGTGGGGCCCTCCTGGCCAGCTGGGCTGGGTCCTCCCTGGGCAGCGGCTATGGGGGTGGTGGGCTCTCCCGGGGCAGCTGTGCCGGTTCCTCCCGGGGCAGCGGCTATGGGGGTTGTGGGCTCCTCCTGGGCAGCAGGCCTGCTGCCTGACCTCTCCGACTTGCTGCCCTTGCCCTCCTTAGTCGTGGGCCTGTGGCCCTTTCCTCCCTTTGGAGCTGTGGCTGGTGACTGTCTCTGGGTGGTGTCCGGGGGGGATGTAGAAGGCGGGCTCCTGCGGCGCCCCTTCCGCCTTCTGCTCCTCTTCCCAGGGTGTGGGCTGGCTGTCCCCTTGCTGCTGGGCGAAGATCCAGACATGCGGGCTGGCGGGCTCCAATACCCCTGCACCCTTGTCAAGGGGGCTGCAGGGCTGGTGGTGGCTGAGGTGCTCTTCTTACCCCGACGAGAAGGAGGGGGGGGCTCAGGGTCAGGAAAGAAGTTAGTAGTGGCGAGGAAGAGCTTCTTGGGACAATGGAGAGTGGTAGGTACAGTGGGAATGGGAGTGGAGGGAGAGGATGTGGTTGTAGGTGAGTCACGTTTGCTGTCTTTGGGTGCAGGTGCAGGAGGGATAGGCTGTCGTGAGGTGGATGGCTGTTGGGTGGGTGGGTGGCTGCGTTTGTGTGGTGTGGAAGAGGGGGTGACAGACACAGTGGGAGAGGACACAGGGGACGTGTAAATGGCAGTGGGGGTGGTGACTGCACGTGTGCGGACTGGAGTGGAGGGTGTGCTGGTGATGGAAACACTGGCTGATGGTGAGGTGAATGGAGGTGTGAGTGTAGACGTCACAGGGAGGGAGGAGGGAGACGAGGAGGTGGGGGTCACAGAGGTGGTAGTGACTGTTGGCATGTCTGCATCGGAATGTTGCGTGTGTGAATGTCTGCGTGATCTGTGGTGCTTATGTTTGGATGAGCTTCTCTTGGGTGTTGAGGTGTGTGCAGGCTGGTCTGATGGTGTGGGTGGGACAGGCAGAGGAACAGGAGACTGGGAGGAGGGAGTTAGTAGAGGCAGGCAGGAGACAGGGACAATGGCTGCCGTCAGTGCTGAGGCCAGAGCCTGGAACGATCGCTGATGGGCAGCCTGACCCGAATGAATGCCCTCCAGGTACGCATTGCTGCGATGAACCTCCCTCTCCACCCCCTGGATGGCATTCAAAAGGGTAGTCTGCCCAACAATGAGCGTTCGGAGGAGGTCAATGACCTCCTCACTGAGGGCAGCGGGGGTAACAGGGGCAGGGCCTGAGGTGCCTGGGGCGAAGGAGATGCCCGGCTTCCTGGCAGAGCGGGCACGGGGCGAACGCTGAGGGGCTGCTGGGAGGGCGGAGATGGTGCGCTGGGTGGCGGCTGTACCTGTAATGGCGGGGGGCACGGATGGTGCCACCCCCGCAAGGGAGCCCCCTTCCGAGGACGTGTCCGTGTCGCTGCAGGGTCCAGTCGTCCCCGTCGTGGAGCTCCCCTCGCCCTCCGTCTCACTGGTCCAGTCTGACTCTGTGGCATGGCCCTCCTGGGCCATGTGAGATGCAGCTCCCTCCTGCCCCGATGCCACTTCTCCTCCGCCTGATGATGCTGATGCACACAAGCACAGAAAGACAAACAAAAAGGGGGGGGAGAGAGAAATAAAGGGATATTGATTACATGGATCTCCGGTACAGTTAGCGGACATGACAGACACAGATGCCCCCTGCACTAAGTTGCGCACTTGGGGTCCGCTACGCATTCCGTGGAACATGCCCTACACGCCTAGAGTTGACAACTGCACCCATGGATGACACGGCCCAGGGATGGCTGTACTGACAAACTACTGAGGGTGGTGGCTGGGGACACAGGGGCTTACGGGGGTGCCCAGCCTACAGATATCGCCCTGGCCTAGGGGGACCCACAGCCCTCCTCCCCCACCCAGACACCTCCACTGCGCGACAACAGAGTAGATAATGCTTGGACTCACCCCCTTGTGTCTGCTGTGCTGCCCTCACGCGCCCATCCAAATCAGGGTAGGCCACCGCCAGGATCCGGAACATCAGGGGGCTCAGTTGACGGCAGGCACCCCGCCTACGTTGGGAGGCCATCCCCAGCAGAGACTCGGCGGTCTTCTTGGTCCCGCGGCGGATGTCCTCCCACCTCTTGCGGCAGTGGGTGCCCCGTCGATGGTGGACCCCCAGGGTCCGGACTTCCTTGGCGATGGCACGCCAAATCCCGATCTTCTCATGGGCGCGGACCTATGTGACACGTACAGGGAGGGAGAAATACCACGTTCAAGTTTGTCAGCATTTTCCTTGCCAGTAGCCCAACGCCCCCCATCCCCGCCAGACCCCCACCATGCCCCCCGCCAGGCCCAACATGCCCCCCATCCCCGCCAGGCCCCCCGCCATGCCCCCCGCCAGTCCAACATGCCCCCCATCCCCGCCATGCCCCCCGCCAGGCCCAACATGCCCCCCATCCCCGCCAGGCCCCCCGCCAGGCCCCCCGCCAGGCCCAACATGCCCCCCATCCCCGCCAGGCCCCCCGCCATGCCCAACATGCCCCCCATCCCCGCCAGGCCCCCCGCCATGCCCCCCGCCAGGCCCAACATGCCCCCCATCCCCGCCATGCCCCCCGCCAGGCCCAACATGCCCCCCATCCCCGCCAGGCCCCCCGCCATGCCCCCCGCCATGCCCAACATGCCCCCCATCCCCGCCAGGCCCCCCGCCATGCCCCCGCCAGACCCAACATGCCCCCCATCCCCGCCAGGCCCCCCGCCATGCCCCCGCCAGGCCCAACATGCCCCCCATCCCCGCCAGGCCCCCCGCCATGCCCAACATGCCCCCCATCCCCTCCAGGCCCCCGCCATGCCCCCCGCCAGGCCCAACATGGCCCCCATCCCCGCCAGGCCCCCGCCATGCCCCCCGCCAGACCCAACATGCCCCCCATCCCCGCCAGGCCCCCCGCCATGCCCCCCGCCAGGCCCAACATGCCCCCCATCCCCGCCAGGCCCCCCGCCATGCCCAACATGCCCCCCATCCCCGCCAGGCCCCCCGCCATGCCCCCCGCCAGGCCCAACATGCCCCCCATCCCCGCCAGGCCCCCCGCCAGGCCCCCAAGCCAGCCAGTGGCCCCAAATCCAGATTGAATTAAACTCACTTGTTGGTCTGGAGGACCGTAGAGTAGCGCATACTGGGGGAGGACCCCATCCACAAGTTTCTCCAACTCCTCTCCAGTGAAGGCAGGGGCCCTTTCCCCAGGCGTAGCAGCCATTGTCCCTTCCAGACCGAGGTCACAGCAACACTTGCAGTATAGGTCCTCTCCTGTGAAAGTTCAAGTCGCAAGTGGATAAGTAGATAGAAAATGGCGGTCACGTCCGCGGCGGTGCGTACCGCGGCGGTGCGTCCCGCCACCGCCGGCGCCCTTCGCCATTGGCTCCTGAAACCCATAGGCTTCAATGTTAACCAATGCGGCTTCGCGCCGCGGTCTTCGCCCGCCGCCCGCCGCGGTGTGCCACGCAGCGCATTGACCTCACATCCCATTGTCACACTTCACAGGTCAGGCAGCCGCCATTTCCAGGGCCCACATGGCTCAATTTCAACTGCGTCACACAGGCCTAGGCCTTGAATAGCCACTCAGACACGCCATTCACTGCATAGAGAATCGTTTACTGTGCTAGCTGTGAGTACGTACCTGTGGGTTGCTTGACTGTGTGCTCCATGTTGTCCTTCCTAGGCACCGTCCGCTGGGTTGGGCGAGGAGACGGATGAATCCTCCCGTGTACCGACCGCTGGTGGACCTGTCGACAATGGAAGAACGCCACATTATCCTGACCTACCGTCTTAACCGTGCCACTATCCATGAACTGTGTGCCCAGCTGGAGCCCGACCTGATGTCCCCCATCCGCCAACCCACAGGGATTCCCCCTCTGGTGCAGGTCATGTCAGTACTCCATTTCTTGGCAAGTGGGTCATTTCAGACAACAGTGGGAATTGCTTCTGGGATGTCTCAGCCCATGTTTTCGAAGGTGTTATCCAGAGTGTTGTCTGCCCTGATGAAATCCGTGAGGAGCTACATCATTTTCCCTGAGGTGGGCGAATTGGCTACAGTGAAGGGTGATTTCTACGCCCTTGGACATATTCCCAACGTAATTGGTGCCATTGATGGGACCCATGTGGCTTTGGTTCCCCCAAGAGACAGGGAGCAGGTGTACAGGAACAGAAAAAATTACCATTCAATGAACATCCAGGTGGTGTGTTTGGCTGACCAGTACATCTCGCATGTAAATGCCAAATTCCCAGGGTCAGTGCATGACGCCTACATCCTCAGGAATAGCAGCATCCCTTACATGATGGAACAGCTACAGAGACACCGTGTATGGCTAGTGGGGGACTCTGGGTACCCCAACCTGTCGTGGCTACTGACCCCAGTAAGGAATCCCCGGACCAGGGCAGAGGAACGGTACAATGAGGCCCATGGGCGTACTAGGAGGGTGATCGAACGCACCTTTGGCCTCCTAAAGGCCAGGTTTAGGTGCCTGCATATGACAGGTGGATCCCTAATGTACTCACCTAAGAAGGTGTGTCACATCATCGTGGCCTGCTGCATGCTTCACAACCTGGCTTTGCGCCGCCAGGTGCCTTTCCTGCAGGAGGATGGTCGAGACGGTGGTGATGTGGCAGCGGTGGAACCTGAGGAGAGTGACGAGGAGGAAGACGACGGGGCTGAAACAGACAACAGGGACAGAATCATTGAACAGTACTTCCAATAGGACACAGGTAACATTTCAAAGATAATTTAGTAAATGTTAACTACTCTCCTGCATCTCTGCTGCCTGTCTATTTGCCCCAGTGTATGATGACTGAGTTTTGGCTTTTCCCTCCCTATTTCAGATCTGGGGTCCCCACTACGAGTCCTGTGCTTCGTTTCCCCATGGACTACAGCTTTGTGGCAGCTGTTTGTTGACTTCACCATGTACAAGGACATATTTGCACTGTCATGTCAATTACAATATATTGAAATCACAGCCAGACTCCAGATATTTTGGTGCAAAATAGGTGTTTATTTAAGTGCTCAAAATGGGATGGGTGGTTTCAAGTGGGTGGGGGCTATGGTGAAGGAATGTCCATGGCAGAGTCCAGAGTAACAGTCACACAGGTGCATTGTCCAGAGGCCTGTGGAGAGATGGAGCATGGGCAGTTCAAGGATGGACAGGGTGACAATGTGGGACAGTGGGATGACATCAGGTGGTATCCATTGCTGGCGGGGGTCTTGACATCCTACTCTGTCTTCTTGCGAGATCTCAGGGCCCTCTTGCGGGGTGGTTCTTCTCCTGCAGGAGGTGGGGGTCTGGTGGGCTGCTGCTGTGCGGGGGCCTCCTGTCCACTAGCGCCGGCGGAGGTGGTTGGCTGTTCTTGGTCCAGGCTAGTGGCAGGGGCCCTTGGGTGTTGTTGAGTGTCCGCCCTGGTGTTGACGAGGTCCTGCAGCAGCCCTACCATGGTAACCAGGGTGGTGTTGATGGCTCTGATGTCCTCCCTGTACCCCCGATAGTGTTCCTCCTGCAGTACCTGGATCTCCTGGAACCGGGCCAGTACCGTCGCCATCGTCTCCTGGGAGCGGTTGTATGCTCCCATGATGGTGGTGAGGACCTCGTGGAGAGTGGGTTCCCTGGGCCTCTCCTCCCCCCCCTGTCGCACAGCTGCCCTCCGAGTTGCCCTGTTTCCCTGGGCCTCTGCCCCCTGGCCGGTGTGCCCACTACCACTGCCCCCAGGTCCCTGTTGTTGTTGGGGTGGTGGGTTATCCTGGGTGCCCTGTAGTGGTAGACACACCGCAGATTGACGCGCCCTGGAGACAGAGGCATGGGCCCGCTGGGTGGGAGCTGTGCTGGTGTTCCCAGAGGGGTTTGGGTCTGTAGTGGCCTGGGCCTGTGTGAGGGGAACCGACTGTCCAGAGGTCCCCGATGGTCCGGGCTGGTCATCGGTGTCCAGGTCGACAGAGCTGCTGTCATCGCTGACGGCCTCTTGGGTGGGGGGTGTGGAGAATTCGGGCCCCTCCGCCGCGGTGTGTTGACGGTCGGGTCCTGCAGGGATATAGAGGTATGGTTATAGTTTCAATGTGTGGCATATGGGTGTATCTATGGGTTCTCGTGTCCCCAAGTGCTGGCATTCGTGTGTGGGGGCTTTGGTGAGGGTGGCTTGTGGGGGGGATGTGTATATGCATTGGGCATGCTTTGGTGATGGGTGTCCATGCTTAGTGGACGCATGCAGGCCTAGGTTTTGGGATGTGTGGGTTGTGATGGTGAGACATTGGCGGGGAATAGGTGTGCTGGGGGTGGGGGTGAGGATGGTGGTGGGGGTGAGGATGGTGGTGGGGGTGAGGGTGGGGGTGAGGATGGGGGTGGGGGTGAGGGTGGGGTTCGAGGATGGGGGTGAGGGTTGGGGTATGATTTGGCATGCAGGTGGGGGGGAAGCAGTATTGAAGCTTCAACTTACCAGTATCCATTCCTCCGCCGACTCCTGCGAGGCCGTCAGGATGCAGGATGTTCAAGACTTCCTCCTCCCATGATGTGAATTGTGGGGGTTGAGGTGGGGGTCCTCCGCCAGTCTTCTGCACGGCGATGTTGTGCCTGGATACCATGGAACGCACCTTCCCCCGTAGGTCGTTCCATCGCTTCCTGATGTCTTCCCGATTTCTGGGGTGCTGTCCCACTGCGTTGACCCTGTCGACAATCCTCTGCCATAGCTCCGTCCTCCGGGCAATGCTGGTGTATTGTATCTGTGTGCCGAACAGCTGGGGCTCTACCCGAACGATTTCCTCCACCATGACCCTGAGTTCTTCGTCTGTGAAGCGGGGTTGTCTTTGGGGTGCCATGGGGTGGTGTGTATGATGTGTGGGGTGGAGTATGTGTATTTAAGTGAGTTGAGTGTGGTGGTGTGTGTTGTTTTGTGTGTGGATAGTGTGTGGGTGATGGTGTTGAGTGGCTGTGGCTGTTAGTTTGTGGATGCTGGTGTCTCGCTCTGGCCTTCTTTCAGAATTGTTTGGCGTAGGGGTTTGTGGGTGATGTGGGTGTGTGTTTTATATTGTATTGTGTGTGTGGGAGTGGTGTGTGTATGTGTATCAGGTGTGTGGGATTCAAATCATCCAATGTGGCTGAGTTTTGTTCGTTTGTGTGTATTCTGACCGCGGCGGTGTGTCCCGCCAATGGAATACCGCGTTTGAATGACCGCCGCGTGGATTCGTGGGTCGTAATGGCATGGGCGTATTTCTGTTGGCGTGGCGGTGGAGGTTTGGTCACCTCCACCTTTCCGCCGACCGCTGGTCTGGCGGTCGGTTGTGGCTGTCGGATTTTCGGAGGTTTGCCTTCTGCGGGTCAGAATGACCGTGGCGGGTTTCCGCGGCCGCGGCGGTGTTATGGCGGTCTTCTGACCGGCGGTAAGTGCATTTTACCGCCGGGGTCAGAATGACCACCAAAGTCTTGTGATCTAATATGAGCACTGCATTTCACCACGGCAATTTCAAGAGGTAACTGAATTGCATGTAACAAATCTTTTATTTGTTCACCATTTTTCACAGGAGAACCAGAAGAGGTCATGAAACCTCTCTGTGACCAAAGTTGGCCAAAATCATGTACGATTCCAAATCCGTATCTGCTATCGGTATATATAGTAACCTTTAGATTCACAGCTGCGTGGCATTCCTTAGTAAGGGCAATTAATTCTGCCACTTGAGCGGAAAACACTCTCTCGAGCCAGGAGGCTTCAATGATACCAGCTATGGTACATACCGCATAGCCAGCTCTCAGTGTTCCAGCAGAATCTCTTAGACAGGACCCATCGACAAACATGATACAGTCATTTTCTTTCAACTGTGTGTCCTGAATGTCTGGGCGAGGTTTGGTACATAGCTCAGTTACCTCAAGACAGTCATGTTCAAATTCTTCCTCATTTTTGATTTCAGTATTTTCAACAGGAAGTAAAGTTGCCGGGTTCAATACAGTGCACCGCTTGAGAGAGACATTTGGTGACCCCAATATGATTGTCTCATACCTAGTGAGACGAGCATTTGTCATGTGCTGAGTTTTAGTTCGAGTCAACAAAATTTCAACTGAATGCAGAACCATTACTGTTAGGGGGTATCCCATGACTATGCCTTCACACTGTGTAAGGCTCTGACCAACTGCTGCAACTGCGCGCAAACAACCCGGTAAGGCTGCTGCGACAGGGTCCAAGGTAGCTGAACAATATGCTACAGGGCGATTTGCCTCTCCATGGACCTGTGTTAAGACAGACAAAGAACAAGCATCACGTTCATGACAGAACAACAAAAAGGTTTCGCATAGTCAGGCATTCCTAACGCTGGTGCCCTGCACATGCATTCTCTGAACTCCATAAATGACTCAAGTTCTTCCTTAGACAAGGTTATGGTGTATGGCTCATCTTTGATCTCTTTGCCTGTCAATTTTATTAAGGGTTTTGAAATTATCAAGAAGTTGGGTATCCACTGGCGGCAGTAGCCAACCATTCCCAAAAACATCCTGACATCTCTTTTTGTCGTTGGGGGGTTCATTTGTAAGATGGCTGTTATTCTTTCCTTTGATATTCTCCTGGAACCTTTTTCGATCAAATGCCCTCAGTATTTCACCTCTTTCTGACAGTATTGTAGTTTCCTGGGTGACACCTTAGGCCCATTTTTTCCCAGATGATTCAGTAATACAATGGTATCGTATTTACAACTGTCCCCAGTTTTGGATGCAATCATC
This sequence comes from Pleurodeles waltl, assembly GCF_031143425.1. NCBI lineage: Eukaryota > Metazoa > Chordata > Amphibia > Caudata > Salamandridae > Pleurodeles > Pleurodeles waltl. The sequence continues at coordinate 1,548,053,902 of NC_090446.1, forward strand.
AAATTGTCAATGTACTGCACAAGAGTCGAATTAAAAGGCAGCACCAGGGATTCCAAATCCTTTTTCAATATCTGATTGAAGATGGATGGTGACTCAGAAAACCCTTGAGAAATTCTGCAGCAACTGTACACCTTATCCAGGAATTTGAAACTGAACAAAAATTGGCTATCCTCATGAAGAGGTATCGAAAAGAAGGCCTGTGACAGATCTATAACAGTAAACCATTCAACATCACAGGGAACCTGAAACATTATTACTGCTGGATTGGGTACCACAGGGCAACATTTTATCACAATTTCATTTATTTTTCTCAAATCCTGTACAATTCGAACTTTCCCACAGGGCTTTTTTAAACCCATTATGGGAGAGTTACATGGGCTGCTCAAAACTTCTTTCAGGACTCCCTGTCTGAGAAAATCTGCAATTATTTGCGACACTTCGATGAGAACGTCTTGGGTCATATGATATTGTGGCACCTGGGGGAACACCGCATTTGGCTTTATCTGGACCTTAACTGGTTCTATCCCTTTTATTAGTCCTACTTCCTTTCCGGTCAGGTCCCATACTTTCTCTGTCACTGTCCCTTGTAACTCGACAGGCAAATCAATCAAGGTAAGCATCGGGAACAGGGTAATCAAAGGATAATCTTCATTAGCTGTTCCTGTGTCTTCTTCTGAAAACTGTCCTTCAATTCCCTCATCATCACTATTGTCTGCACTTCAATTCCGTCATTGGAACAGGTAATCGAACATTTTGTCTTGCACAGTAGGTCCCTTCCCAGTAGGGATACCGGACTTGAGTCACAGACTACAAACCTATGTAGCCCCTGAAAGTTGCCAATCTCAACCTGTACTGGATCTGTAATCGGATTTGTCAAATACTGATTTGCTACTTCAACCACTCTTATGGTACGCCCTGAAAGGGGCAATTTTGGAACCTCTGCACTTCTGACTGTAGAGCGTGTGGCTCCCGTGCCCACCAGGAACGAGACCTTGTAACCCATCACCTTTCCTTCCACATATGGGCCCCTCTGATCCACCTCTAAGGATGCTGCAAGCCTGCATTCTACACTGTCTGAGCTATCATCTGACAACTCTTCATTCATTCCATTTTCACCTCGTAACGGGAATCTTTGTACTGTATTATTTTGACTCGTTACCTGACCTGTGACCTGTTGAGGAACCATCACCTGTTGCTGTCCCATCGTAGCCATTAGTAATTGCATTTGCTGTCTAGGTACCATAGGAATCTGCTGTTGCACTGGTTGCATTTGCACTGACTGAAAACGCGGCATTTGTATCTGTTGCATGGGCTGCACCCCATTTGTACTAGATTGTTCTGAAAATTCGGGTTTTGGTGCCTCATTTTCGGGCCCTTTTCATTTTGTAATGTACCGACATTGGCACTTTGCTGAACAACACCATCCTGCACCAGATTTGGGCACTCCCGTTTCCAGTGCCCCACGCCCCCGCATGCGTGACATGGTGACATCTTTTTCGCTCTTTGTACATCATTTTGAGCCACAACAGTGTTCAAGTCTGGACCGCGATTCACAAACCCTCGACCTCGACCTCTCGGCTATGTCTGAAACACACCATTCATTTGCGGTTGCTGCTGTATCATCTGTTGAACTCCATTTCCCTGTATTCCAGCCTGTGCAGCCCTTATCTTCATCACCATCACTTTTTCTTTCAACTTTTTCTGTTTCAATTCAATCTCATCACTACAGTATTTTGCATACTGCAACACTTCAATAATCGGCTTTGCTTGCCAACAAATCAAATGATTCTTAATCATCTGGCTAACCTCTGGTCTCAACCCTTCGACGAACCTAAACACAAGGTGGTTCATGTCCTTCGGTTCAATAGTCTCAGTACCACTGTAGTGTTTGAACGCTTTTAATAATCTCTCATAATACGCATGTATTGATTCCTTAACCTCTTGAGAGGTCCGGTTGATTTTCTGCCAATCAGTCACCTTCGGCGACACCTTTTGCTTCAAGAACTCAATCACCTTATGATAATACTTCATCACCTCTTCAGAGGGTGCCCCGGTCACCTTATCTCTTGCCAGTTCCTTCGTTGGCCAATCTACCCCTCTCTTGCACTCAAGCCACAAATCAGGCGGAACAATGATCTCAAACAAGGTATTCAAGTCTTCCCAGAGACACTTCGCAAGCTTCACAAACCTATCTGTTTGCTGATACCACTCGATCGGTTTTTCTCTCAATCTGGGATAATCATTAGTAAAAGATAGGATGTCTCCTCTGGACCACGGTACATGGACTAAGACACCACCAGCAGTCTCTCTCATAGGTAATATTTTTACTGATTCCAGATCAGGTGATGCCTTGGCTTGATTAAACCCTGGACTGTCACTCTTTTCCTTGTCTCTTTTCTTTGCCCACCTGCCTTCCCATTTCTCCAGTGCACCCCAGATTTGCGTACTTTGCAACAATTCTTTCAAATGTGCCTTTATTCCCGCAGACCTCATGCGCTGAAAGTCTTTGGAGTCAAAATCCAATCTGTAACTTCTTTTCAGATGTTTAGTATTTCCGAAATCAATATTGTATTTATCTGCCAGGTTCGCTAATCTCTGATGCACCTTGCCTACCTCTTTGGTAATTTTAGGGCATAAGAATCTTAATTCTGCTTCTGTGTATGATTCCAATCTGTTTATTCCCATTGTACCTTCTACTAACTCTGCAGCTTCTGCCCCTAATCTTACAAAGTTCAGGTATTCGTTTTGCTTTTCCTTTTCTGGCTCGACTGTAACCACTGCAGCCTTTTGTGAAGTATAAGTCTTTTTTAACCATTCATTTAGCTGTTGGACTGTGAAACCTTGCAATGAGATGTTCCCTGCATGTATCATTGGTGAATGCGAGGTGTTTGTACTCATTGTCTGTGGAGTTAAAACTCCTAATCCTGCTTGAAGCATTGCTTCGATGGTTGCGCCCACTGGACTAAGGTCCATTAAAGACCTCGGCTGTTCAACCACTTGTTCTCCTGGGGACATTATCTGGGGGGTTCCCATAGACCGTCCTCTTATCGCGTCTTGAGTCATCACTCCCTAATCACATACACCATTTTTACCCTGCGCATACAATGGCACTGGTGGACCAACGGTGATTGGCAATGATATGGCAGCAGGTGTCTGACCCGGTCCCAGACTTCGTGGAGCAGTAACTCCATAGGTCTGTTCCAAGGTACCCGGAACAGGCACTAATGGTGGACCAGCTACAGGGTTGTACCCTGGTATCAGCTGTGGTTGCGGTTGGGACAGTAATTTCGGAGTTGACTCAATCTGTACTAACTTTGATTTCGTATATATTGGGTCTGGCGGCACTATCAGATTTGTAGTAGTCTCAAGTACTAGAATGTCTGGGTAGATTCTCTGTATCTGCGGTGGAGGTTGAACTGTGTCGGTATGTCTGGTGCAGTGGGTACACTGACACCATTCTGTATCGAAGCCGTATCACTAGTCTGTACTGTATCAGTAACTCCCTTCTCCTGCGTCTGGTTCCCAGGATCCACGCTAGTGCTTGGAGCACTATCGCTCACCGCATAAGGTGGCGGGCGATCATGTAGTAATCTATCCATAAATTCATCATCGTCTGAATCATCTTCCTCTTCCCAAGGTCTTTTATTCTCTTTAGATTTGCCTGAGTTTTTATCTGTCTTACAGGAGGCTTTCTTTCCCTGTCTTTCTTCTCCCTGTGTTATTGCTGGGAACAGTTTTATTCCATCGACTATTCCCCTTCTCCACATCTTACTCTCGTCATCCCATCTAGCATCTGCATATGATTTTTCTGCCCTTCTCAGCCTTCTTTGAAACTTTTCTTGCCTCTGTTTAAGAGCCATTTGTTCCCAAACCGCTAAAGCCTCGTACTGTGCTGGCCTTGGAAGTGGTTTCTGGGTACTTAACATCCACCTCAAATTTTCTAGCAGCTTCGTATTGAATGTTCCGTATTCTGGGAATGCTAAACATCCCTCCTTCTCTGTCAATTTGCGCCACTGTTTCATCCATAAACAGAGCGCGACACCTTACTCTTCCATGACTATATAAGCTGGTGTACCCTCAGGTGGTGTAGGTTCCCCCTCAGTCGCTATAATATATGCGTCTCCTTTCAGAGCGCTCTTAAATGCCTTGACAAAATTCATTTTGCCATTTTCTCTTCTTTGTATTTTATTCTGAAGTGACTTAGTTCCCAGGACACTCTTCACCCACCTTTCTCGACCTATTGCCTCTCACGGACGGCAGCCAATCCGTGCGCGACCCCTCTCGACAACTGACCTATCTCAGCCCGACACCACTGACGTCACACTCACACACACTGCAGCTGACAAAGCCTTGCGGCTCGTCCATTCCTTATTAAATTCATACAAACTAATGCAAATTATTGCGAGCACCTTAAATGACAACACAAATCTGCCGGTTTACTACAGGAAGGGTAACACATTCGCTTTAGAACTTTACAGAGATTTCACTTAAAGCCTCGGCCGCTACTTTCTCCTTATCAGCTCCCACATACGTAAGTAGAATTCGACCCGCAAACTCTACTCTCGACTTGTCAATGGTTTGTCCTAGTGCACTTTAGAATTTGCCAAATCTCCATCGAAGGTTTCACACATACATTCCGACTCAAACTCGACTTGTCAACCACGACCGATTGACTTATTAAACCGCACAGATTACAACATAAACCCAAGTGTCTCCTACACTTGTCAACATACTCCGGAGTCTTAGACCACGACAGGTCCGTACATAAACAACCAACCACGTGGATAATTTTTGAGCACCAAGCGCCACACTCATGTGAAGTACTCCGACTTCTCTACTCTCATACTGCGGAGTATGTCCACTCCTCTTAAAACAACATTCACTTGGCCTAAATACACACAAATCTCACAATCACCTGCAATAAAGTGTAAGCTAAGCAAGTGCAAGACCCTAAACCACACACATTATGATGCCGAGAACATCCCCAACTCACTTAGGCAGGCTCCGAGATCCAGGGAAAGTCATGGTGAACTTAGAAACCCATCATACCTCCAATTTGCATTATCACAGAAAAACAATTTAAACAATGATTCTCCGTCCTAGGGCCCCCAAGGGCCAAAACCGTTGCTCTGCTACCAGAACTGTTAACACGTCCCTTTATGTTAATTTATACACTTTAGGACTCGTTTTAGGCCAATGAATCTTGTGACCCAGTGGTGAGACACCGTAGGGTGAGATAACTAATCAATATGTCAAGCAATATATCAATAATGTTATCAATATTCACCACCACAATGCACTTTACTTTGGTTAAAGACATTAATCAAAGTGTCGACGCAACCATGGCCTTTCAGCCATGAATAACCACACCTTTTGAGAGAATTTTATTTTATGAGTTTTATTCCCTATTGATTACGATCTACTAGCAAAAGTGTCAATCTCAACACCAAGAAGCATAAGAGCATAGTCACAATATGGCAACTGTGATATGATTTAATTAATGCAAGAATCACAAACATAAGGACATAGCACGGCGTGAACATAGATCAGAATACAAAGAATATCACGTATGTCTCAGTTCAGCATAGCACAACGTCAGTCTCTATCTAGTTGCGTCAGTCAGAGTGATTATCTGTCCTAACCACTAATTAGCATCAGCATGTTGGGACTTCATGCAAAATATTTTAGAACATCAATTTAGAAAACATCTAACTATGGCCTCTATTCAAAAAAGAGCAGTTGGTACCTAGAAAAGAATAGCAAACAGACAAATTACATGTCGCATTGTCATAATTACCCTCCAAGGATTAGGTCAGCACACAGGATCAGTCTTCGTCTTCAGGACATCAGTCAAATCGCCATCAGTCTAACTTTGTCTAAAAGACAGGGGACACTTCCCTCATAAGGAAGAGAAGCGTAAGGGGCAGTCTATGGGTGGGGATGGTTTATTAAGTCTCAAGTCACCAAACAAAGTGACAGTTTCTGGATAAAATTGACAGCATTCCCTACTTAGTTCTAACGACCCCTCTGTGACATGGGTTTTTATCCCTTTTCGTGATACCTTCCCCCAAAATGTTATTGGACATTTACTATACCCCACTATCTTTAACCTATCAACTTAAGCATTAGGTAATGCCAATTGTCACCCCATGATAATCCATACCATTTTGATTGGTTTTCATAATTAACGCCTTCGGAGTTGGCACATCCGGATTTTGCTTCACCATTTGGCACGTCTTCTCAGGTCATGAGTTTCCTTTGTCCACGGTTAAACGTCCTTGTACATTACATTAATCTTCTTTTGTTTCAACTCTTCTACATAACTCATACTAAACAACAAGCATGCGAGTAAGAACAGAATCTAGGTTGATACATGAAATGAAGGAAAGGAACAAATGCAGGGTCATGGCCCTTTGCGAGTCAGCACACTGAAAAACAGAGAAAAATGCTTTAATATGAGAGCTCGGCAGCTAAATCTACAACTCACGCTAACTTAAGGCCTATGAGATTTTTAATACAAAATGCAATATCGGAAATGTTAATATAAACCATAGCATGAACAGTTTTACTCATTATTGTTAGTTCACGTATATTGGTGACCTCACACATTATAGTCGTAATTCAAATGCATGTTTAAGCAAAACACTAATTACTGTCGTTTTCTATGCAGCATCATTAAGCATTTCACTTTTAGTATATGTAGTATTTAAACTGCGCTCTCTCAATAGATCAATGTCTCACTACTTCTAGGGCCCTGTTATCTCATCAGAGATCACTGCTCCAGTGCTTCCAGTGGCCTTGTCATCTCATCAGAGATCACTGCTTCCAGTGTCCCTACCATTTATCGGTGGTCACTGCTTCCAGTACTCCTGTCATCTCAACAGATGTCACTGCTTCCTGTGCCCCTGTCATCTTTTCAGAGATCAGTTTTTCCAGTGCCCCTGTTATCTTATTAGAGATCAGTGCTTCCAGTGCCCCTGTCATCTCATCAGATGTCACTGCTTCCTGTGCCCCTGTCATCTTTTCAGAGATCAGTTTTTCCAGTGCCCCTGTTATCTTATTAGAGATCAGTGCTTCCAGTGCCCCTGTCATCTCATCAGAGATCACTGCTTCCAGTGCCCCTGTCATCTCATCACAGGTCACTGCTTCCAGTACTCCTGTCATCTCATCAGAGGTCATTGCTTCCAGTGCCACTGTCATCTCATCACAGGTCACTGCTTCCAGTACTCCTGTCATCTCATCAGAGGTCATTGCTTCCAGTGCCCGTCATCTCGTCAGATGTCACTGCATCCAGTGCCCCTGTCATCTCATCAGAGATCACTGCTTCCAGTGCCCTTGTCATCTCATCAGAGATCACTGCTTCCAGTACTCCTGTCATCTCATCAGATGTCACTGCTTCCAGTGCCCCTGTCATCTCGTCAGATGTCACTGCATCCAGTGCCCCTGTCATCTCATCAGAGATCACTGCTTCCAGTGCCCCTGTCATCTCATCAGAGGTCACTGCTTCCAGTACTCCTGTCATCTCATCAGATTTCACTGCTTCCAGTGCCCGTCATCTCGTCAGATGTCACTGCATCCAGTGCCCCTGTCATCTCATCAGAGATCACTGCTTCCAGTGCCCCTGTCATCTCATCACAGGTCACTGCTTCCAGTGCCACTGTCATCTCATCAGATGTCACTGCTTCCAGTGCCCGTCATCTCGTCAGATGTCACTGCATCCAGTGCCCCTGTCATCTCATCAGAGATCACTGCTTCCAGTGCCACTGTCATCTCATCAGAGTGCTTCTCAGACGTCCTCTGTCATCTCATCAGAGGTCACTGCTTCCAGTGCCCGTCATCTCGTCAGATGTCACTGCATCCAGTGCCCCTGTCATCTCATCAGATGTCACTGCTTCCAGTGCCCCTGTCATCTCGTCAGATGTCACTGCATCCAGTGCCCCTGTCATCTCATCAGAGATCACTGCTTCCAGTGCCCCTGTCATCTCATCACAGGTCACTGCTTCCTGTGCCACTGTCATCTCATCAGAGGTCACTGCTTCCAGTGCCCCTGTCATCTCGTCAGATGTCACTGCATCCAGTGCCACTGTCATCTCATCAGAGTGCTTCCCCGACGTCCTCTGTCATCTCATCAGCGGACCGTTCCTCGTCTCATGATGAGCTGACGCCCTGAGGGACCACCACAGCCGATCTCATCTCGCTCCATCATCATAGAATCCCTTTTTGGCTCTACTCTGGCAGCATGAATTCCAGCACAGGCTCTGCCCTACTAAGGGGGGGCTCTCTGACGTCTTTCCGGCCCACTTTGCTTGCTGTGGGCATCCAGTGAGTACACCTTCTTGGCCCCATAGTAATAAATAGAAAAACCCATCAAGCCCTGGAAACATCTCCAGTGCATCCTGGAAGTAACTTCCGTTCCCTAAAACCAGAGGACACCCTGCCACTGAGGGAGAGCGGGGGGGACACTGCATCTTTACAGACATGTGAGGTGTAACACTGCATCTGTAGAGGCAATTGGGGCATGACCCTGCCTCTGTAAAGGCAAGTCCGGCGTGACCCTGCATCTGTAGAGGCAAGTGAGGCGTGACACTGCATCTGTAGAGGCAAGTGAGGCGTGACACTGCATCTGTAGAGGCAAGTGAGGCGTGACACTGCATCTGTAGTGGCAAGTGAGGCGTGACCCTGCCTCACTAGAGACAAGTGAGGCGTGACCCTGCCTTTGTAGAAACAAGTGAGGCATGACCCTGACTCTGTAGAGACAAGTGAGGTGTGACCCTGCCTTGCTAGAGACAAGTGATGTGTGACCCTGTGACTGTAGAGACAAGTGAGGTGTGACCCTGCATCTGTAGAGGCAAGTGAGGCATGAGCCTGCATCTGTGGAGACAAGTGAGGCGTGACCCTGCCTCGCCAGAGACAAGTGAGGTGTGACCCTGCATCTGTAGAGACAAGTGAGGCATGACCCTGCCTCGCTAGAGACAAGTGAGGCGTGATCCGGCCTCTGTAGAGACAAGTGAGGCATGAACCTGTGACTGTAGGAACAAGTGAGGCTTGACCCTGCATCTGTAGAGGCAAGTGAGGCATGACCCTGTCTCGCTAGGGACACGTGAGGCGTGACCCTGCCTCTGTAGAGACAAGTGAGGCGTAATCCTGCCTCTGTGGAGACAAGTGAGGTATGATCCTGCCTCTGTATAGACAAGTGAGGTATGATCCTGCCTCTGTACAGACAACTGAGGTGTGACCCTGGGACTGTAGAGACAAGAGATGCTTGACCCTGCCTCTCTAGAGACAACTGAGGTGTGACTCTGCATCTGTAGAGACAAGTGAGGCGTGACCCTGCATCTGTAGAGGCAAGTGAGGCGTGACCCTGGACTGTAGAGACTGGTGAGGCAGGCCTCTGCATCTGTGAAGACAAGTGAGGCGTGACCCTGCCTCATGAGAGACAAGTGATGCGTGAACCTGGGACTGTAGAGACAAGAGAGGGGTGACACTGCCTCAAAAGAGACAAGTGAGGCTTGACCCTGTGACTATAGAAACAAGTGAGGCGTGACCCTGCCTCTGTAGAGACAAGTGATGCGTTAACCTGGGACTGTAGAGATAAGTGAGGCATGATCCTGCCTCTGTAGAGACAAGTGAGGCGTGACCCTGCCTCTGTAGAGACAAGTGAGGCGCAACCCTGCCTCTCTAGAGACAAGTGAGGTGTTACCCTGCATCTGTAGAGACAAGTGAGGCGTGACCCTGCATCTGTAGAGGCAAGTGAGGCGTTACCATGGGACTGTAGATACTGCTGAGGTGGGACCCTATATCTGTGGAGACAAGTGAGGCGTGTAGAGGCAAGTGAGGCGTGACCCTAGGACTGTAGAGACTGGTGAGGCGGGCCCCTGCATCTGTGGAGACAAGTGAGACGTGACCCTGCCTCAAGAGAGACAAGTGAGGCGTGACCCTGTGACTGTAGAAACAAGTGAGACTTGACCCTTCCACTCTAGAGACAAGTGATGCTCGACCCTTCCACTCTTGAGACAAGTGATGCATGTCCCTGCCTCTGTAGAGACAAGTGATGCATGACCCTGCATCTGTAGAAACAAGAGAGGGGTGACCCTGCCTCAAAAGAGACAAGTGAAGCGTGACCCTGCATCTGTAGAGACAAGTACGACTTGACCCTGCCTCTCTAGAGACAAGTTAGGCATGAACCTGTGACTGTAGAAATAAGTGAGGCTTGACCCTGCCTCTCTAGAGACAAGTGAGGCTTGACCCTGGGACTGTAGAGACTAGTGAGGCGTAACCCTACATCTGTGGAAACAAGTGAGGCGTGACCCTGCCTCATGAGAGACAAGTGATGCGTGAACCTGGGACTGTAGAGACAAGAGAGGGGCGACACTGCCTCAAAAGAGACAAGTGAGGCATGACCCTGTGACTGTAGAAACAAGTGAGGCATGACCCTGCCTCTGTAGAGACAAGTGATGTGTGGCCCTCGGACTGTAGAGACAAGTGAGGCACGATCCTGCCTCTGTGGAGACAAGTGAGGCGTGACACTGCATCTGTAGTGATAAGTGAGGCGTGACCATGCCTCTATAGAGACAAGTGAGGCGTGACCTGCCTCTGTAGAGACAAGTAAGGCGTGACCCTGTGACTGTAGAGGCAAGTGAGGCATGACCCTGGCTCTGTAGAGACAAGTGTGGCGTGACCCTGCAACTGTACAGACAAGTGAGGCATGACCCTGCCTCTGTCAAGACAAGTGAGGTGTGACCCTGCCTCTGTCAAGACAAGTGAGGTGTGACCCTACGACTGTAGAAACAAGCGAGACGTGACACTGCATCAAGTGAGACATCTCCCAGTCTCTATAGTGACAAGTCTGGCGTGACCCTGCGACTGTCATGACAAGTGAGACATGACCCTGCGACTGTAGAGACCAGTGAGGTGTGACCCTGCCTCTGTAGAGACAAGTGAGGCGTGACCCTAGGACTGTGGAGGCAAGTGAGGCGTGACCCTGTGACTATAGAGGGAAGTGCGGCGTAACCCTACCTCTGTAGAGGCAAGTGAGGCATGATCCTGTGACTGTAGAGGCAAGTGAGGCATGATCCTGTGACTGTAGAAACAAGTGAGGCATGACCCTGCATCTGTAGAGGCAAGTGAGGCGTGACCATGGGACTGTAGAGACTGGTGAGGTGGGACCCTGCATCTGTGGAGACAAGTGAGGCGTGATCCTGGGACTGTAGAGACTGGTGAGGTGGGACCCTGCATCTGTGGAGACAAGTGAGGCATGCCCTGCCTTGAAAGAGAAGTGAAGTGTGACCCTGCATCTGTAGAGACAAGTGAGGCATGACCCTGCATCTGTAGAAACAAGAGAGGGGTGATCCTGCCTCAAAAAAGACAAGTGAAGCGTGATCCTGCATCTGTAGAGACAAGTGAAGTGTGACACTGCCTCTTTAGAGACAAGTGATGCGTGACAATGCCTCTGTAGAGACAAGTGAAGTGAGACCCTGCATCTGTGGAGACAACTGAGGCGTGCCCATGGACTGTAGAGGCAAGTGAGGCGTGACCCTGCATCTGTGGAGACAAGTGATGCGTGACACTGCATTAAGTGTGGCGTGACTCTGCCTCTGTAGAGACAAGTGAGGCGTGACCCTGCATCTGTGGAGAGAAGTGATGCATGGCACTGCCTCTGTAGAGACAAGTGAGGCATGACCCTGTGACTGTAGTGACAAGTGAAGCGTAACCCTGCATCTGTAGAGACAAGTGAGGTGTGACACTGCCTCTTTAGAGACAAGTGATGCGTGACACTGCCTCTGTAGAGACAAGTGAGGTGAGGCCCTGCATCTGTGGAGACAACTGAGGCGTGACAATGGACTGTAGAGGCAAGTGTGGTGCAACCCTGCCTTTGTAGAGACAAGTGAGGTGTGACCCTGGGACTGTAGAGGCAAGTGAGGCATAACCCTGGGAATGTAGAGGCAAGTGAGGCGTGACACTGTAGGAGGCTGGCCTGGCTTATAGTGGGTACCTTGTGGTACTTACACCCTGTGCTAGGTCCAGTTATCCCTTATTGGTAGAATAGAGGTGCTTCTAGCAGCTTAGGCTGATAGAAGGTAGCTATGGCAAAGGAGCTTAGGCTGAACTAGGAGACATGCAAATCTCCTACTATACCACTTATATCATAAGCACCATATCACAAGAAAACACAATACTCAGAGTTACTAAAAATTAAAGGTACTTTATTTTTATGACAATATGCCAAAAGATTCCTGGACCTGAGGACCTGCAAGGCAAGGGGACCAAGTCCAAGAGTTGTGATAGTGTCCAGGGGGGGCAGGAACCCAGGAAACCCCAGATGAAGGTGCAAGGAAGCTACCTCCAGATGGAAGAATCTTAGGATTCTGCAACAACGAAGAGAGCTAGGAACTTCTCCTTTGGATGGATGGATGATGTTCCACGGTGTGCTGAAGGTTGCAGAAGTGTTCCCACGCAGAAATACCGCAAACAAGCCTTGCTAGCTACAAGGGTCACAGTAGAGGTTTTTGGGTGCTGCTGGGGACCAGGAAGGACCAGGATGTTGCCCCTTGGAGGAGGAGACAGAGGGGGTGCTCAGCAACTCAGAGAGTCCCCACTGAAGCAGACAGCACCCGCAGACGTACCCGAACAGGCACTTAGAAGATTTGTGAACCAGAGATGGCTCAGAGTCACAAAGGAGGGTCCCACATTGCCGGAGGCGAACTCAGAGGGTTGAGCACCCCAGGACGGAGTGCTGGGGACCCAGGCTAGGCTGTGCACGAAGGAAATCCTGGAAGAGTGCACAGGAGCCGGAGCAGCTGCAAATCACACAGTACACAGGTTTGCGGTCTAGCATGGGGAGGCAAGGACTTACCTCCACCAAACTTGGACTGAAGAGTCACTGGACTGTGGAAGTCACTTGGACAGAGTTGCTGAGTTCAAGAGACCTTGCTCGTCGTGCTGAGAGGAGACCCAGAGGACCGGTGATGCAGTTCTTTGGTGCCTGCGGTTGCAGGGGGAAGATTCCGTTGACCCACAGGAGATTTCTTCTTGGCGTCCAGTGCAGGGTGAAGGCAGGTGACGCCCAGAGCATGCACCACCAGGAAACAGTTGAGAAAGCCGGCAGGATTAGGCGCTACAATGTTGCTGGTAGTCGTCTTGCTACTTTGTTGCGGTTTTGCAGGTGTCCTGGAGCAGTCAGCGGTCGATCCTTGGCAGAAGTCGAAGAGGGAAGTGCAGAGGAACTCTGGTGAGCTCTTGCATTCGTTATCTGAAGAATTCCCCAGAGGAGAGACCCTAAATAGTCAGAAAGGGAGGTTTGCTACCAAGAAAGGAGGATTGGCTACCAAGAGAGGTAAGAGACTATCAGAGGGGGTCTCTGATGTCACCTGCTGGCACTGGCCACTCAGAGCAGTCCAGTGTGCCCCCAATACCTTTGTTTCCAAGATGGCAGAGGTCTGGAACACACTGGAGGAGTTCTGGGCACCTCCCCTGTGAGGTGCAGGTCAGGGGAGTGGTCACTCCCCTTTCGTTTGTCCAGTTTTGCACCAGAGCAGGGCTGGGGGATCCCTGAACCGGTGTAGACTGGCTTATGCAGAGATGGGCACCATCTGTGCCCATCAAAGCATTTCCAGAGGCTGGGGGAGGCTACCCCTCCCCAGCACTTCACACCTTTTTCCAAAGGGAGAGGGTGTTACACCCTCTCTCAGAGGAAGTCCTTTGTTCTGCCTTCCTGGCCAGGCCTGGCTGCACCCCAGGAGGGCAGAAAGCTGTCTGAGGGGTCGGCAGCAGCTGCAGTGGAAACCCTGGAAAGGCAGTTTGGCAGCACCCGGGTTCTGTGCTAGAGACCCAGGGGATCATGGAATTGTCACCCCAATACCAGAATGTATACCATGATCTTAGACATGTTACATTGCCATGTTCGGAGTTACCATTGTGACTCTATACATAGGTAGTGACCTATGTATAGTGCATGCGTGTAATGGTGTCCCCGCACTCACAAAGTCCAGGGAACTTGCCCTGAACTATGTGGGGGCACCTTGGCTAGTGCCAGGGTGCCCTCTCACTTAGTAACTTTGCACCTAACCTTCACTAAGTGAGGGTTAGCCATATAGGTGACTTATAAGTTACTTAAGTGCAGTGGTAAATGGCTGTGAAATAACGTGGACGGTATTTCACTCAGGCTGCAGGGCAGTCCGGTGTAAGAATTGTCTGAGCTCCCTATGGGTGGCAAAAGAAATGCTGCAGCCCCTAGGGATCTCCCGGAACCCCAATACCCTGGGTACCTAAGTACCATATACAAGGGAATTATATGGGTGTACCAGTGTGCCAATGAGAATTGGTCAATTTAGTCACTAGCCTACAGTTACAAATTTGGAAAGCAGAGAGAGCTTAACCACTGAGGTTCTGGTTAGCAGAGCACATACAGGGCACATACTATGAGCACTGGGGTCCCAGTGACACAGGGGCTAAAACATACATACATACAGTGAAAATGGGGGTAACATGCCAGGCAAGATAGTACTTTCCTACAGACACTGCATCTGTAGAGACAAGGGAGGGGTGATCCCGCTTCCTCAGAGGTCAGTGCCAACCATGATAATGTAGCCTTCACACTCACGCCTGGCGTGAGACCTCCAGCGACCCACAAGCGTTCTCTGCCCTGGCTTGGGACGTCAGTCCAGAGGGATGACGTGTCCAGTGGGAGCCCCCACCCTGGAGATCCAAGACCCCGGTGATCTGCCCTGCGGCCTTGAGATCTGAGCTGCAGGGATCTAACCCCCCTCCCACCAGTACACCCTCTCTCGCCCAATCCCCAGGCCCCAGGTGACATCCCTCCTCTCCCCAAGCCCCCCGGTGACACCCCCTCCTGCTAGAGATAGCTGCAGAGAACTGTCTGTGTGACCTTGAGTCATGTAACTGGGGCTCATGGAATGCAGTTCAGTATTCTAGGCGCTATAGAAACTTGCTTGTAGGGCCAGTCCAGTCTCTGCATCATGTCAGCCTTCCCAGGCTCTGCCTGACCCCCGGGACAGAAATACAACTTTAAGTTTTACTTCACACGGGGGTCTGGCTCACCCCCCTCCTGTGCCAGTGAGGTGCCCTGGGTGCGGGCACTGAGGGCAGAGCCTGCAGGGGGTGGGGGGTGGCCAGGAATAGAGGAGGAAAAGGAATGGAAACTTGGACCAGAAATATGGAAAGGGCTGGTGAGGTCATCTGTGCCAGTCACAGGAGTGGATAGAAGGGTATTCTAAGGATGAGAGGGAGAGGCCTCAGGGAGGGAGGGAGTGATAGAAGGGTATTCTAAGGATGAGAGGGAGAGGCCTCAGGGAGGGAGAGGTGATAGAGAGGGGTATTCTAAGGATGAGAGGGAGAGGCCTCAGTGAGGGAGGGGTGATAGAGGGGAATTCTAAGGATGAGAGGGAGAGGCCTCAGGGTGGGAGGGTGATAGAGGGGTATTCTAAGAATGAGAAGGAGAGACCTCAGGGAGGGGGGTGATAGAGGGGTATTCTAAGGATGAGAGGGAGAGGCCTCAGGGAGGGAGGGGTGATAGAGGGTATTATAAGGATGAGAGGGAGAGGCCTCAGGGAGGGAGGGTAATAGAGAGGGTATTCTAAGTATCAGAGGGAAAGGCCTCAGGGAGGGGGGTGATAGAGGGTATTCTAAGGATGAGAGGGGGAGGCCTCAGGAAGGGAGGGGTGATAGAGGGTATTCTAAGGATGAGAGGGAGAGGCCTCGGGGGGTGGGGGGGGTGATAGAGAGAGGTATTCTAAGGGTGAGAGGGAGAGGCCTCAGGGAGGGGGGTGATAGATGTGTATTCTAAGGATGAGAGGGAGAGGCCTCAGGGAGGGAGGGTGATAGAGGGTATTCTAAGGATGAGAGGGAGAGGCCTCAGGGAGGGGTGATAAAGGGGTATTCTAAGGATGAGAGGGAGAGGCCTCAGGGAGGGAGGGGTGATAGAGAGGGTATTCTAAGGATGAGAGGGAGAGGCCTCAGGGAGGAGGGGGATAGATAGGGTATTCTAAGGGTGAGAGGGAGAGACCTCAGGGAGGAGGGGTGATAGAGGGGGTATTCAAAGGATGAGAGGGAGAGGCCTCAGGGAGGGGGGTGATAGAGAGGGTAATCTAAGGATGAGAGGGAGAGGCCTCAGGGAGGGAGGGTGGTAGAGGGTATTCTAAGGATGAGAGGGAGAGGCCTCAGGGAGGGGTGATAGAGGGGTATTCAAAGGATGAGAGGGAGAGGCCTCAGGGAGGGGGGTGATAGAGAGGGTATTCTAAGGATGAGAGGGAGAGGCCTCAGGGAGGGAGGGTGATAGAGGGTATTCTAAGGATGGGACGGAGAGGCCTCAGGGGGGGGGGGGTGATAGAGGGGTATTCTAAGGATGAGAGGGAGAGGCCTCAGGGAGGGGGGTGATAGAGGGTATTCTAAGGATGAGAGGGAGAGGCCTCAGGGAGGGGGTGATAGAGGGTATTCTAAGGATGAGAGTGAGAGGCCTCAGGGAGGGGGGGGTGATAGAGGGGTATTCTAAGGATGAGAGGGAGAGGCCTCAGGGAGGGGGGTGATAGAGGGGTATTCTAAGGATGAGAGGGAGAGGCCTCATGGAGGGAGGGGTGATAGAGGGGTATTCTAAGGATGAGAGGGAGAGGCCTCAGGGAGGGGGGTGATAGAGGGTATTCTAAGGATGAGAGGGAGAGGCCTCAGGGAGGGGTGTGATAGAGGGTATTCTAAGGATGAGAGGGAGAGGCCTCAGGGAGGAGGAGTGATAGAGGGGTATTCTAAGGATGAGAGGGAGAGGCCTCAGGGAGGGAGGGTGATAGAGAGGGTATTTTAAGGGTGAGAGGGAGAGGCCTCAGGGAGGGGGGTGGTAGAGGGTATTATAAGGATGAGAGAGAGAGGCCTGTGGGAGGAGGGGTGATAGAGGGATATTCTAAGGATGAGAGAGAAAGGCCTCAGGGAGGAGGGGTGATAGAGAGGGTATTTTAAGGATGAGAGGGAGAGGCCTCAGGGAGGGGGGGTAGAGGGTATTCTAAGGATGAGAGGGAGAGGCCTCAGGGAGGGAGGGTGGTAGAGGGTATTCTAAGGATGAGAGGGAGAGGACTTAGGGAGGGGGGTAGAGGGTATTCTAAGGATGAGAGGGAGAGGCCTCAGGGAGGAGGGGGATAGAGAGGGTATTCTAAGGGTGAGAGGGAGAGACCTCAGGGAGGAGGGGTGATAGAGGGGGTATTCAAAGGATGAGAGGGAGAGGCCTCAGGGAGGGGGGTGATAGAGAGGGTATTCTAAGGATGAGAGGGAGAGGCCTCAGGGAGGGAGGGTGGTAGAGGGTATTCTAAGGATGAGAGGGAGAGGCCTCAGGGAGGGGTGATAGAGGGGTATTCAAAGGATGAGAGGGAGAGGCCTCAGGGAGGGGGGTGATAGAGAGGGTATTCTAAGGATGAGAGGGAGAGGCCTCAGGGAGGGAGGGTGATAGAGGGTATTCTAAGGATGAGAGGGAGAGGCCTCAGGGAGGGGGGGTGATAGAGGGGTATTCTAAGGATGAGAGGGAGAGGCATCAGGGAGGGGGGTGATAGAGGGGTATTCTAAGGATGAGAGGGAGAGGCCTCATGGAGGGAGGGGTGATAGAGGGGTATTCTAAGGATGAGAGGGAGAGGCCTCAGGGAGGGGTGTGATAGAGGGTATTCTAAGGATGAGGGGGAGAGGCCTCAGGGAGGGAGGGGTGATAGAGGGTATTCTAAGGGTGAGAGGGAGAGGCCTCAGGGAGGGGGGTGATAGAGAGGGTATTCTAAGGATGAGAGGGAGAGGCCTCATGGAGGGGGCAGATAGAGAGGGTTTTCTAAGGATGAGGGGGAGAGGCCTCAGGGAGGGGTGATAGAGGAGGTATTCTAAGGATGAGAGGGGGAGGCCTCAGGGAGGAGGGGGGAAAGAGAGGGTATTCTAAGGATGAGAGGGAGAGGCCTCAGGGAGGGGGTGATAGAGGGTATTCTAAGGATGAGAGAGAGAGGCCCCAGGGAGGGGGATAGAGGGGTATTCTAAGGTTGATAGGGAGAGGCCTCAGGGAGGGGGATAGAGGGGTATTCTAAGGTTGAGAGGGAGAGGCCTCATGGACGGGTGATAGAGGGGTATTCTAAGGATGAGAGGGAGAGGCCTCAGGGAGGAGGGTGATAGAGCGGGTATTCTAAGGATGAGAGGGAGAGGCCTCAGGGAGGGAGTGTGATAGAGGGTATTCTAAGGATGAGAGGGAGAGGCCTCAGGGAGGGGGGGTGATAGAGGGTATTCTAAGGTTGAGAGGGAGAGGCCTCAGGGAGGAGGGGTGATAGAGTGGTATTCTAAGGGTGAGAGGGAGAGGCCTCAGGGAGGGGTGATAGAGGGTATTCTAAGGATGAGGGGGAGAGGCCTCAGGGAGGGAGGGGTGATAGAGGGGTATTCTAAGGATGAGAGGGAGAGGCCTCAGGGAGGAGGGGTGATAGAGGGTATTCTAAGGATGAGGGGGAGAGGCCTCAGGGAGGGGGGTGATAGAGAGGGTATTCTAAGGATGAGAGGGAGAGGCCTCATGGAGGGGGCAGATAGAGAGGGTTTTCTAAGGATGAGGGGGAGAGGCCTCAGGGAGGGGTGATAGAGGGGGTATTCTAAGGATGAGAGGGGGAGGCCTCAGGGAGGAGGGGGGATAGAGAGGGTATTCTAAGGATGAGAGGGAGAGGCCTCAGGGAGGGGGGTGATAGAGGGTATTCTAAGGATGAGAGAGAGAGGCCCCAGGGAGGGGGATAGAGGGGTATTCTAAGGTTGATAGGGAGAGGCCTCAGGGAGGGGGATAGAGGGGTATTCTAAGGTTGAGAGGGAGAGGCCTCAGGGACGGGTGATAGAGGGGTATTCTAAGGATGAGAGGGAGAGGCCTCAGGGAGGAGGGTGATAGAGCGGGTATTCTAAGGATGAGAGGGAGAGGCCTCAGGGAGGGAGTGTGATAGAGGGTATTCTAAGGATGAGAGGGAGAGGCCTCAGGGAGGGGGGGTGATAGAGGGTATTCTAAGGTTGAGAGGGAGAGGCCTCAGGGAGGAGGGGTGATAGAGTGGTATTCTAAGGGTGAGAGGGAGAGGCCTCAGGGAGGGGTGATAGAGGGTATTCTAAGGATGAGGGGGAGAGGCCTCAGGGAGGGAGGGGTGATAGAGGGGTATTCTAAGGAGGAGAGGGAGAGGCCTCAGGGAGGAGGGGTGATAGAGGGTATTCTAATGATGAGAGGGAGAGGCCTCAGGGAGAAGGGGTGATAGAGAGGGTATTCTAAGGATGAGGGGGAGAGGCCTCAGGGAGGGGGGTGATAGAGGGGTATTCTAAGGATGAGGGGGAGAGGCCTCAGGGAGGGAGGGGGTGATAGAGGGTTATTCTAAGGGTGAGAGGGAGAGGCCTCAGGGGGGTGGTAGATAGGGGTATTCTAAGGGTAAGAGGGAGAGGCCTCAGGGAGGGGGGGTGATAGAGGGTATTCTAAGGATGAGAGGGAGAGGCCTCAGAGAGGGAGGGTGATAGAGATGGGTATTCTAAGGATGAGAGGGAGAGGCCTCATGGAGGGGGCAGATAGAGAGGGTATTCTAAGGATGAGGGGGAGAGGCCTCAGGGAGGGGTAATAGAGGGGGTATTCTAAGGATGAGAGGGAGAGGCCTTCGGGAGGGGGGTGATAGAGAGGGTATTCTAAGGATGAGAGGGAGAGGCCTCAGGGAGGGGGGGGTGATAGAGAGGGTATTCTAAGGATGAGAGGGAGAGGCCTCAGGGAGGGGGGGTGATAGAGGGTATTCTAAGGATGAGAGGGAGAGGCCTCAGGGAGGGGGGGTGATAGAGGGTATTCTAAGGATGAGAGGGAGAGGCCTTAGGGAGGGGGGATAGAGAGGGTATTCTAAGGATGAGAGGGAGAGGCCTTAGGGAGGGGTGATAGAGAGGGTATTCTAAGGATGAGAGGGAGAGGCCTCGGGGGGTGGGGGGGTGATAGAGAGGGGTATTCTAAGGGTGAGAGGGTGAGGCCTCATGGAGGGGGTGATAGAGAGGGTATTCTAAGGATGAGAGAGAGAGGCCTCAGGGAGGGAGGGGTGATAGAGAGGGTATTCTAAGGATGAGGGGAGAGGCCTCAGGGAGGGGGGGTGATAGAGGGTATTGTAAGGATGAGGGGGAGAGGCCTCAGGGAGGGGGGTGATAGATGTGTATTCTAAGGATGAGAGGGAGAGGCCTCAGGGAGGGGGGGTGGTAGAGGGATATTCTAAGGATGAGAGGGAGAGGCCTCAGGGAGGGAGGGGGGATAGAGAGGGTATTCTAAGGGTGAGAGGGTGAGGCCTCAGGGAGGGAGGGGGGTAGAGAGGGTATTCTAAGGGTGAGAGGGAGAGGCCTCAGGGAGGGAGGGGGGTAGAGGGGTTCCACACCACACCCGGAGCCGTCTCTACGGCATCAGAGGTGCTGCTTCTCCTGGCACGAGGCCAGTGGGGGGTGGGAGGTGTAATATGAGATTTATTAAAGCTCGGAAGAACCTAGGTGAAGGATTTGGGGCTCGCGAGCATTGCCTGATAAACAGCTCTGATAACTAAAGTCCTGCACAGCAAAGCCAACTCCCCGCACGACCGCAGTGCCCGGCTCTTTACACTGCCACAGTGCCAGCCTCTTTACACTGCCACAGTGCCAGCTTCTCAAAGTCACCAGTGCCAGCTCCTCACACCGCAACCAGTGCCCAGCTCCTCGCACCGCCACCAGTGCCCAGCTCCTCGCACCGCCACCAGTGCCAGCTCCTCGCACCGCCACCTGTGCCCAGCTCCTCGCACCGCCACCAGTGCCAGCTCCTCGCACCGCCACCTGTGCCCAGCTCCTCGCACCGCCACCAGTGCCAGCTCCTCGCACCGCCACCTGTGCCCAGCTCCTCGCACCGCCACTCCTCGCACCGCCACCAGTGCCAGCTCCTCGCACCGCCACCAGTGCCCAGCTCCTCCCAACGCCACCAGTGCCCAGCTCCTCGCACCGCCACCAGTGCCAGCTCCTCGCACCGCCACCAGTGCCAGCTCCTCGCACCGCCACTCCTCGCACCGCCACCAGTGCCCAGCTCCTCGCACCGCCACTCCTCGCACCGCCACCAGTGCCAGCTCCTCGCACCGCCACCAGTGCCAGATCCTCGCACCGCCACCTGTGCCCAGCTCCTCGCACCGCCACCAGTGCCCAGCTGCTCGCACCGCCACCAGTGCCCAGCTCCTCGCACTACCACTCCTCGCACCGCCACCAGTGCCAGCTCCTCGCACTACCACTCCTCGCACCGCCACCAGTGCCCAGCTCCTCGCACTACCACTCCTCGCACCGCCACCAGTGCCAGCTCCTCGCACTACCACTCCTCCCACCGCCACCAATGCCCAGCTCCTCCCACCGCCACCAGTGCCCAGCTCCTCGCACTACCACTCCTCCCAACGCCACCAGTGCCCAGCTCCTCGCACCGCCACCAGTGCCCAGCTCCTCGCACCGCCACTCCTCGCACCGCCACCAGTGCCAGCTCCTCGCACCGCCACTCCTCGCACCGCCACCAGTGCCCAGCTCCTCGCAACGCCACCAGTGCCCAGCTCCTCGCACTACCACTCCTCGCACCGCCACCAGTGCCAGCTCCTCGCACCGCCACCTGTGCCCAGCTCCTCGCACCGCCACCAGTGCCAGCTCCTCGCACTACCACTCCTCGCACCGCAACCAGTGCCAGCTCCTTGCACCGCCACTCCTCGCACCGCCACCAGTGCCCAGCTCCTCGCACCGCCACCAGTGCCCAGCTCCTCGCACCGCCACCTGTGCCCAGCTCCTCGCACTACCACTCCTCGCACCGCCACCAGTGCCCAGCTCCTCGCACCGCCACTCCTCGCACCGCCACCAGTGCCCAGCTCCTCGCACCGCCACCAGTGCCCAGCTCCTCGCACCGCCACTCCTCGCACCGCCACCAGTGCCAGCTCCTCGCACTACCACTCCTCGCACCGCCACCAGTGCCCAACTCCTTGCACCGCCACTCCTCGCACCGCCACCAGTGCCCAGCTCCTCGCACCGCCACCAGTGCCCAGCTCCTCCCACCGCCACAAGAGCCCAGCTCCTCGCACCGCCACCAGTGCCCAGCTCCTCGCACCGCCACCAGTGCCCAGCTCCTCGCACCGCCACCAGTGCCCAGCTCCTCCCACCGCCACCAATGCCCAGCTCCTCGAACCGCCACCAGTGCCCAGCTCCTCGCACCGCCACTCCTCGCACCGCCACCAGTGCCCAGCTCCTCGCACCGCCACCAGTGCCAGCTCCTCGCACCGCCACCTGTGCCCAGCTCCTCGCACCGCCACCAGTGCCAGCTCCTCGCACTACCACTCCTCGCACCGCCACCAGTGCCAGCTCCTCGCTCTGCCACTCCTCGCACCGCCACCAGTGCCCAGCTCCTCGCACCGCCACTCC
The DNA here is from genome assembly GCF_031143425.1 of Pleurodeles waltl. NCBI lineage: Eukaryota > Metazoa > Chordata > Amphibia > Caudata > Salamandridae > Pleurodeles > Pleurodeles waltl. Next base: position 1,548,076,300 of record NC_090446.1, read on the forward strand.
TCGCACCGCCACCAGTGCCCAGCTCCTCGCACCGCCACCTGTGCCCAGCTCCTCGCACTACCACTCCTCGCACCGCCACCAGTGCCCAGCTCCTCGCACTACCACTCCTCGCACCGCCACCAGTGCCCAGCTCCTCGCACCGCCACTCCTCGCACCGCCACCAGTGCCCAGCTCCTCGCACCGCCACCAGTGCCCAGCTCCTCGCACCGCCACTCCTCGCACCGCCACCAGTGCCAGCTCCTCGCACTACCACTCCTCGCACCGCCACCAGTGCCCAACTCCTCGCACCGCCACTCCTCGCACCGCCACCAGTGCCCAGCTCCTCGCACCGCCACCAGTGCCCAGCTCCTCGCACCGCCACCAGTGCCCAGCTCCTCCCACCGCCACCAGAGCCCAGCTCCTCGCACCGCCACCAGTGCCCAGCTCCTCGCACCGCCACCAGTGCCCAGCTCCTCCTACCTCCACCAGTGCCCAGCTCCTCGCACCGCCACCAGTGCCCAGCTCCTCCCACCGCCACCAGTGCCAGCTCCTCGCACCGCAACCAGTGCCAGCTCCTCGCACCGCCACCAGTGCCCAGCTCCTCCCACCGCCACCAATGCCCAGCTCCTCGCACCGCCACCAGTGCCCAGCTCCTCGCACCGCCACTCCTCGCACCGCCACCAGTGCCCAGCTCCTCGCACCGCCACTCCTCGCACCGCCACCAGTGCCCAGCTCCTCGCACCGCCACCAGTGCCCAGCTCCTCGCACCGCCACCTGTGCCCAGCTCCTCGCACTACCACTCCTCCCACTGCCACCAGTGCCCAGCTCCTCGCACCACCACTCCTCGCACAGCCACCAGTGCCCAGCTCCTCGCCCCGCCACCAGTGCCCAGCTCCTCGCACCGCCACTCCTCGCACTGCCACCAGTGCCAGCTCCTCGCACTACCACTCCTCGCACCGCCACCAGTGCCAGCTCCTCGCACCGCCACTACTCGCACCGCCACCAGTGCCCAGCTCCTCGCACCGCCACTCCTCGCACCGCCACCAGTGCCCAGCTCCTCCCACCGCCACCAGTGCCCAGCTCCTCGCACCGCCACCAATGCCCAGCTCCTCGCACCGCCACCAGTGCCCAGCTCCTCGCACCGCCACTCCTCGCACCGCCAGCAGTGCCCAGCTCCTCGCACCGCCACCAGTGCCAGCTCCTCGCACCGCCACCTGTGCCCAGCTCCTCGCACCGCCACCAGTGCCAGCTCCTCGCACTACCACTCCTCGCACCGCCACCAGTGCCAGCTCCTCGCACCGCCACTCCTCGCACCGCCACCAGTGCCCAGCTCCTCGCAACGGCACCAGTGCCCAGCTCCTCGCACTACCACTCCTCGCACCGCCACCAGTGCCAGCTCCTCGCACCGCCACCAGTGCCCAGCTCCTCGCACCGCCACCTGTGCCCAGCTCCTCGCACCGCCACTCCTCGCACCGCCACCAGTGCCCAGCTCCTCGCAACGCCACCAGTGCCCAGCTCCTCGCACTACCACTCCTCGCACCGCCACCAGTGCCAGCTCCTCGCACCGCCACCAGTGCCCAGCTCCTCGCACCGCCACCTGTGCCCAGCTCCTCGCACCGCCACTCCTCGCACCGCCACCAGTGCCAGCTCCTCGCACTACCACTCCTCGCACCGCCACCAGTGCCAGCTCCTCGCACCGCCACTCCTCGCACCGCCACCAGTGCCCAGCTCCTCGCACCGCCACTCCTCGCACCGCCACCAGTGCCCAGCTCCTCGCACCGCCACCAGTGCCAGCTCCTCGCACCTCCACCAGTGCCCAGTTCCTCCCACCGCCACTCCTCGCACCGCCACCAGTGCCCAGCTCCTCGCACTACCACACCTCGCACCGCCACCAGTTCAAGCTCCTCGCACCGCCACTCCTCGCACCGCCACCAGTGCCCAGCTCCTCGCACCGCCACCAGTGCCCAGCTCCTCCCACCGCCACCAGTGCCCAGCTCCTCGCACCGCCACCAGTGCCCAGCTCCTCCCACCGCTACCAGTGCCAGCTCCTCGCACCGCAACCAGTGCCAGCTCCTCGCACCGCCACCAGTGCCCAGCTCCTCCCACCTCCACCAATGCCCAGCTCCTCGCACCGCCACCAGTGCCCAGCTCCTCGCACCGCCACTCCTCGCACCGCCACCAGTGCCCAGCTCCTCGCACCGCCACCAGTGCCCAGCTCCTCGCACTACCACTCCTCGCACCGCCACCAGTGCCCAGCTCCTCGCACCGCCACTCCTCGCACCGCCACCAGTGCCCAGCTCCTCGCACCGCCACCAGTGCCCATCTCCTCGCACCGCCACTCCTCGCACCGCCACCAGTGCCAGCTCCTCGCACTACCACTCCTCGCACCGCCACCAGTGCCAGCTCCTCGCACCGCCACTCCTCGCACCGCCACCAGTGCCCAGCTCCTCGCACCGCCACTCCTTGCACTGCCACCAGTGCCCAGCTCCTCCCACCGCCACCAGTGCCCAGCTCCTCGCACCGCCACCAATGCCCAGCTCCTCGCACCGCCACCAGTGCCCAGCTCCTCGCACCGCCACTCCTCGCACCGCCACCAGTGCCCAGCTCCTCGCACCGCCACCAGTGCCAGCTCCTCGCACCGCCACCTGTGCCCAGCTCCTCGCACTGCCACCAGTGCCAGCTCCTCGCACTACCACTCCTCGCACCGCCACCAGTGCCAGCTCCTCGCACCGCCGCTCCTCGCACCGCCACCAGTGCCCAGCTCCTCGCAACGCCACCAGTGCCAGCTCCTCGCACCGCCACTCCTCGCACCGCCACCAGTGCCAGCTCCTCGCACCACCACTCCTCGCACCGCCACCTGTGCCAGCTCCTCGCACCGCCACTCCTCGCACCGCCACCAGTGCCCAGCTCCTCGCACCGCCACCAGTGCCCAGCTCCTCACACCGCCACTCCTCCCAACGCCACCAGTGCCCAGCTCCTCGCACCGCCACCAGTGCCCAGCTCCTCGCACCGCCACTCCTCGCACCGCCACCAGTGCCCAGCTCCTCGCACCGCCACCAGTGCCAGCTCCTCGCACCGCCACCTGTGCCCAGCTCCTCGCACCGCCACCAGTGCCAGCTCCTCGCACTACCACTCCTCGCACCGCCACCAGTGCCAGCTCCTCGCTTCGCCACTCCTCGCACCGCCACCAGTGCCCAGCTCCTCGCACCGCCACTCCTCGCACCGCCACCAGTGCCCAGCTCCTCGCACCGCCACCTGTGCCCAGCTCCTCGCACTACCACTCCTCGCACCGCCACCAGTGCCCAGCTCCTCGCACCGCCACTCCTCGCACCGCCACCAGTGCCCAGCTCCTCGCACCGCCACCAGTGCCCAGCTCCTCGCACCGCCACTCCTCGCACCGCCACCAGTGCCAGCTCCTCGCACTACCACTCCTCGCACCGCCACCAGTGCCAGCTCCTCGCACCGCCACTCCTCGCACCGCCACCAGTGCCCAGCTCCTCGCACCGCCACCAGTGCCCAGATCCCCGCACCGCCACCAGTGCCCAGCTCCTCGCACCGCCACCAGTGCCCAGCTCCTCCCACCGCCACCAGTGCCCAGCTCCTCGCACCGCCACCAGTGCCCAGCTCCTCGCACCGCCACCAGTGCCCAGCTCCTCCCACCGCCACCAGTGCCCAGCTCCTCGCACCGCCACCAGTGCCCAGCTCCTCCCACCGCCACCAGTGCCAGCTCCTCGCACCGCAACCAGTGCCAGCTCCTCGCACCGCCACCAGTGCCCAGCTCCTCCCACCGCCACCAATGCCCAGCTCCTCGCACCGCCACCAGTGCCCAGCTCCTCGCACCGCCACTCCTCGCACCGCCACTCCTCGCACCGCCACCAGTGCCCAGCTCCTCGCACCGCCACCAGTGCCCAGCTCCTCGCACCGCCACCTGTGCCCAGCTCCTCGCACTACCACTCCTCGCACTGCCACCAGTGCCCAGCTCCTCGCACCGCCACTCCTCGCACCGCCACCAGTGCCCAGCTCCTCGCACCGCCACTCCTCGCACCGCCACCAGTGCCAGCTCCTCGCACTACCACTCCTCGCACCGCCACCAGTGCCAGCTCCTCGCACCGCCACTACTCGCACCGCCACCAGTGCCCAGCTCCTCGCACCGCCACTCCTCGCACCGCCACCAGTGCCCAGCTCCTCCCACCGCCACCAGTGCCCAGCTCCTCGCACCGCCACCAATGCCCAGCTCCTCGCACCGCCACCAGTGCCCAGCTCCTCGCACCGCCACTCCTCGCACCGCCACCAGTGCACAGCTCCTCGCACCGCCACCAGTGCCAGCTCCTCGCACCGCCACCTGTGCCCAGCTCCTCGCACCGCCACCAGTGCCAGCTCCTCGCACTACCACTCCTCGCACCGCCACCAGTGCCAGCTCCTCGCACCGCCACTCCTCGCACCGCCACCGGTGCCCAGCTCCTCGCAACGCCACCAGTGCCCAGCTCCTCGCACTACCACTCCTCGCACCGCCACCAGTGCCAGCTCCTCGCACCGCCACCAGTGCCCAGCTCCTCGCACCGCCACCTGTGCCCAGCTCCTCGCACCGCCACTCCTCGCACCGCCACCAGTGCCCAGCTCCTCGCAACGCCACCAGTGCCCAGCTCCTCGCACTACCACTCCTCGCACCGCCACCAGTGCCAGCTCCTCGCACCGCCACCAGAGCCCAGCTCCTCGCACCGCCACCTGTGCCCAGCTCCTCGCACCGCCACTCCTCACACCGCCACCAGTGCCAGCTCCTCGAACTACCACTCCTCGCACCGCCACCAGTGCCCAGCTCCTCGCACCGCCACCAGTGCCCAGCTCCTCGCACCGCCATTCCTCGCACCGCCACCAGTGCCCAGCTCCTCGCACCGCCACTCCTCCCACCGCCACCAGTACCCAGCTCCTCGCACCGCCACCAGTGCCAGCTCCTCGCACCTCCACCAGTGCCCAGTTCCTCCCACCGCCACTCCTCGCACCGCCACCAGTGCCCAGCTCCTCGCACTACCACACCTCGCACCGCCACCAGTTCAAGCTCCTCGCACCGCCACTCCTCGCACCGCCACCAGTGCCCAGCTCCTCGCACCGCCACCAGTGCCCAGCTCCTCCCACCGCCACCAGTGCCCAGCTCCTCGCACCGCCACCAGTGCCCAGCTCCTACCACCGCCACCAGTGCCAGCTCCTCGCACCGCAACCAGTGCCAGCTCCTCGCACCGCCACCAGTGCCCAGCTCCTCCCACCGCCACCAATGCCCAGCTCCTCGCACCGCCACCAGTGCCCAGCTCCTCGCACCGCCACTCCTCGCACCGCCACCAGTGCCCAGCTCCTCGCACCGCCACCAGTGCCCAGCTCCTCGCACTACCACTCCTCGCACCGCCACCAGTGCCCAGCTCCTCGCACCGCCACTCCTCGCACCGCCACCAGTGCCCAGCTCCTCGCACCGCCACTCCTCGCACCGCCACCAGTGCCAGCTCCTCGCACTACCACTCCTCGCACCGCCACCAGTGCCAGCTCCTCGCACCGCCACTCCTCGCACCGCCACCAGTGCCCAGCTCCTCGCACCGCCACTCCTCGCACCACCACCAGTGCCCAGCTCCTCGCACCGCCACCATTGCCCAGCTCCTCGACCCGCCACCAGTGCCCAGCTCCTCGCACCGCCACTCCTCGCACCGCCACCAGTGCCCAGCTCCTCGCACCGCCACCAGTGCCAGCTCCTCGCACCGCCACCTGTGCCCAGCTCCTCGCACCGCCACCAGTGCCAGCTCCTCGCACTACCACTCCTCGCACCGCCACCAGTGCCAGCTCCTCGCACCGCCACTCCTCGCACCGCCACCAGTGCCCAGCTCCTCGCAACGCCACCAGTGCCAGCTCCTCGCACCGCCACTCCTCGCACCGCCACCAGTGCCAGCTCCTCGCACCGCCACTCCTCGCACCGCCACCAGTGCGAGCTCCTCGCACCGCCACTCCTCGCACCGCCACCAGTGCCCAGCTCCTCGCACCGCCACCAGTGCCCAGCTCCTCACACCGCCACTCCTCCCAACGCCACCAGTGCCCAGCTCCTCGCACCGCCACCAGTGCCCAGCTCCTCGCACCGCCACTCCTCGCACCGCCACCAGTGCCCAGCTCCTCGCACCGCCACCAGTGCCAGCTCCTCGCACCGCCACCTGTGCCCAGCTCCTCGCACCGCCACCAGTGCCAGCTCCTCGCACTACCACTCCTCGCACCTCCACCAGTGTCAGCTCCTCGCACCGCCACTCCTCGCACTGCCACCAGTGCCCAGCTCCTCGCACCGCCACTCCTCGCACCGCCACCAGTGCCCAGCTCCTCGCACCGCCACCAGTGCCCAGCTCCTCGCACCGCCACCTGTGCCCAGCTCCTCGCACTACCACTCCTCGCACCGCCACCAGTGCCCAGCTCCTCGCACCGCCACTCCTCGCACCGCCACCAGTGCCCAGCTCCTCGCACCGCCACCAGTGCCCAGCTCCTCGCACTGCCACTCCTCGCACCGCCACCAGTGCCAGCTCCTCGCACTACCACTCCTCGCACCGCCACCAGTGCCAGCTCCTCGCACCGCCACTCCTCGCACCGCCACCAGTGCCCAGCTCCTCGCACCGCCACTCCTCGCACCGCCACCAGTGCCCAGCTCCTCGCACAGCCACCAGTGCCCAGATCCTCGCACCGCCACCAGTGCCCAGCTCCTCGCACCGCCACCAGTGCCCAGCTCCTCCCACCGCCACCAGTGCCCAGCTCCTCGCACCGCCACCAGTGCCCAGCTCCTCGCACCGCCACCAGTGCCCAGCTCCTCCCACCGCCACCAGTGCCAGCTCCTCGCACCGCAACCAGTGCCAGCTCCTCGCACCGCCACCAGTGCCCAGCTCCTCCCACCGCCACCAATGCCCAGCTCCTCGCACCGCCACCAGTGCCCAGCTCCTCGCACTGCCACTCCTCGCACCGCCACCAGTGCCCAGCTCCTCGCACCGCCACTCCTCGCACCGCCACCAGTGCCCAGCTCCTCGCACCGCCACCAGTGCCCAGCTCCTCGCACCGCCACCTGTGCCCAGCTCCTCGCACTACCACTCCTCGCACTGCCACCAGTGCCCAGCTCCTCGCACCGCCACTCCTCGCACCGCCACCAGTGCCCAGCTCCTCGCACCGCCACTCCTCGCACCGCCACCAGTGCCAGCTCCTCGCACTACCACTCCTCGCACCGCCACCAGTGCCAGCTCCTCGCACCGCCACTACTCGCACCGCCACCAGTGCCCAGCTCCTCGCACCGCCACTCCTCTCACCGCCACCAGTGCCCAGCTCCTCCCACCGCCACCAGTGCCCAGCTCCTCGCACCGCCACCAATGCCCAGCTCCTCGCACCGCCACCAGTGCCCAGCTCCTCGCACCGCCACTCCTCGCACCGCCACCAGTGCCCAGCTCCTCGCACCGCCACCAGTGCCAGCTCCTCGCACCGCCACCTGTGCCCAGCTCCTCGCACCGCCACCAGTGCCAGCTCCTCGCACTACCACTCCTCGCACCGCCACCAGTGCCAGCTCCTCGCACCGCCACTCCTCGCACCGCCACCAGTGCCCAGCTCCTCGCAACGCCACCAGTGCCCAGCTCCTCGCACTACCACTCCTCGCACCGCCACCAGTGCCAGCTCCTCGCACCGCCACCAGTGCCCAGCTCCTCGCACCGCCACCTGTGCCCAGCTCCTCGCACCGCCACTCCTCGCACCGCCACCAGTGCCAGCTCCTCGCACTACCACTCCTCGCACCGCCACCAGTGCCAGCTCCTCGCACCGCCACTCCTCGCACCGCCACCAGTGCCCAGCTCCTCGCACCGCCACCAGTGCCAGCTCCTCGCACCTCCACCAGTGCCCAGTTCCTCCCACCGCCACTCCTCGCACCGCCACCAGTGCCCAGCTCCTCGCACTACCACTCCTCGCACCGCCACCAGTTCAAGCTCCTCGCACCGCCACTCCTCGCACCGCCACCAGTGCCCAGCTCCTCGCACCGCCACCAGTGCCCAGCTCCTCCCACCGCCACCAGTGCCCAGCTCCTCGCACCGCCACCAGTGCCCAGCTCCTCCCACCGCCACCAGTGCCAGCTCCTCGCACCGCAACCAGTGCCAGCTCCTCGCACGGCCACCAGTACCCAGCTCCTCCCACCGCCACCAATGCCCAGCTCCTCGCACCGCCACCAGTGCCCAGCTCCTCGCACCGCCACTCCTCGCACCGCCACCAGTGCCCAGCTCCTCGCACTACCACTCCTCGCACCGCCACCAGTGCCCAGCTCCTCGCACCGCCACTCCTCGCACCGCCACCAGTGCCCAGCTCCTCGCACGGCCACCAGTGCCCATCTCCTCGCACCGCCACTCCTCGCACCGCCACCAGTGCCAGCTCCTCGCACTACCACTCCTCGCACCGCCACCAGTGCCAGCTCCTCGCACCGCCACTCCTCGCACCACCACCAGTGCCCAGCTCCTCGCACCGCCACTCCTCGCACCGCCACCAGTGCCCAGCTCCTCCCACCGCCACCAGTGCCCAGCTCCTCCCACCGCCACCAATGCCCAGCTCCTCGCACCGCCACCAGTGCCCAGCTCCTCGCACCTCCACTCCTCGCACCGCCATCAGTGCCCAGCTCCTCGCACCGCCACCAGTGCCAGCTCCTCGCACCGCCACCTGTGCCCAGCTCCTCGCACCGCCACCAGTGCCAGCTCCTCGCACTACCACTCCTCGCACCGCCACCAGTGCCAGCTCCTCGCACCGCCACTCCTCGCACCGCCACCAGTGCCCAGCTCCTCGCAACGCCACCAGTGCCAGCTCCTCGCACTGCCACTCCTCGCACCGCCACCAGTGCCAGCTCCTCGCACCGCCACTCCTCGCACCGCCACCAGTGCCCAGCTCCTCGCACCGCCACCAGTGCCCAGCTCCTCACACCGCCACTCCTCCCAACGCCACCAGTGCCCAGCTCCTCGCACCGCCACCAGTGCCCAGCTCCTCGCACCGCCACTCCTCGCACCGCCACCAGTGCCCAGCTCCTCGCACCGCCACCAGTGCCAGCTCCTCGCACCGTCTCCTGTGCCCAGCTCCTCGCACCGCCACCAGTGCCAGCTCCTCGCACTACCACTCCTCGCACCGCCACCAGTGCCAGCTCCTCGCACCGCCACTCCTCGCACCGCCACCAGTGCCCAGCTCCTCGCACCGCCACTCCTCGCACCGCCACCAGTGCCCAGCTCCTCGCACCGCCACCAGTGCCCAGCTCCTCGCACCGCCACCTGTGCCCAGCTCCTCGCACTACCACTCCTCGCACCGCCACCAGTGCCCAGCTCCTCGCACCGCCACTCCTCGCACCGCCACCAGTGCACAGCTCCTCGCACCGCCACCAGTGCCCAGCTCCTCGCACCGCCACTCCTCGCACCGCCACCAGTGCCAGCTCCTCGCACTACCACTCCTCGCACCGCCACCAGTGCCAGCTCCTCCCACCGCCACTCCTCGCACCGCCACCAGTGCCCAGCTCCTCGCACCGCCACTCCTCGCACCGCCACCAGTGCCCAGCTCCTCGCACCGCCACCAGTGCCCAGATCCTCGCACCGCCACCAGTGCCCAGCTCCTCGCACCGCCACCAGTGCCCAGCTCCTCCCACCGCCACCAGTGCCCAGCTCCTCGCACCGGCACCAGTGCCCAGCTCCTCGCACCGCCACCAGTGCCCAGCTCCTCCCACCGCCACCAGTGCCCAGCTCCTCGCACCGCCACCAGTGCCCAGCTCCTCCCACCGCCACCAGTGCCAGCTCCTCGCACCGCAACCAGTGCCAGCTCCTCGCACCGCCACCAGTGCCCAGCTCCTCCCACCGCCACCAATGCCCAGCTCCTCGCACCGCCACCAGTGCCCAGCTCCTCGCACCGCCACTCCTCGCACCGCCACCAGTGCCCAGCTCCTCGCACCGCCACTCCTCGCACCGCCACCAGTGCCCAGCTCCTCGCACCGCCACCAGTGCCCAGCTCCTCGCACCGCCACCTGTGCCCAGCTCCTCGCACTACCTCTCCTCGCACTGCCACCAGTGCCCAGCTCCTCGCACCGCCACTCCTCGCACCGCCACCAGTGCCCAGCTCCTCGCACCGCCACCAGTGCCCAGCTCCTCGCACCGCCACTCCTCGCACCGCCACCAGTGCCAGCTCCTCGCACTACCACTCCTCGCACCGCCACCAGTGCCAGCTCCTCGCACCGCCACTACTTGCACCGCCACCAGTGCCCAGCTCCTCGCACCGCCACTCCTCGCACCGCCACCAGTGCCCAGCTCCTCCCACCGCCACCAGTGCCCAGCTCCTCGCACCGCCACCAATGCCCAGCTCCTCGCACCGCCACCAGTGCCCAGCTCCTCGCACCGCCACTCCTCGCACCGCCACCAGTGCCCAGCTCCTCGCACCGCCACCAGTGCCAGCTCCTCGCACCGCCACCTGTGCCCAGCTCCTCGCACCGCCACCAGTGCCAGCTCCTCGCACTACCACTCCTCGCACCGCCACCATTGCCAGCTCCTCGCACCGCCACTCCTCGCACCGCCACCAGTGCCCAGCTCCTCGCAACGCCACCAGTGCCCAGCTCCTCGCACTACCACTCCTCGCACCGCCACCAGTGCCAGCTCCTCGCACCGCCACCAGTGCCCAGCTCCTCGCACCGCCACCTGTGCCCAGCTCCTCGCACCGCCACTCCTCGCACCGCCACCAGTGCCAGCTCCTCGCATTACCACTCCTCGCACCGCCACCAGTGCCAGCTCCTCGCACCGCCACCAGTGCCCAGCTCCTCGCACCGCCACTCCTCGCACCGCCACCAGTGCCCAGCTCCTCGCACCGCCACCAGTGCCAGCTCCTCGCACCTCCACCAGTGCCCAGTTCCTCCCACCGCCACTCCTCGCACCACCACCAGTGCCCAGCTCCTCGCACTACCACTCCTCGCACCGCCACCAGTTCAAGCTCCTCGCACCGCCACTCCTCGCACCGCCACCAGTGCCCAGCTCCTCGCACCGCCACTCCTCGCACCGCCACCAGTGCCCAGCTCCTCACACCGCCACCAGTGCCCAGCTCCTCGCACCGCCACCTGTGCCCAGCTCCTCGCACTACCACTCCTCGCACTGCCACCAGTGCCCAGCTCCTCGCACCGCCACTCCTCGCACCGCCACCAGTGCCCAGCTCCTCGCACCGCCACTCCTCGCACCGCCACCAGTGCCCAGCTCCTCGCACCGCCACAAGTGCCCAGCTCCTCGCACCGCCACCTGTGCCCAGCTCCTCGCACTACCACTCCTCGCACTGCCACCAGTGCCCAGCTCCTCGCACCGCCACTCCTCGCACCGTCACCAGTGCCCAGCTCCTCGCACCGCCACCAGTGCCCAGCTCCTCGCACCGCCACTCCTCGCACCGCCACCAGTGCCAGCTCCTCGCACTACCACTCCTCGCACCGCCACCTGTGCCCAGCTCCTCGCACTACCACTCCTCGCACTGCCACCAGTGCCCAGCTCCTCGCACCGCCACTCCTCGCACCTCCACCAGTGCCCAGCTCCTCGCACCGCCACCAGTGCCCAGCTCCTCGCACCGCCACTCCTCGCACCGCCACCAGTGCCCAGCTCCTCGCACCGCCACCAGTGCCCAGCTCCTCGCACCGCCACCTGTGCCCAGCTCCTCGCACTACCACTCCTCGCACTGCCACCAGTGCCCAGCTCCTCGCACCGCCACTCCTCGCACCGCCACCAGTGCCCAGCTCCTCGCACCGCCACCAGTGCCCAGCTCCTCGCACCGCCACTCCTCGCACCGCCACCAGTGCCAGCTCCTCGCACTACCACTCCTCGCACCGCCACCAGTGCCAGCTCCTCGCACCGCCACTACTCGCACCGCCACCAGTGCCCAGCTCCTCGCACCGCCACTCCTCGCACCGCCACCAGTGCCCAGCTCCTCCCACCGCCACCAGTGCCCAGCTCCTCGCACCGCCACCAATGCCCAGCTCCTCGCACCGCCACCAGTGCCCAGCTCCTCGCACCGCCACTCCTCGCACCGCCACCAGTGCCCAGCTCCTCGCACCGCGACCAGTGCCAGCTCCTCGCACCGCCACCTGTGCCCAGCTCCTCGCACCGCCACCAGTGCCAGCTCCTCGCACTACCACTCCTCGCACCGCCACCAGTGCCAGCTCCTCGCACCGCCACTCCTCGCACCGCCACCAGTGCCCAGCTCCTCGCAACGCCACCAGTGCCCAGCTCCTCGCACTACCACTCCTCGCACCGCCACCAGTGCCAGCTCCTCGCACCGCCACCAGTGCCCAGCTCCTCGCACCGCCACCTGTGCCCAGCTCCTCGCACCGCCACTCCTCGCACCGCCACCAGTGCCAGCTCCTCGCATTACCACTCCTCGCACCGCCACCAGTGCCAGCTCCTCGCACCGCCACCAGTGCCCAGCTCCTCGCACCGCCACTCCTCGCACCGCCACCAGTGCCCAGCTCCTCGCACCGCCACCAGTGCCAGCTCCTCGCACCTCCACCAGTGCCCAGTTCCTCCCACCGCCACTCCTCGCACCACCACCAGTGCCCAGCTCCTCGCACTACCACTCCTCGCACCACCACCAGTTCAAGCTCCTCGCACCGCCACTCCTCGTACCGCCACCAGTGCCCAGCTCCTCGCACCGCCACCAGTGCCCAGCTCCTCCCACCGCCACCAGTGCCCAGCTCCTCGCACCGCCACCAGTGCCCAGCTCCTCCCACCGCCACCAGTGCCAGCTCCTCGCACCGCAACCAGTGCCAGCTCCTCGCACCGCCACCAGTGCCCAGCTCCTCCCACCGCCACCAATGCCCAGCTCCTCGCACCGCCACCAGTGCCCAGCTCCTCGCACCGCCACTCCTCGCACCGCCACCAGTGTCCAGCTCCTCGCACCGCCACCAGTGCCCAGCTCCTCGCACTACCACTCCTCGCACCGCCACCAGTGCCCAGCTCCTCGCACCGCCACTCCTCGCACGGCCACCAGTGCCCAGCTCCTCGCACGGCCACCAGTGCCCATCTCCTCGCACCGCCACTCCTCGCACCGCCACCAGTACCAGCTCCTCGCACTACCACTCCTCGCACCGCCACCAGTGCCAGCTCCTCGCAAAGCCACTCCTCGCACCGCCACCATTGCCCAGCTCCTCGCACCGCCACTCCTCGCACCGCCACCAGTGCCCAGCTCCTCCCACCGCCACCAGTGCCCAGCTCCTCGCACCGCCACCAATGCCCAGCTCCTCGCACCGCCACCAGTGCCCAGCTCCTCGCACCGCCACTCCTCGCACCGCCACCAGTGCCCAGCTCCTCGCACCGCCACCAGTGCCAGCTCCTTGCACCGCCACCTGTGCCCAGCTCCTCGCAAAGCCACTCCTCGCACCGCCACCATTGCCCAGCTCCTCGCACCGCCACTCCTCGCACCGCCACCAGTGCCCAGCTCCTCCCACCGCCACCAGTGCCCAGCTCCTCGCACCGCCACCAATGCCCAGCTCCTCGCACCGCCACCAGTGCCCAGCTCCTCGCACCGCCACTCCTCGCACCGCCACCAGTGCCAGCTCCTCGCACTACCACTCCTCGCACCGCCACCAGTGCCAGCTCCTCGCACCGCCACTCCTCGCACCGCCACCAGTGCCCAGCTCCTCGCACCGCCACTCCTCGCACCGCCACCAGTGCCCAGCTCCTCCCACCGCCACCAGTGCCCAGCTCCTCGCACCGCCACCAATGCCCAGCTCCTCGCACCGCCACCAGTACCAGCTCCTCGCACTACCACTCCTCGCACCGCCACCAGTGCCAGCTCCTCGCAAAGCCACTCCTCGCACCGCCACCATTGCCCAGCTCCTCGCACCGCCACTCCTCGCACCGCCACCAGTGCCCAGCTCCTCCCACCGCCACCAGTGCCCAGCTCCTCGCACCGCCACCAATGCCCAGCTCCTCGCACCGCCACCAGTGCCCAGCTCCTCGCACCGCCACTCCTCGCACCGCCACCAGTGCCAGCTCCTCGCACTACCACTCCTCGCACCGCCACCAGTGCCAGCTCCTCGCACCGCCACTCCACGCACCGCCACCAGTGCCCAGCTCCTCGCACCGCCACTCCTCGCACCGCCACCAGTGCCCAGCTCCTCCCACCGCCACCAGTGCCCAGCTCCTCGCACCGCCACCAATGCCCAGCTCCTCGCACCGCCACCAGTGCCCAGCTCCTCGCACCGCCACTCCTCGCACAGCCACCAGTGCCCAGCTCCTCGCACAGCCACCAGTGCCAGCTCCTCGCGCCGCCACCTGTGCCCAGCTCCTCGCACCGCCACTCCTCGCACCGCCACCAGTGCCAGCTCCTCGCACTACCACTCCTCGCACAGCCACCAGTGCCAGCTCCTCGCACCGCCACTCCTCGCACCGCCACCAGTGCCCAGCTCCTCGCAACGCCACCAGTGCCCAGCTCCTCGCACTACCACTCCTCGCACCGCCACCAGTGCAAGCTCCTCGCACCGCCACCAGTGCCAGCTCCTCGCACCGCCACCTGTGCCCAGCTCCTCGCACCGCCACCAGTGCCAGCTCCTCGCACCGCCACTCCTCGCACCGCCACCAGTGCCCAGCTCCTCGCAACGCCACCAGTGCCCAGCTCCTCGCACTACCACTCCTCGCACCGCCACCAGTGCCAGCTCCTCGCACCGCCACTCCTCGCACCGCAACCAGTGCCCAGCTCCTCGCACCGCCACTCCTCGCACCGCCACCAGTGCCCAGCTCCTCGCACTGCCACCAGTGCCCAGCTCCTCGCACCGCCACCAGTGCCCAGCTCCTCGCACCGCCACTCCTCGCACCGCCACCAGTGCCCAGCTCCTCGCACCACCACTCCTCGCACCGCCACCAGTGCCAGCTCCTCGCACCGCCACTCCTCGCACCGCCACCAGTGCCCAGCTCCTCGCAACGCCACCAGTGCCCAGTTCCTCCCACTGCCACCAGTGCCCAGCTCCTCGCACTACCACTCCTCGCACCGCCACCAGTGCCAGCTCCTCGCACCGCCACCAGTGCCCAGCTCCTCGCACCGCCACTCCTCGCACCGCCACCAGTGCCCAGCTCCTCGCACCGCCACTCCTCGCACCGCCACCAGTGCCCAGCATCTCGCACCGCCACCAGTGCCAGCTCCTCGCACCTCCACCAGTGCCCAGCTCCTCTCACTGCCACTCCTCGCACCGGCACCAGTGCCCAGCTCCTCGCACCGCCACTCCTCGCACCGCCACCAGTGCCCAGCTCCTCGCACTACCACTCCTCGCACCGCCACCAGTGCCAGCTCCTCGCACCGCCACTCCTCGCACCGCCACCAGTGCCCAGCTCCTCGCAACGCCACCAGTGCCCAGTTCCTCCCACCGCCACCAGTGCCCAGCTCCTCGCACTACCACTCCTCGCACCGTCACCAGTGCCAGCTCCTCGCACCGCCACCAGTGCCCAGCTCCTCGCTCCGCCACTCCTCGCACCGCCACCAGTGCCCAGCTCCTCGCAACACCACCAGTGCCCAGTTCCTCCCACCGCCACCAGTGCCAAGCTCCTCGCAACGCCACCAGTGCCAAGCTCCTCCCACCGCCACCAGTGCCAAGCTCCTCCCACTACCACTAGTGCCCAGCTCCTACCACTGGTGCCCAGCTCCTCACACCACCACCAGTGCCCAGCTCCTCGCACTGCCACCAGTGCCCAGCTCCTACCACCAGTGCCAAGCTCCTCCCACCGCCACCAGTGCCAAGCTCCTCCCACCGCCACCAGTGCCCAGCTCCTCCCACTACCACCAGTGCCCAGCTCCTACCACCGGTGCCCAGCTCTTCACACCACCACCAGTGCCCAGCTCCTCGCACTGCCACCAGTGCCCAGCTCCTACCACCAGTGCCCAGCTCCTCGCACCGCCACCAGTGCCAAGCTCCTCCCACCGCCACCAGTGCCAAGCTCCTCCCACCGCCACCAGTGCCCAGCTCCTCGCACTACCACTAGTGCCCAGCTCCTACCACCGGTGCCCAGCTCCTCACACCACCACCAGTGCCCAGCTCCTCGCACCGCCACTCCTCGCACCGCCACCAGTGCCCAGCTCCTCCCACCGCCACCAGTGCCCAGCTCCTCGCACCGCCACCAATGCCCAGCTCCTCGCACCGCCACTCCTCGCACCGCCACCAGTGCCAGCTCCTCGCACTACCACTCCTCGCACCGCCACCAGTGCCAGCTCCTCGCACCGCCACTCCTCGCACCGCCACCAGTGCCCAGCTCCTCGCACCGCCACTCCTCGCACCGCCACCAGTGCCCAGCTCCTCCCACCGCCACCAGTGCCCAGCTCCTCGCACCGCCACCAATGCCCAGCTCCTCGCACCGCCACCAGTACCAGCTCCTCGCACTACCACTCCTCGCACCGCCACCAGTGCCAGCTCCTCGCAAAGCCACTCCTCGCACCGCCACCATTGCCCAGCTCCTCGCACCGCCACTCCTCGCACCGCCACCAGTGCCCAGCTCCTCCCACCGCCACCAGTGCCCAGCTCCTCGCACCGCCACCAATGCCCAGCTCCTCGCACCGCCACCAGTGCCCAGCTCCTCGCACCGCCACTCCTCGCACCGCCACCAGTGCCAGCTCCTCGCACTACCACTCCTCGCACCGCCACCAGTGCCAGCTCCTCGCACCGCCACTCCACGCACCGCCACCAGTGCCCAGCTCCTCGCACCGCCACTCCTCGCACCGCCACCAGTGCCCAGCTCCTCCCACCGCCACCAGTGCCCAGCTCCTCGCACCGCCACCAATGCCCAGCTCCTCGCACCGCCACCAGTGCCCAGCTCCTCGCACCGCCACTCCTCGCACAGCCACCAGTGCCCAGCTCCTCGCACAGCCACCAGTGCCAGCTCCTCGCGCCGCCACCTGTGCCCAGCTCCTCGCACCGCCACTCCTCGCACCGCCACCAGTGCCAGCTCCTCGCACTACCACTCCTCGCACAGCCACCAGTGCCAGCTCCTCGCACCGCCACTCCTCGCACCGCCACCAGTGCCCAGCTCCTCGCAACGCCACCAGTGCCCAGCTCCTCGCACTACCACTCCTCGCACCGCCACCAGTGCAAGCTCCTCGCACCGCCACCAGTGCCAGCTCCTCGCACCGCCACCTGTGCCCAGCTCCTCGCACCGCCACCAGTGCCAGCTCCTCGCACCGCCACTCCTCGCACCGCCACCAGTGCCCAGCTCCTCGCAACGCCACCAGTGCCCAGCTCCTCGCACTACCACTCCTCGCACCGCCACCAGTGCCAGCTCCTCGCACCGCCACTCCTCGCACCGCAACCAGTGCCCAGCTCCTCGCACCGCCACTCCTCGCACCGCCACCAGTGCCCAGCTCCTCGCACTGCCACCAGTGCCCAGCTCCTCGCACCGCCACCAGTGCCCAGCTCCTCGCACCGCCACTCCTCGCACCGCCACCAGTGCCCAGCTCCTCGCACCACCACTCCTCGCACCGCCACCAGTGCCAGCTCCTCGCACCGCCACTCCTCGCACCGCCACCAGTGCCCAGCTCCTCGCAACGCCACCAGTGCCCAGTTCCTCCCACTGCCACCAGTGCCCAGCTCCTCGCACTACCACTCCTCGCACCGCCACCAGTGCCAGCTCCTCGCACCGCCACCAGTGCCCAGCTCCTCGCACCGCCACTCCTCGCACCGCCACCAGTGCCCAGCTCCTCGCACCGCCACTCCTCGCACCGCCACCAGTGCCCAGCATCTCGCACCGCCACCAGTGCCAGCTCCTCGCACCTCCACCAGTGCCCAGCTCCTCTCACTGCCACTCCTCGCACCGGCACCAGTGCCCAGCTCCTCGCACCGCCACTCCTCGCACCGCCACCAGTGCCCAGCTCCTCGCACTACCACTCCTCGCACCGCCACCAGTGCCAGCTCCTCGCACCGCCACTCCTCGCACCGCCACCAGTGCCCAGCTCCTCGCAACGCCACCAGTGCCCAGTTCCTCCCACCGCCACCAGTGCCCAGCTCCTCGCACTACCACTCCTCGCACCGTCACCAGTGCCAGCTCCTCGCACCGCCACCAGTGCCCAGCTCCTCGCTCCGCCACTCCTCGCACCGCCACCAGTGCCCAGCTCCTCGCAACACCACCAGTGCCCAGTTCCTCCCACCGCCACCAGTGCCAAGCTCCTCGCAACGCCACCAGTGCCAAGCTCCTCCCACCGCCACCAGTGCCAAGCTCCTCCCACTACCACTAGTGCCCAGCTCCTACCACTGGTGCCCAGCTCCTCACACCACCACCAGTGCCCAGCTCCTCGCACTGCCACCAGTGCCCAGCTCCTACCACCAGTGCCAAGCTCCTCCCACCGCCACCAGTGCCAAGCTCCTCCCACCGCCACCAGTGCCCAGCTCCTCCCACTACCACCAGTGCCCAGCTCCTACCACCGGTGCCCAGCTCTTCACACCACCACCAGTGCCCAGCTCCTCGCACTGCCACCAGTGCCCAGCTCCTACCACCAGTGCCCAGCTCCTCGCACCGCCACCAGTGCCAAGCTCCTCCCACCGCCACCAGTGCCAAGCTCCTCCCACCGCCACCAGTGCCCAGCTCCTCGCACTACCACTAGTGCCCAGCTCCTACCACCGGTGCCCAGCTCCTCACACCACCACCAGTGCCCAGCTCCTCGCACTGCCACCAGTGCCCAGCTCCTACCACCAGTGCCAAGCTCCTTCCACCGCCACCAGTGCCACGCTCCTCCCACCGCCACCAGTGCCCAGCTCCTCGCACTACCACCAGTGCCCAGCACCTACCGCCACCGGTGCCCAGCTCCTCGCACCGCCACCAATGCCCAGCTCCTCGCACCGCCACCAGTGCCCAGCTCCTCGCACCGCCACTCCTCGCACCGCCACCAGTGCCCAGCTCCTCGCACCGCCACCAGTGCCAGCTCCTCGCACCGCCACCTGTGCCCAGCTCCTCGCACCGCCACCAGTGCCAGCTCCTCGCACTACCACTCCTCGCACCGCCACCAGTGCCAGCTCCTCGCACCGCCACTCCTCGCACCGCCACCAGTGCCCAGCTCCTCACAACGCCACCAGTGCCCAGCTCCTCGCACTACCACTCCTCGCACCGCCACCAGTGCCAGCTCCTTGCACCGCCACCAGTGCCCAGCTCCTCGCACCGCCACCTGTGCCCAGCTCCTCGCACCGCCACTCCTCGCACCGCCACCAGTGCCAGCTCCTCGCACTACCACTCCTCGCACCGCCACCAGTGCCAGCTCCTCGCACCGCCACTCCTCGCACCGCCACCAGTGCCCAGCTCCTCGCACCGCCACTCCTCGCACCGCCACCAGTGCCCAGCTCCTCCCACCGCCACCAGTGCCCAGCTCCTCGCACCGCCACCAATGCCCAGCTCCTCGCACCGCCACCAGTGCCCAGCTCCTCGCACCGCCACTCCTCGCACCGCCACCAGTGCCCAGCTCCTCGCACCGCCACCAGTGCCTGCTCCTCGCACCGCCACCTGTGCCCAGCTCCTCGCACCGCCACTCCTCGCACCGCCACCAGTGCCAGCTCCTCGCACTACCACTCCTCGCACCGCCACCAGTGCCAGCTCCTCGCACCGCCACTCCTCGCACCGCCACCAGTGCCCAGCTCCTCGCAACGCCACCAGTGCCCAGCTCCTCGCACTACCACTCCTCGCACTGCCACCAGTGCCAGCTCCTCGCACCGCCACCAGTGCCAGCTCCTCGCACCGCCACCTGTGCCCAGCTCCTCGCACCGCCACTCCTCGCACCGCCACCAGTGCCAGCTCCTCGCACCGCCACTCCTCGCACCGCCACCAGTGCCCAGCTCCTCGCAACGCCACCAGTGCCCAGCTCCTCGCACTACCACTCCTCGCACTGCCACCAGTGCCAGCTCCTCGCACCGCCACTCCTCGCACCGCCACCAGTGCAAGCTCCTCGCACCGCCACCAGTGCCAGCTCCTCGCACCGCCACCTGTGCCCAGCTCCTCGCACCGCCACCAGTGCCAGCTCCTCGCACCGCCACCTGTGCCCAGCTCCTCGCACCGCCACCAGTGCCAGCTCCTCGCACTACCACTCCTCGCACCGCCACCAGTGCCAGCTCCTCGCACCGCCACTCCTCGCACCGCCACCAGTGCCCAGCTCCTCGCAACGCCACCAGTGCCAGCTCCTCGCACCGCCACTCCTCGCACCGCCACCAGTGCCAGCTCCTCGCACCACCACTCCTCGCACCGCCACCAGTGCCAGCTCCTCGCACCGCCACTCCTCGCACCGCCACCAGTGCCCAGCTCCTCGCACCGCCACCAGTGCCCAGCTCCTCACACCGCCACTCCTCCCAACGCCACCAGTGCCCAGCTCCTCGCACCGCCACCAGTGCCCAGCTCCTCGCACCGCCACTCCTCGCACCGCCACCAGTGCCCAGCTCCTCGCACCGCCACCAGTGCCAGCTCCTCGCACCGCCACCTGTGCCCAGCTCCTCGCACCGCCACCAGTGCCAGCTCCTCGCACTACCACTCCTCGCACCGCCACCAGTGCCAGCTCCTCGCTTCGCCACTCCTCGCACCGCCACCAGTGCCCAGCTCCTCGCACCGCCACTCCTCGCACCGCCACCAGTGCCCAGCTCCTCGCACCGCCACCTGTGCCCAGCTCCTCGCACTACCACTCCTCGCACCGCCACCAGTGCCCAGCTCCTCGCACCGCCACTCCTCGCACCGCCACCAGTGCCCAGCTCCTCGCACCGCCACCAGTGCCCAGCTCCTCGCACCGCCACTCCTCGCACCGCCACCAGTGCCAGCTCCTCGCACTACCACTCCTCGCACCGCCACCAGTGCCAGCTCCTCGCACCGCCACTCCTCGCACCGCCACCAGTGCCCAGCTCCTCGCACCGCCACTCCTCGCAACACCACCAGTGCCCAGCTCCTCGCACCGCCACCAGTGCCCAGATCCCCGCACCGCCACCAGTGCCCAGCTCCTCGCACCGCCACCAGTGCCCAGCTCCTCCCACCGCCACCAGTGCCCAGCTCCTCGCACCGCCACCAGTGCCCAGCTCCTCGCACCGCCACCAGTGCCCAGCTCCTCCCACCGCCACCAGTGCCCAGCTCCTCGCACCGCCACCAGTGCCCAGCTCCTCCCACCGCCACCTGTGCCAGCTCCTCGCACCGCAACCAGTGCCAGCTCCTCGCACCGCCACCAGTGCCCAGCTCCTCCCACCGCCACCAATGCCCAGCTCCTCGCACCGCCACCAGTGCCCAGCTCCTCGCACCGCCACTCCTCGCACCGCCACTCCTCGCACCGCCACCAGTGCCCAGCTCCTCGCACCGCCACCAGTGCCCAGCTCCTCGCACCGCCACCTGTGCCCAGCTCCTCGCACTACCACTCCTCGCACTGCCACCAGTGCCCAGCTCCTCGCACCGCCACTCCTCGCACCGCCACCAGTGCCCAGCTCCTCGCACCGCCACTCCTCGCACCGCCACCAGTGCCAGCTCCTCGCACTACCACTCCTCGCACCGCCACCAGTGCCAGCTCCTCGCACCGCCACTACTCGCACCGCCACCAGTGCCCAGCTCCTCGCACCGCCACTCCTCGCACCGCCACCAGTGCCCAGCTCCTCCCACCGCCACCAGTGCCCAGCTCCTCGCACCGCCACCAATGCCCAGCTCCTCGCACCGCCACCAGTGCCCAGCTCCTCGCACCGCCACTCCTCGCACCGCCACCAGTGCCCAGCTCCTCGCACCGCCACCAGTGCCAGCTCCTCGCACCGCCACCTGTGCCCAGCTCCTCGCACCGCCACCAGTGCCAGCTCCTCGCACTACCACTCCTCGCACCGCCACCAGTGCCAGCTCCTCGCACCGCCACTCCTCGCACCGCCACCGGTGCCCAGCTCCTCGCAACGCCACCAGTGCCCAGCTCCTCGCACTACCACTCCTCGCACCGCCACCAGTGCCAGCTCCTCGCACCGCCACCAGTGCCCAGCTCCTCGCACCGCCACCTGTGCCCAGCTCCTCGCACCGCCACTCCTCGCACCGCCACCAGTGCCCAGCTCCTCGCAACGCCACCAGTGCCCAGCTCCTCGCACTACCACTCCTCGCACCGCCACCAGTGCCAGCTCCTCGCACCGCCACCAGAGCCCAGCTCCTCGCACCGCCACCTGTGCCCAGCTCCTCGCACCGCCACTCCTCACACCGCCACCAGTGCCAGCTCCTCGAACTACCACTCCTCGCACCGCCACCAGTGCCCAGCTCCTCGCACCGCCACCAGTGCCCAGCTCCTCGCACCGCCATTCCTCGCACCGCCACCAGTGCCCAGCTCCTCGCACCGCCACTCCTCCCACCGCCACCAGTACCCAGCTCCTCGCACCGCCACCAGTGCCAGCTCCTCGCACCTCCACCAGTGCCCAGTTCCTCCCACCGCCACTCCTCGCACCGCCACCAGTGCCCAGCTCCTCGCACTACCACACCTCGCACCGCCACCAGTTCAAGCTCCTCGCACCGCCACTCCTCGCACCGCCACCAGTGCCCAGCTCCTCGCACCGCCACCAGTGCCCAGCTCCTCCCACCGCCACCAGTGCCCAGCTCCTCGCACCGCCACCAGTGCCCAGCTCCTCCCACCGCCACCAGTGCCAGCTCCTCGCACCGCAACCAGTGCCAGCTCCTCGCACCGCACCAGTGCCCAGCTCCTCCCACCGCCACCAATGCCCAGCTCCTCGCACCGCCACCAGTGCCCAGCTCCTCGCACCGCCACTCCTCGCACCGCCACCAGTGCCCAGCTCCTCGCACCGCCACCAGTGCCCAGCTCCTCGCACTACCACTCCTCGCACCGCCACCAGTGCCCAGCTCCTCGCACCGCCACTCCTCGCACCGCCACCAGTGCCCAGCTCCTCGCACCGCCACTCCTCGCACCGCCACCAGTGCCAGCTCCTCGCACTACCACTCCTCGCACCGCCACCAGTGCCAGCTCCTCGCACCGCCACTCCTCGCACCGCCACCAGTGCCCAGCTCCTCGCACCGCCACTCCTCGCACCGCCACCAGTGCCCAGCTCCTCGCACCGCCACCAATGCCCAGCTCCTCGACCCGCCACCAGTGCCCAGCTCCTCGCACCGCCACTCCTCGCACCGCCACCAGTGCCCAGCTCCTCGCACCGCCACCAGTGCCAGCTCCTCGCACCGCCACCTGTGCCCAGCTCCTCGCACCGCCACCAGTGCCAGCTCCTCGCACTACCACTCCTCGCACCGCCACCAGTGCCAGCTCCTCGCACCGCCACTCCTCGCACCGCCACCAGTGCCCAGCTCCTCGCAACGCCACCAGTGCCAGCTCCTCGCACCGCCACTCCTCGCACCGCCACCAGTGCCAGCTCCTCGCACCGCCACTCCTCGCACCGCCACCAGTGCGAGCTCCTCGCACCGCCACTCCTCGCACCGCCACCAGTGCCCAGCTCCTCGCACCGCCACCAGTGCCCAGCTCCTCACACCGCCACTCCTCCCAACGCCACCAGTGCCCAGCTCCTCGCACCGCCACCAGTGCCCAGCTCCTCGCACCGCCACTCCTCGCACCGCCACCAGTGCCCAGCTCCTCGCACCGCCACCAGTGCCAGCTCCTCGCACCGCCACCTGTGCCCAGCTCCTCGCACCGCCACCAGTGCCAGCTCCTCGCACTACCACTCCTCGCACCGCCACCAGTGTCAGCTCCTCGCACCGCCACTCCTCGCACTGCCACCAGTGCCCAGCTCCTCGCACCGCCACTCCTCGCACCGCCACCAGTGCCCAGCTCCTCGCACCGCCACCAGTGCCCAGCTCCTCGCACCGCCACCTGTGCCCAGCTCCTCGCACTACCACTCCTCGCACCGCCACCAGTGCCCAGCTCCTCGCACCGCCACTCCTCGCACCGCCACCAGTGCCCAGCTCCTCGCACCGCCACCAGTGCCCAGCTCCTCGCACCGCCACTCCTCGCACCGCCACCAGTGCCAGCTCCTCGCACTACCACTCCTCGCACCGCCACCAGTGCCAGCTCCTCGCACCGCCACTCCTCGCACCGCCACCAGTGCCCAGCTCCTCGCACCGCCACTCCTCGCACCGCCACCAGTGCCCAGCTCCTCGCACAGCCACCAGTGCCCAGATCCTCGCACCGCCACCAGTGCCCAGCTCCTCGCACCGCCACCAGTGCCCAGCTCCTCCCACCGCCACCAGTGCCCAGCTCCTCGCACCGCCACCAGTGCCCAGCTCCTCGCACCGCCACCAGTGCCCAGCTCCTCCCACCGCCACCAGTGCCAGCTCCTCGCACCGCAACCAGTGCCAGCTCCTCGCACCGCCACCAGTGCCCAGCTCCTCCCACCGCCACCAATGCCCAGCTCCTCGCACCGCCACCAGTGCCCAGCTCCTCGCACTGCCACTCCTCGCACCGCCACCAGTGCCCAGCTCCTCGCACCGCCACTCCTCGCACCGCCACCAGTGCCCAGCTCCTCGCACCGCCACCAGTGCCCAGCTCCTCGCACCGCCACTCCTCGCACCGCCACCAGTGCCAGCTCCTCGCACTACCACTCCTCGCACCGCCACCAGTGCCAGCTCCTCGCACCGCCACTCCTCGCACCGCCACCAGTGCCCAGCTCCTCGCACCGCCACTCCTCGCACCGCCACCAGTGCCCAGCTCCTCGCACAGCCACCAGTGCCCAGATCCTCGCACCGCCACCAGTGCCCAGCTCCTCGCACCGCCACCAGTGCCCAGCTCCTCCCACCGCCACCAGTGCCCAGCTCCTCGCACCGCCACCAGTGCCCAGCTCCTCGCACCGCCACCAGTGCCCAGCTCCTCCCACCGCCACCAGTGCCAGCTCCTCGCACCGCAACCAGTGCCAGCTCCTCGCACCGCCACCAGTGCCCAGCTCCTCCCACCGCCACCAATGCCCAGCTCCTCGCACCGCCACCAGTGCCCAGCTCCTCGCACTGCCACTCCTCGCACCGCCACCAGTGCCCAGCTCCTCGCACCGCCACTCCTCGCACCGCCACCAGTGCCCAGCTCCTCGCACCGCCACCAGTGCCCAGCTCCTCGCACCGCCACCTGTGCCCAGCTCCTCGCACTACCACTCCTCGCACTGCCACCAGTGCCCAGCTCCTCGCACCGCCACTCCTCGCACCGCCACCAGTGCCCAGCTCCTCGCACCGCCACTCCTCGCACCGCCACCAGTGCCAGCTCCTCGCACTACCACTCCTCGCACCGCCACCAGTGCCAGCTCCTCGCACCGCCACTACTCGCACCGCCACCAGTGCCCAGCTCCTCGCACCGCCACTCCTCTCACCGCCACCAGTGCCCAGCTCCTCCCACCGCCACCAGTGCCCAGCTCCTCGCACCGCCACCAATGCCCAGCTCCTCGCACCGCCACCAGTGCCCAGCTCCTCGCACCGCCACTCCTCGCACCGCCACCAGTGCCCAGCTCCTCGCACCGCCACCAGTGCCAGCTCCTCGCACCGCCACCTGTGCCCAGCTCCTCGCACCGCCACCAGTGCCAGCTCCTCGCACTACCACTCCTCGCACCGCCACCAGTGCCAGCTCCTCGCACCGCCACTCCTCGCACCGCCACCAGTGCCCAGCTCCTCGCAACGCCACCAGTGCCCAGCTCCTCGCACTACCACTCCTCGCACCGCCACCAGTGCCAGCTCCTCGCACCGCCACCAGTGCCCAGCTCCTCGCACCGCCACCTGTGCCCAGCTCCTCGCACCGCCACTCCTCGCACCGCCACCAGTGCCAGCTCCTCGCACTACCACTCCTCGCACCGCCACCAGTGCCAGCTCCTCGCACCGCCACTCCTCGCACCGCCACCAGTGCCCAGCTCCTCGCACCGCCACTCCTCGCACCGCCACCAGTGCCCAGCTCCTCGCACCGCCACCAGTGCCAGCTCCTCGCACCTCCACCAGTGCCCAGTTCCTCCCACCGCCACTCCTCGCACCGCCACCAGTGCCCAGCTCCTCGCACTACCACTCCTCGCACCGCCACCAGTTCAAGCTCCTCGCACCGCCACTCCTCGCACCGCCACCAGTGCCCAGCTCCTCGCACCGCCACCAGTGCCCAGCTCCTCCCACCGCCACCAGTGCCCAGCTCCTCGCACCGCCACCAGTGCCCAGCTCCTCCCACCGCCACCAGTGCCAGCTCCTCGCACCGCAACCAGTGCCAGCTCCTCGCACGGCCACCAGTACCCAGCTCCTCCCACCGCCACCAATGCCCAGCTCCTCGCACCGCCACCAGTGCCCAGCTCCTCGCACCGCCACTCCTCGCACCGCCACCAGTGCCCAGCTCCTCGCACTACCACTCCTCGCACCGCCACCAGTGCCCAGCTCCTCGCACCGCCACTCCTCGCACCGCCACCAGTGCCCAGCTCCTCGCACGGCCACCAGTGCCCATCTCCTCGCACCGCCACTCCTCGCACCGCCACCAGTGCCAGCTCCTCGCACTACCACTCCTCGCACCGCCACCAGTGCCAGCTCCTCGCACCGCCACTCCTCGCACCACCACCAGTGCCCAGCTCCTCGCACCGCCACTCCTCGCACCGCCACCAGTGCCCAGCTCCTCCCACCGCCACCAGTGCCCAGCTCCTCCCACCGCCACCAATGCCCAGCTCCTCGCACCGCCACCAGTGCCCAGCTCCTCGCACCTCCACTCCTCGCACCGCCATCAGTGCCCAGCTCCTCGCACCGCCACCAGTGCCAGCTCCTCGCACCGCCACCTGTGCCCAGCTCCTCGCACCGCCACCAGTGCCAGCTCCTCGCACTACCACTCCTCGCACCGCCACCAGTGCCAGCTCCTCGCACCGCCACTCCTCGCACCGCCACCAGTGCCCAGCTCCTCGCAACGCCACCAGTGCCAGCTCCTCGCACTGCCACTCCTCGCACCGCCACCAGTGCCAGCTCCTCGCACCGCCACCAGTGCCCAGCTCCTCGCACCGCCACCAGTGCCCAGCTCCTCACACCGCCACTCCTCCCAACGCCACCAGTGCCCAGCTCCTCGCACCGCCACCAGTGCCCAGCTCCTCGCACCGCCACTCCTCGCACCGCCACCAGTGCCCAGCTCCTCGCACCGCCACCAGTGCCAGCTCCTCGCACCGCCTCCTGTGCCCAGCTCCTCGCACCGCCACCAGTGCCAGCTCCTCGCACTACCACTCCTCGCACCGCCACCAGTGCCAGCTCCTCGCACCGCCACTCCTCGCACCGCCACCAGTGCCCAGCTCCTCGCACCGCCACTCCTCGCACCGCCACCAGTGCCCAGCTCCTCGCACCGCCACCAGTGCCCAGCTCCTCGCACCGCCACCTGTGCCCAGCTCCTCGCACTACCACTCCTCGCACCGCCACCAGTGCCCAGCTCCTCGCACCGCCACTCCTCGCACCGCCACCAGTGCACAGCTCCTCGCACCGCCACCAGTGCCCAGCTCCTCGCACCGCCACTCCTCGCACCGCCACCAGTGCCAGCTCCTCGCACTACCACTCCTCGCACCGCCACCAGTGCCAGCTCCTCGCACCGCCACTCCTCGCACCGCCACCAGTGCCCAGCTCCTCGCACCGCCACTCCTCGCACCGCCACCAGTGCCCAGCTCCTCGCACCGCCACCAGTGCCCAGATCCTCGCACCGCCACCAGTGCCCAGCTCCTCGCACCGCCACCAGTGCCCAGCTCCTCCCACCGCCACCAGTGCCCAGCTCCTCGCACCGCCACCAGTGCCCAGCTCCTCGCACCGCCACCAGTGCCCAGCTCCTCCCACCGCCACCAGTGCCCAGCTCCTCGCACCGCCACCAGTGCCCAGCTCCTCCCACCGCCACCAGTGCCAGCTCCTCGCACCGCAACCAGTGCCAGCTCCTCGCACCGCCACCAGTGCCCAGCTCCTCCCACCGCCACCAATGCCCAGCTCCTCGCACCGCCACCAGTGCCCAGCTCCTCGCACCGCCACTCCTCGCACCGCCACCAGTGCCCAGCTCCTCGCACCGCCACTCCTCGCACCGGCACCAGTGCCCAGCTCCTCGCACCGCCACCAGTGCCCAGCTCCTCGCACCGCCACCTGTGCCCAGCTCCTCGCACTACCACTCCTCGCACTGCCACCAGTGCCCAGCTCCTCGCACCGCCACTCCTCGCACCGCCACCAGTGCCCAGCTCCTCGCACCGCCACCAGTGCCCAGCTCCTCGCACCGCCACTCCTCGCACCGCCACCAGTGCCAGCTCCTCGCACTACCACTCCTCGCACCGCCACCAGTGCCAGCTCCTCGCACCGCCACTACTTGCACCGCCACCAGTGCCCAGCTCCTC
The DNA here is from genome assembly GCF_031143425.1 of Pleurodeles waltl. NCBI lineage: Eukaryota > Metazoa > Chordata > Amphibia > Caudata > Salamandridae > Pleurodeles > Pleurodeles waltl. The sequence goes on from NC_090446.1 coordinate 1,548,104,543, forward strand.
GCACCGCCACTCCTCGCACCGCCACCAGTGCCCAGCTCCTCCCACCGCCACCAGTGCCCAGCTCCTCGCACCGCCACCAATGCCCAGCTCCTCGCACCGCCACCAGTGCCCAGCTCCTCGCACCGCCACTCCTCGCACCGCCACCAGTGCCCAGCTCCTCGCACCGCCACCAGTGCCAGCTCCTCGCACCGCCACCTGTGCCCAGCTCCTCGCACCGCCACCAGTGCCAGCTCCTCGCACTACCACTCCTCGCACCGCCACCATTGCCAGCTCCTCGCACCGCCACTCCTCGCACCGCCACCAGTGCCCAGCTCCTCGCAACGCCACCAGTGCCCTGCTCCTCGCACTACCACTCCTCGCACCGCCACCAGTGCCAGCTCCTCCTACCGCCACCAGTGCCCAGCTCCTCGCACCGCCACCTGTGCCCAGCTCCTCGCACCGCCACTCCTCGCACCGCCACCAGTGCCAGCTCCTCGCATTACCACTCCTCGCACCGCCACCAGTGCCAGCTCCTCGCACCGCCACCAGTGCCCAGCTCCTCGCACCGCCACTCCTCGCACCGCCACCAGTGCCCAGCTCCTCGCACCGCCACCAGTGCCAGCTCCTCGCACCTCCACCAGTGCCCAGTTCCTCCCACCGCCACTCCTCGCACCACCACCAGTGCCCAGCTCCTCGCACTACCACTCCTCGCACCGCCACCAGTTCAAGCTCCTCGCACCGCCACTCCTCGCACCGCCACCAGTGCCCAGCTCCTCACACCGCCACCAGTGCCCAGCTCCTCGCACCGCCACCTGTGCCCAGCTCCTCGCACTACCACTCCTCGCACTGCCACCAGTGCCCAGCTCCTCGCACCGCCACTCCTCGCACCGCCACCAGTGCCCAGCTCCTCGCACCGCCACCAGTGCCCAGCTCCTCGCACCGCCACTCCTCGCACCGCCACCAGTGCCCAGCTCCTCGCACCGCCACTCCTCGCACCGCCACCAGTGCCCAGCTCCTCGCACCGCCACAAGTGCCCAGCTCCTCGCACCGCCACCTGTGCCCAGCTCCTCGCACTACCACTCCTCGCACTGCCACCAGTGCCCAGCTCCTCGCACCGCCACTCCTCGCACCGTCACCAGTGCCCAGCTCCTCGCACCGCCACCAGTGCCCAGCTCCTCGCACCGCCACTCCTCGCACCGCCACCAGTGCCAGCTCCTCGCACTACCACTCCTCGCACCGCCACCTGTGCCCAGCTCCTCGCACTACCACTCCTCGCACTGCCACCAGTGCCCAGCTCCTCGCACCGCCACTCCTCGCACCGCCACCAGTGCCCAGCTCCTCGCACCGCCACCAGTGCCCAGCTCCTCGCACCGCCACTCCTCGCACCGCCACCAGTGCCCAGCTCCTCGCACCGCCACCAGTGCCCAGCTCCTCGCACCGCCACCTGTGCCCAGCTCCTCGCACTACCACTCCTCGCACTGCCACCAGTGCCCAGCTCCTCGCACCGCCACTCCTCGCACCGCCACCAGTGCCCAGCTCCTCGCACCGCCACCAGTGCCCAGCTCCTCGCACCGCCACTCCTCGCACCGCCACCAGTGCCAGCTCCTCGCACTACCACTCCTCGCACCGCCACCAGTGCCAGCTCCTCGCACCGCCACTACTCGCACCGCCACCAGTGCCCAGCTCCTCGCACCGCCACTCCTCGCACCGCCACCAGTGCCCAGCTCCTCCCACCGCCACCAGTGCCCAGCTCCTCGCACCGCCACCAATGCCCAGCTCCTCGCACCGCCACCAGTGCCCAGCTCCTCGCACCGCCACTCCTCGCACCGCCACCAGTGCCCAGCTCCTCGCACCGCGACCAGTGCCAGCTCCTCGCACCGCCACCTGTGCCCAGCTCCTCGCACCGCCACCAGTGCCAGCTCCTCGTACTACCACTCCTCGCACCGCCACCAGTGCCAGCTCCTCGCACCGCCACTCCTCGCACCGCCACCAGTGCCCAGCTCCTCGCAACGCCACCAGTGCCCAGCTCCTCGCACTACCACTCCTCGCACCGCCACCAGTGCCAGCTCCTCGCACCGCCACCAGTGCCCAGCTCCTCGCACCGCCACCTGTGCCCAGCTCCTCGCACCGCCACTCCTCGCACCGCCACCAGTGCCAGCTCCTCGCATTACCACTCCTCGCACCGCCACCAGTGCCAGCTCCTCGCACCGCCACCAGTGCCCAGCTCCTCGCACCGCCACTCCTCGCACCGCCACCAGTGCCCAGCTCCTCGCACCGCCACCAGTGCCAGCTCCTCGCACCTCCACCAGTGCCCAGTTCCTCCCACCGCCACTCCTCGCACCACCACCAGTGCCCAGCTCCTCGCACTACCACTCCTCGCACCACCACCAGTTCAAGCTCCTCGCACCGCCACTCCTCGTACCGCCACCAGTGCCCAGCTCCTCGCACCGCCACTAGTGCCCAGCTCCTCCCACCGCCACCAGTGCCCAGCTCCTCGCACGGCCACCAGTGCCCAGCTCCTCCCACCGCCACCAGTGCCAGCTCCTCGCACCGCAACCAGTGCCAGCTCCTCGCACCGCCACCAGTGCCCAGCTCCTCCCACCGCCACCAATGCCCAGCTCCTCGCACCGCCACCAGTGCCCAGCTCCTCGCACCGCCACTCCTCGCACCGCCACCAGTGTCCAGCTCCTCGCACCGCCACCAGTGCCCAGCTCCTCGCACTACCACTCCTCGCACCGCCACCAGTGCCCAGCTCCTCGCACCGCCACTCCTCGCACGGCCACCAGTGCCCAGCTCCTCGCACGGCCACCAGTGCCCATCTCCTCGCACCGCCACTCCTCGCACCGCCACCAGTACCAGCTCCTCGCACTACCACTCCTCGCACCGCCACCAGTGCCAGCTCCTCGCAAAGCCACTCCTCGCACCGCCACCATTGCCCAGCTCCTCGCACCGCCACTCCTCGCACCGCCACCAGTGCCCAGCTCCTCCCACCGCCACCAGTGCCCAGCTCCTCGCACCGCCACCAATGCCCAGCTCCTCGCACCGCCACCAGTGCCCAGCTCCTCGCACCGCCACTCCTCGCACCGCCACCAGTGCCCAGCTCCTCGCACCGCCACCAGTGCCAGCTCCTTGCACCGCCACCTGTGCCCAGCTCCTCGCACCGCCACCAGTGCCAGCTCCTCGCACTACCACTCCTCGCACCGCCACCAGTGCCAGCTCCTCGCACCGCCACTCCTCGCACCGCCACCAGTGCCCAGCTCCTCGCAACGCCACCAGTGCCCAGCTCCTCGCACTACCACTCCTCGCACCGCCACCAGTGCCAGCTCCTTGCACCGCCACCAGTGCCCAGCTCCTCGCACCGCCACCTGTGCCCAGCTCCTCGCACCGCCACTCCTCGCACCGCCACCAGTGCCAGCTCCTCGCACTACCACTCCTCGCACCGCCACCAGTGCCAGCTCCTCGCACCGCCACTCCTCGCACCGCCACCAGTGCCCAGCTCCTCGCACCGCCACTCCTCGCACCGCCACCAGTGCCCAGCTCCTCCCACCACCACCAGTGCCCAGCTCCTCGCACCGCCACCAATGCCCAGCTCCTCGCACCGCCACCAGTGCCCAGCTCCTCGCACCGCCACTCCTCGCACAGCCACCAGTGCCCAGCTCCTCGCACAGCCACCAGTGCCAGCTCCTCGCGCCGCCACCTGTGCCCAGCTCCTCGCACCGCCACTCCTCGCACCGCCACCAGTGCCAGCTCCTCGCACTACCACTCCTCGCACAGCCACCAGTGCCAGCTCCTCGCACCGCCACTCCTCGCACCGCCACCAGTGCCCAGCTCCTCGCAACGCCACCAGTGCCCAGCTCCTCGCACTACCACTCCTCGCACCGCCACCAGTGCAAGCTCCTCGCACCGCCACCAGTGCCAGCTCCTCGCACCGCCACCTGTGCCCAGCTCCTCGCACCGCCACCAGTGCCAGCTCCTCGCACCGCCACTCCTCGCACCGCCACCAGTGCCCAGCTCCTCGCAACGCCACCAGTGCCCAGCTCCTCGCACTACCACTCCTCGCACCGCCACCAGTGCCAGCTCCTCGCACCGCCACTCCTCGCACCGCAACCAGTGCCCAGCTCCTCGCACCGCCACTCCTCGCACCGCCACCAGTGCCCAGCTCCTCGCACTGCCACCAGTGCCCAGCTCCTCGCACCGCCACCAGTGCCCAGCTCCTCGCACCGCCACTCCTCGCACCGCCACCAGTGCCCAGCTCCTCGCACCACCACTCCTCGCACCGCCACCAGTGCCAGCTCCTCGCACCGCCACTCCTCGCACCGCCACCAGTGCCCAGCTCCTCGCAACGCCACCAGTGCCCAGTTCCTCCCACTGCCACCAGTGCCCAGCTCCTCGCACTACCACTCCTCGCACCGCCACCAGTGCCAGCTCCTCGCACCGCCACCAGTGCCCAGCTCCTCGCACCGCCACTCCTCGCACCGCCACCAGTGCCCAGCTCCTCGCACCGCCACTCCTCGCACCGCCACCAGTGCCCAGCATCTCGCACCGCCACCAGTGCCAGCTCCTCGCACCTCCACCAGTGCCCAGTTCCTCCCACCGCCACTCCTCGCACCGCCACCAGTGCCCAGCTCCTCTCACTGCCACTCCTCGCACCGGCACCAGTGCCCAGCTCCTCGCACCGCCACTCCTCGCACCGCCACCAGTGCCCAGCTCCTCGCACTACCACTCCTCGCACCGCCACCAGTGCCAGCTCCTCGCACCGCCACTCCTCGCACCGCCACCAGTGCCCAGCTCCTCGCAACGCCACCAGTGCCCAGTTCCTCCCACCGCCACCAGTGCCCAGCTCCTCGCACTACCACTCCTCGCACCGTCACCAGTGCCAGCTCCTCGCACCGCCACCAGTGCCCAGCTCCTCGCTCCGCCACTCCTCGCACCGCCACCAGTGCCCAGCTCCTCGCAACACCACCAGTGCCCAGTTCCTCCCACCGCCACCAGTGCCAAGCTCCTCGCAACGCCACCAGTGCCAAGCTCCTCCCACCGCCACCAGTGCCAAGCTCCTCCCACTACCACTAGTGCCCAGCTCCTACCACTGGTGCCCAGCTCCTCACACCACCACCAGTGCCCAGCTCCTCGCACTGCCACCAGTGCCCAGCTCCTACCACCAGTGCCAAGCTCCTCCCACCGCCACCAGTGCCAAGCTCCTCCCACCGCCACCAGTGCCCAGCTCCTCCCACTACCACCAGTGCCCAGCTCCTACCACCGGTGCCCAGCTCTTCACACCACCACCAGTGCCCAGCTCCTCGCACTGCCACCAGTGCCCAGCTCCTACCACCAGTGCCCAGCTCCTCGCACCGCCACCAGTGCCAAGCTCCTCCCACCGCCACCAGTGCCAAGCTCCTCCCACCGCCACCAGTGCCCAGCTCCTCGCACTACCACTAGTGCCCAGCTCCTACCACCGGTGCCCAGCTCCTCACACCACCACCAGTGCCCAGCTCCTCGCACTGCCACCAGTGCCCAGCTCCTACCACCAGTGCCAAGCTCCTTCCACCGCCACCAGTGCCACGCTCCTCCCACCGCCACCAGTGCCCAGCTCCTCGCACTACCACCAGTGCCCAGCACCTACCGCCACCGGTGCCCAGCTCCTCGCACCGCCACCAATGCCCAGCTCCTCGCACCGCCACCAGTGCCCAGCTCCTCGCACCGCCACTCCTCGCACCGCCACCAGTGCCCAGCTCCTCGCACCGCCACCAGTGCCAGCTCCTCGCACCGCCACCTGTGCCCAGCTCCTCGCACCGCCACCAGTGCCAGCTCCTCGCACTACCACTCCTCGCACCGCCACCAGTGCCAGCTCCTCGCACCGCCACTCCTCGCACCGCCACCAGTGCCCAGCTCCTCACAACGCCACCAGTGCCCAGCTCCTCGCACTACCACTCCTCGCACCGCCACCAGTGCCAGCTCCTTGCACCGCCACCAGTGCCCAGCTCCTCGCACCGCCACCTGTGCCCAGCTCCTCGCACCGCCACTCCTCGCACCGCCACCAGTGCCAGCTCCTCGCACTACCACTCCTCGCACCGCCACCAGTGCCAGCTCCTCGCACCGCCACTCCTCGCACCGCCACCAGTGCCCAGCTCCTCGCACCGCCACTCCTCGCACCGCCACCAGTGCCCAGCTCCTCCCACCGCCACCAGTGCCCAGCTCCTCGCACCGCCACCAATGCCCAGCTCCTCGCACCGCCACCAGTGCCCAGCTCCTCGCACCGCCACTCCTCGCACCGCCACCAGTGCCCAGCTCCTCGCACTGCCACCAGTGCCTGCTCCTCGCACCGCCACCTGTGCCCAGCTCCTCGCACCGCCACTCCTCGCACCGCCACCAGTGCCAGCTCCTCGCACTACCACTCCTCGCACCGCCACCAGTGCCAGCTCCTCGCACCGCCACTCCTCGCACCGCCACCAGTGCCCAGCTCCTCGCAACGCCACCAGTGCCCAGCTCCTCGCACTACCACTCCTCGCACTGCCACCAGTGCCAGCTCCTCGCACCGCCACCAGTGCCAGCTCCTCGCACCGCCACCTGTGCCCAGCTCCTCGCACCGCCACTCCTCGCACCGCCACCAGTGCCAGCTCCTCGCACCGCCACTCCTCGCACCGCCACCAGTGCCCAGCTCCTCGCAACGCCACCAGTGCCCAGCTCCTCGCACTACCACTCCTCGCACTGCCACCAGTGCCAGCTCCTCGCACCGCCACTCCTCGCACCGCCACCAGTGCCCAGCTCCTCGCACCGCCACCAGTGCCCAGCTCCTCACACCGCCACTCCTCGCACCGCCACCAGTGCCAGCTCCTCGCACCGCCACTCCTCGCACCGCCACCAGTGCCCAGCTCCTCGCAACGCCACCAGTGCCCAGTTCCTCCCACCGCCACCAGTGCCCAGCTCCTCGCACTACCACTCCTCGCACCGCCACCAGTGCCAGCTCCTCGCACCGCCACCAGTGCCCAGCTCCTCGCACCGCCACTCCTCGCACCGCCACCAGTGCCCAGCTCCTCGCACCGCCACTCCTCGCACCGCCACCAGTGCCCAGCTCCTCGCACTGCCACCAGTGCCAGCTCCTCGCACCTCCACCAGTGCCCAGTTCCTCCCACCGCCACTCCTCCCACCGCCACCAGTGCCCAGCTCCTCGCACTGCCACTCCTCGCACCGGCACCAGTGCCCAGCTCCTCGCACCGCCACTCCTCGCACCGCCACCAGTGCCCAGCTCCTCGCACTACCACTCCTCGCACCGCCACCAGTGCCAGCTCCTCGCACCGCCACTCCTCGCACCGCCACCAGTGCCCAGCTCCTCGCAACGCCACCAGTGCCCAGTTCCTCCCACCGCCACCAGTGCCCAGCTCCTCGCACTACCACTCCTCGCACCGCCACCAGTGCCAGCTCCTCGCACCGCCACCAGTGCCCAGCTCCTCGCACCGCCACTCCTCGCACCGCCACCAGTGCCCAGCTCCTCGCAACGCCACCAGTGTCCAGTTCCTCCCACCGCCACCAGTGCCAAGCTCCTCGCAACGCCACCAGTGCCCAGCTCCTCGCACCGCCACCAGTGCCAAGCTCCTCCCACCGCCACCAGCGCCAAGCTCCTCCCACCGCCTCCAGTGCCCAGCTCCTCGCACTACCACTAGTGCCCAGCTCCTACCACCGGTGCCCAGCTCCTCACACCACCACCAGTGCCCAGCTCCTCGCACTCCCACCAGTGCCCAGCTCCTACCACCAGTGCCAAGCTCCTCTCACCGCCACCAGTGCCAAGCTCCTCCCACCGCCACCAGTGCCCAGCTCCTCCCACTACCACCAGTGCCCAGCTCCTACCACCGGTGCCCAGCTCTTCACACCACCACCAGTGCACAGCTCCTCGCACTGCCACCAGTGCCCAGCTCCTACCACCAGTGCCCAGCTCCTCGCACCGCCACCAGTGCCAAGCTCCTCCCACCGCCACCAGTGCCAAGCTCCTCCCACCGCCACCAGTGCCCAGCTCCTCGCACTACCACTAGTGCCCAGCTCCTACCACCGGTGCCCAGCTCCTCACACCACCACCAGTGCCCAGCTCCTCGCACTGCCACCAGTGCCCAGCTCCTACCACCAGTGCCAAGCTCCTTCCACCGCCACCAGTGCCACGCTCCTCCCACCGCCACCAGTGCCCAGCTCCTCGCACTACCACCAGTGCCCAGCTCCTACCACCGGTGCCCAGCTCCTCACACCACCACCAGTGCCCAGCTCCTCACACTGCCACCAGTGCCCAGCTCCTACCACCAGTGCCCAGCTCCTCGCACAGCCACCAGTGCCCAGCTCCTACCACCAGTGCCCAGCTCCTCGCACTACCACTAGAGCCCAGCTCCTACCACCGGTGCCCAGGTCCTCACACCACCACCAGTGCCCAGCTCCCCGCACTGCCACCAGTGCCCAGCTCCTACCACCAGTGCCAAGCTCCTCCCACCGCCACCAGTGCCAAGCTCCTCCCACCGCCACCAGTGCCCAGCTCCTCGCTCTGCCACCAGTGCCCAGCTCCTACCACCAGTGCCCAGCTCCTCGCACTGACACCAGTGCCCAGCTCCTCCCACCGCCACCAGTGCCCAGCTCCTCCCACCGCCACCAGTGCCCAGCTCCTCGCACCACCACCAGTGCCCAGCTCCTCCCACCGCCACCAGTGCCCAGCTCCTCGCACTACCACCAGTGCCCAGCTCCTGCCACCGGTGCCCAGCTCTTCACACCACCACCAGTGCCCAGCTCCTCGCACTGCCACCAGTGCCCAGCTCCTACCACCAGTGCCCAGCTCCTCGCACCGCCACCAGTGCCAAGCTCCTCCCACCGCCACCAGTGCCCAGCTCCTCGCACTACCACTAGTGCCCAGCTCCTACCACCGGTGCCCAGCTCCTCACACCACCACCAGTGCCCAGCTCCTCGCACTGCCACCAGTGCCCAGCTCCTACCACCAGTGCCAAGCTCCTCCCACCGCCACCAGTGCCAAGCTCCTCCCACCGCCACCAGTGCCCAGCTCCTCGCACTACCACCAGTGCCCAGCTCCTACCACCGGTGCCCAGCTCCTCACACCACCACCAGTGCCCAGCTCCTCGCACTGCCACCAGTGCCCAGCTCCTACCACCAGTGCCCAGCTCCTCGCACCGCCACCAGTGCCCAGCTCCTACCACCAGTGCCCAGCTCCTCGCACTACCACTAGTGCCCAGCTCCTACCACCGGTGCCCAGCTCCTCACACCACCACCAGTGCCCAGCTCCCCGCACTGCCACTAGTGCCCAGCTCCTACCACCAGTGCCAAGCTCCTCCCACCGCCACCAGTGCCAAGCTCCTCCCACCGCCACCAGTGCCCAGCTCCTCGCACTGCCACCAGTGCCCAGCTCCTACCACCAGTGCCAAGCTCCTCGCACTGCCACCAGTGCCCAGCTCCTCCCACCGCCACCAGTGCCCAGCTCCTCCCACCGCCACCAGTGCCCAGCTCCTCCCACCAGTGCCAAGCTCCTCCCACCGCCACCAGTGCCCAGTTCATCCCACCGCCACCAGTGCCCAGCTCCTCTCATCGCCACCAGTGCCCAGCTCCTCGCACCGCCACCGCCACCAGTGCCCAGCTCCTCCCACCGCCACCGGTGCCCAGCTCCTCGCACCGCCACCAGTGCCCAGCTCCTCCCACCGCCACCGGTGCCCAGCTCCTCCCACCGCCACTGGTGCCCAGCTCCCGGTGCCCAGCTCCTCCCACCGCCACCAGTGCCCAGCTCCTCGCACAGCCACCAGTGCCCAGCTCCTACCACCAGTGCCCAGCTCCTCGCACTACCACTAGTGCCCAGCTCCTACCACCGGTGCCCAGCTCCTCACACCACCACCAGTGCCCAGCTCCCCGCACTGCCACCAGTGCCCAGCTCCTACCACCAGTGCCAAGCTCCTCCCACCGCCACCAGTGCCAAGCTCCTCCCACCGCCACCAGTGCCCAGCTCCTCGCACTACCACCAGTGCCCAGCTCCTACCACCGGTGCCCAGCTCCTCACACCACCACCAGTGCCCAGCTCCTCGCACTGCCACCAGTGCCCAGCTCCTACCACCAGTGCCCAGCTCCTCGCACCGCCACCAGTGCCCAGCTCCTACCACCAGTGCCCAGCTCCTCGCACTACCACTAGTGCCCAGCTCCTACCACCGGTGCCCAGCTCCTCACACCACCACCAGTGCCCAGCTCCCCGCACTGCCACCAGTGCCCAGCTCCTACCACCAGTGCCAAGCTCCTCCCACCGCCACCAGTGCCAAGCTCCTCCCACCGCCACCAGTGCCCAGCTCCTCGCACTGCCACCAGTGCCCAGCTCCTCCCACCGCCACCAGTGCCCAGCTCCTCCCACCGCCACCAGTGCCCAGCTCCTCCCACCAGTGCCAAGCTCCTCCCACCGCCACCAGTGCCCAGTTCATCCCACCGCCACCAGTGCCCAGCTCCTCTCATCGCCACCAGTGCCCAGCTCCTCGCACCGCCACCGCCACCAGTGCCCAGCTCCTCCCACCGCCACCGGTGCCCAGCTCCTCGCACCGCCACCAGTGCCCAGCTCCTCCCACCGCCACCGGTGCCCAGCTCCCGGTGCCCAGCTCCTCCCACCGCCACCAGTGCCCAGCTCCTCGCACCGCCACCAGTGCCCAGCTCCTACCACCAGTGCCCAGCTCCTCGCACTACCACTAGTGCCCAGCTCCTACCACCGGTGCCCAGCTCCTCACACCACCACCAGTGCCCAGCTCCCCGCACTGCCACCAGTGCCCAGCTCCTACCACCAGTGCCAAGCTCCTCCCACCGCCACCAGTGCCCAGCTCCTCGCACTGCCACCAGTGCCCAGCTCCTACCACCAGTGCCAAGCTCCTCGCAATGCCACCAGTGCCCAGCTCCTCCCACCGCCACCAGTGCCCAGCTCCTCCCACCGCCACCAGTGCCCAGCTCCTCCCACCGCCACCAGTGCCCAGCTCCTCCCACCAGTGCCAAGCTCCTCCCACCGCCACCAGTGCCCAGTTCATCCCACCGCCACCAGTGCCCAGCTCCTCTCATCGCCACCAGTGCCCAGCTCCTCCCACCGCCACCAGTGCCCAGCTCCTCGCACCGCCACCGCCACCAGTGCCCAGCTCCTCGCACCGCCACCAGTGCCCAGCTCCTCCCACCGCCACCGGTGCCCAGCTCCTCCCACCGCCACCGGTGCCCAGCTCCTCCCACCGCCACCAGTGCCCAGCTCCCGGTGCCCAGCTCCTCCCACCGCCACCAGTGCCCAGCTCCTCGCACCGCCACCAGTGCCCAGCTCCTCCCACCGCCACCAGTGCCCAGCTCCTCGCACCGCCACCAGTGCCCAGCTCCTACCACCAGTGCCCAGCTCCTCGCACTACCACTAGTGCCCAGCTCCTACCACCGGTGCCCAGCTCCTCACACCACCACCAGTGCCCAGCTCCCCGCACTGCCACCAGTGCCCAGCTCCTACCACCAGTGCCAAGCTCCTCCCACCGCCACCAGTGCCCAGCTCCTCGCACTGCCACCAGTGCCCAGCTCCTACCACCAGTGCCAAGCTCCTCGCAATGCCACCAGTGCCCAGCTCCTCCCACCGCCACCAGTGCCCAGCTCCTCCCACCGCCACCAGTGCCCAGCTCCTCCCACCAGTGCCAAGCTCCTCCCACCGCCACCAGTGCCCAGTTCATCCCACCGCCACCAGTGCCCAGCTCCTCTCATCGCCACCAGTGCCCAGCTCCTCGCACCGCCACCGCCACCAGTGCCCAGCTCCTCGCACCGCCACCAGTGCCCAGCTCCTCCCACCGCCACCAGTGCCCAGCTCCTCCCACCGCCACCGGTGCCCAGCTCCTCCCACCGCCACCAGTGCCCAGCTCCCGGTGCCCAGCTCCTCCCACCGCCACCAGTGCCCAGCTCCTCGCACCGCCACCAGTGCCCAGCTCCTTGCACCGCCACCAGTGCCCAGCTCCTCGCACTACCACCAGTGCCCAGCTCCTACCACCGGTGCCCAGCTCCTCACACCACCACCAGTGCCCAGCTCCTCGCACTGCCACCAGTGCCCAGCTCCTACCACCAGTGCCCAGCTCCTCGCACCGCCACCAGTGCCCAGCTCCTACCACCAGTGCCCAGCTCCTCGCACTACCACTAGTGCCCAGCTCCTACCACCGGTGCCCAGCTCCTCACACCACCACCAGTGCCCAGCTCCCCGCACTGCCACCAGTGCCCAGCTCCTACCACCAGTGCCAAGCTCCTCCCACCGCCACCAGTGCCAAGCTCCTCGCACTGCCACCAGTGCCCAGCTCCTAGCACCAGTGCCAAGCTCCTTGCACTGCCACCAGTGCCCAGCTCCTCCCACCGCCACCAGTGCCCAGCTCCTCCCACCGCCACCAGTGCCCAGCTCCTCCCACCAGTGCCAAGCTCCTCCCACCGCCACCAGTGCCCAGTTCATCCCACCGCCACCAGTGCCCAGCTCCTCTCATCGCCACCAGTGCCCAGCTCCTCGCACCGCCACCGCCACCAGTGCCCAGCTCCTCCCACCGTCACCGGTGCCCAGCTCCTCGCACCGCCACCAGTGCCCAGCTCCTCCCACCGCCACCGGTGCCCAGCTCCTCCCACCGCCACCGGTGCCCAGCTCCCGGTGCCCAGCTCCTCCCACCGCCACCAGTGCCCAGCTCCTCGCACCGCCACCAGTGCCCAGCTCCTACCACCAGTGCCCAGCTCCTCGCACTACCACTAGTGCCCAGCTCCTACCACCGGTGCCCAGCTCCTCACACCACCACCAGTGCCCAGCTCCCTGCACTGCCACCAGTGCCCAGCTCCTACCACCAGTGCCAAGCTCCTCCCACCGCCACCAGTGCCCAGCTCCTCGCACTGCCACCAGTGCCCAGCTCCTACCACCAGTGCCAAGCTCCTCGCAATGCCACCAGTGCCCAGCTCCTCCCACCGCCACCAGTGCCCAGCTCCTCCCACCGCCACCAGTGCCCAGCTCCTCCCACCAGTGCCAAGCTCCTCCCACCGCCACCAGTGCCCAGTTCATCCCACCGCCACCAGTGCCCAGCTCCTCTCATCGCCACCAGTGCCCAGCTCCTCCCACCGCCACCAGTGCCCAGCTCCTCGCACCGCCACCAGTGCCCAGCTCCTCGCACCGCCACCAGTGCCCAGCTCCTCGCACCGCCACCAGTGCCAAGCTCATCACACAATAAGCACAGCATAAAGCGCTTCGCTGGACAGCTCTCTTGTAAATCTTCGCCTTTTGTGCTGTATCTGTGATTAACTGCCCCCCACCCTGAGGGCTCAAGTGCATTTTCCTGCACAGTTGAAAGACAGGAGCTCCTCGAAATACCCTGTGCAGTCTCTGTCCTCAGAGATATAAATCAGATGTCTTCTTCCCTCCAGACAAACCTCCGTAATGCTGGAATTAGGGTAGGGAAAAATCACAAAAATCATTTCCTTGCTAAATATGGGTACTTTTTAGGTTTCTCCTGAGCCAGTGCATGCAGTGTTGCTTATGCAGTGTTTTGTTGACATACGGGGCCTAGGTCCCACCCATTGCGTACCACTGGTTGGCTTCATTGTCGCTCTCATTCTCTTGCTTCTCTTTGGTCAGCATGTGCCGCATCACTTCTCTTTCTGTGTTTGTCCCTCCCCTGGAGCATGGGCCAAGTACTGATGAATGTGTTATCAGTGTCCTTCCACTGCTCGTGCTTAGATGGAGTGTTTTTTTTTTATTTCAGTTGTGCACAAAGATGTACAAGTAGACACACACACATGCCCGCAGACACACACATGATGCAACTGACAGTGGCACAGAGACCTCCACAGACACACTCAGACACACAGATCTGTTCACACGCGCACTCCGTACACCCCAGGAGGAGTTTCCCAGAAGGGTGATTTTGGAGACAGTAATCCAGGCCAGGACTGAACTCATCCCATGACCGTCCCCTGCACTCGAAATGTAATCATTTATAATTAATCGGACTGGTGCGAAATATGACATTTTTCGCTCCATGTTTCCGGGTGCGGCCTCCGTGCGGGGGTCACGCTGGGAAATCACCGAGGACAGGCGCGGGCGTTACTGAGGAGTTAATGACTGGGGCGGGTTCAGGGCCCCCCCGCCGCGGGCGTTACTGAGGAGTTAATGACTGGGGCGGGTTCAGAGCCCCCCCGCCGCGGGCGTTACTGAGGAGTTAATGACTGGGGCGGGTTCAGAGCCCCCCCGCCGCGGGCGTTACTGAGGAGTTAATGACTGGGGCGGGTTCAGAGCCCCCCCGCCGCGGGCGTTACTGAGGAGTTAATGACTGGGGCGGGTTCAGAGCCCCCCCGCCGCGGGCGTTACTGAGGAGTTAATGACTGGGCGGGTTCAGGGCCCCCCCGCCGCGGGCGTTACTGAGGAGTTAATGACTGGGGCGGGTTCAGAGCCCCTCCGCCGCGGGCGTTACTGTGGGGTTAATGACTGGGCGGGTTCAGAGCCCCCCCGCCGCGGGCGTTACTGTGGGGTTAATGACTGGGCGGGTTCAGGGCCCCCCCGCCGCGGGCGTTACTGAGGAGTTAATGACTGGGCGGGTTCGGCGTTACTGTGGGGTTAATGACTGGGGCGGGTTCAGGGCCCCCCCGCCGCGGGCGTTACTGAGGAGTTAATGACTGGGGCGGGTTCAGAGCCCCCCCGCCGCGGGCGTTACTGTGGGGTTAATGACTGGGGCGGGTTCAGAGCCCCCCCGCCGCGGGCGTTACTGTGGGGTTAATGACTGGGCGGGTTCAGGGCCCCCCCGCCGCGGGCGTTACTGTGGGGTTAATGACTGGGCGGGTTCAGGCCCCCCCCGCCGCGGGCGTTACTGTGGGGTTAATGACTGGGGCGGGTTCAGAGCCCCCCCGCCGCGGGCGTTACTGTGGGGTTAATGACTGGGGCGGGTTCAGAGCCCCCGCCGCGGGCGTTACTGTGGGGTTAATGACTGGGCGGGTTCAGGGCCCCCCCGCCGCGGGCGTTACTGTGGGGTTAATGACTGGGGCGGGTTCAGAGCCCCCCCGCCGCGGGCGTTACTGTGGGGTTAATGACTGGGGCGGGTTCAGAGCCCCCGCCGCGGGCGTTACTGTGGGGTTAATGACTGGGCGGGTTCAGGGCCCCTCCGCCGCGGGCGTTACTGAGGAGTTAATGACTGGGGCGGGTTCAGAGCCCCCCCGCCGCGGGCGTTACTGAGGAGTTAATGACTGGGGCGGGTTCAGGGCCCCCCCGCCGCGGGCGTTACTGAGGAGTTAATGACTGGGGCGGGTTCAGAGCCCCCCCGCCGCGGGCGTTACTGTGGGGTTAATGACTGGGGCGGGTTCAGGGCCCCCCCCCGCAGGTCACTGCTGTTTATTCGAAGGTCAGGGGCGTCGCTTGGGCAGAGAGAGTTGTTAAAGGTGGGGCGACACCATCAGATTTTCCAAACAGGATGGCATTTTATGTTAAACTACATTACACAAGGCAGAGGAGCATGAGGGGGGCTATGGGGCGGTGGAAAGGGAGGGGAACGGAAGGGGCAGCAAGCAAGAGCAAACGCACGATTTTAGTAAAAATCCGAGAAAACGTTTAAAGCAAAAAGAGGGAATTGTGAGCGTTTTTGTATGTGTGTGCAATAATCTCTGCACAATTCAATAGACACCTCATCATACCCGGCTGAAACCATTTGTACCCAACTATTTATTAGAAAATATATTTATGAGGGGTGTACCACCCGAAGCACCCCCGCCCCCACCGAAGCTACGCCCCTGTTTAAGGTTTATTTTAAAAAAAGCCAAAAGCATCTTACATCCTAGCAGACTGAAAGCCTGACCCACCCCAGTCATCAGGAGCGCACTGTAAACAGTTTTTGACATTTTAGCACAGGGCAGGTTATGCGGCAAGAACACGCGCCTCTTACAAACCACGTGTCCGATTTTAATAGGATGTGGGATGAGGGCGACCATTTTTAATTTTGTAACATCAGAAAACTTCGTAAGATTCAACGAGCCCTTTCAGCATTGAGTTTTGTGCCCTCAGCTGAATGTAGATACTAAACATCTGAAATACATATTTGATTCCATAACTGAGAAAAGGCCTTTTTTGCACGGTTAGTCCCCATGTTTTGCCTGATGGTTGATGTAGCCTAGAAATTGTAGTGCCTAGGGCCCCCTGCTAACCAGGTTCATAGGGCCACAGCACTTTCCCTAAAACTGTTGTGATGCATTGGCACAAAGGGGCACCTAGGTGCCCAGGGACATGGGGTACTATAGGTAGGCCACTGAAGGCAGCAGCACTGATTGTGCCACCCTCATGGAACCTGCTCCCAGATGCCCCCAGCACTGCCATTGCAGGCTGACTGTCCTGGTGCAAACCTAAAATACAAACTTGACATGGCACACTACCTGTGTGCCCTGTCCACCATACACTGCATTTACTATGGGTAAGACACCCCTCTGGCAGGCCTTACAGCCCTAAGGTAGGGTGAACCATATCATGAGTGAGAACATAGCTGCATTAGCAATATGCCCCACTGTGTCCCTGCCAAGCCTGGGACATAGTGAGTGAACAGAGCAGCCATTTTAATACATGTGGTGGACACTGGTGAACACGAGTTTCCCAGCTACATGATAGCCACTCTGAATCCTGGGTTATTTGATATCAAACAACTCCGAATGAAAAATCCAAACTGGTAACAGTATGGGATTTATCCCTAAATGTACGCATGGGTCACTTTAGATGTGCCCCCTGCAAAAGCTAACTGCCTTGGCATGGTTACTGACTGGATCAATCAGGCCTGCCACCTCCATACACCCAATCTACAAACCTTGGGGGAGAGCCCTGTCTCTCTGGTTTTGTAGAACAAAGCCCTTTCTGGGTGGAGGTGCTAACGCCCCCTCCCTCAGGAATATGCACTGCCCTGGCGGAGAGTTTCAAAGGGCTACTGCCTTCGAAACTCAACCCCCAGGCCTGCTGCTAGCAGCAGATGACCAACTCCTTTGCAAACCCCCACTTCTGGGAGGAGCAATGGTGGGAAACCACACAAAGAGTAGGGGGAGTGGCCCAACCTGGCACACCCCACCCCTAAGGTTTTGCCTGTGAGGTGGACACTCCATTTAATTGTCCTCAATCTTAGATGGAAGGAAAATAGCCAATCAGGGATAGGGAAGTGACCCTTCCCACAGGAAGTGGTCTCAATAGTACCCACCCAAAGGTAAGTGTCCCATTGGGCACTATCAGGTTCCCCCTAAAACACCCACTAAATTCAGTATTTAGTGGGCACCCCTAGACCAGATAAGCAGGTTCGATAGACACAAAGAAGACCAGTACCAAGAAGACCCAAGGCACGAGAACTGTGAACCTGCCGCACAAAGAAAAAGGTGCCAAACCCTGCCTGCCGCACCCAGGACCCAACAATCGGCGCTGAGGAGCAGCTGGACAACTGCACTGACCTCAAGTACCCCAGAGGACCTCCAGGCTTCACCAATCACCCAAGAACTCCCTCCAGAATTGGGGTACCACTCTGTAACAAAGAAGAAACCAGCAACCCAGTGCGGGTCACTTCACTGACCGGCCGCTAATCGTAAATTACAGCCAGACCCAATGACACACCAACTGCCACCAGGACAAACCCTGAAAGTGTGCCAAGTTTCGCGACATCGCACCCTCCAGTGGTCGAACCGTACCAATACCATTGGTCCTGGTCAGCTGACATCGGACATGAGAAAAGCCAGCCTGCCTGGGGCTGAAAAAGGAACAGGAGCAAGCCCTAGTCGAGTGACTTAAGGAACACCCTAGAACTCCCGCCAAAGTGCCTCCGTTGTCCTGCAAACGACCTTTGAAGTGTCTTACCTCCAGCTCCAAAGAGCATTCCTACCCATAGTGTTGGAGGTTGTCCCTCTATGTAGTGTACAAAAACCAAGTACACTATGCAGAGGGTCCGGGCAACCACATGTTGGTTTCCAGAGGTACAAATCAGACCACCTAATGCTCTAATCTTTAAGGTAGCTGGTCGAGCAGTGAGGGTAATCCAGGAGATGTGCTAAGTATTTGCTGGACTCACAAATCCAGTCATGCACCAAACACACTCAATGAATCACTCAAGACCAGAGTTTATAAAAATAATTCAGACTTTTGTATAGTTCCTAAGACCAAAATCTTTAGAATACGTTAAGTACTTTTCTTGTTATAACTTTTTAAAGTTTTAGCAAAGTTAGTCTTTCTGTGCATAATCACGCACCATTGGAATCAATAGACACTCACTTTTAAAAATGCATTATAAATCATACGGTTGAATTACCAGTCTTGTCTTTTGCAGGATGGTCACAGAGGTCGGTGGGCACCATGTGCCAGCTGGAGATCATCGGGCAGCTCCTGGTTTTGGTGGGAGCAGCGTTGGCAAAGTTCTTGGCACAGGCACAGGGCCACCTGGATGGGCCACTTGCAAAAAGGAGCTGGTTTGCAAATTCAAAGTGGTGCCTGGGGGTCCCCTTTTTTCTGTTGAGGTCACAAGGGGGTGGGGACCTGGGGCATGCAGCAGAACCCACGATACAAGGCCAAGGGCAGCAAGGTGCAGGACATTTTGGATGTCTTGGATGCTGTGTGCAACGGAGTTCTCTGGAGCTGGAGGTTAGCCCCTTTGAGGTCGCTTGCAGGACAACAGGAGCACTATTGTTTGGAGGTCTGGGGTGTTCCTGAAGTCCCTCCACTGGGGCTTCCTCCTGATCCTTTATTAGCAATGGGGGAGCTGGTTTTCTCCTGGTCTGACATCAGCTGACCAGGACCCAGGGTATTGCTTTATTTCCGCTACCAGGGGTCGTAGCACCACCAAGCTCAGTACAGTTGGGGGGTACTTCTGGACTGTCGTCTGTGTGTTGTTGGGTCCAGCTGTGACTTCCGGTCGCGGAGATATCGGTGATTCAGTGAAGTGGCCTTCACTGGTTTCTTGGTCTTTTGCAGTTTACTTGCTTTTCTTGAGTGGTGCCTCCACTCAGGAGGGAGATCTGGGGTGATCCTTGGAGCCTGGAGGTCCGCTGGGTTTCTTGGGGTCAGTCCATGTGACGGGTCGGACCATGTCGACCCGCACACAACTACGACTTGTGCTGCCTCTGCCCCTGGCAGCACGGAAGCAGCTCGAGTTGCAAGCCTTCCCTTTGGCTCCCCGCAGTGTTCGCGGGAAGGATGGGCCGTAAAAGGGGTGGCTCCACCATATCGAGGGAAGGCGATTCGGAGGAGAACCCTAGAGGAGCCGACCGGCGAAAGGACTGAAGAGAGACGGAGCGACCACGGAAAAGCAGGAGACGCCTGGAATCCCTGGGAGAAGAGCGGACCGGAGCCGACACCTTCACAGTCCCGACCCAGGGACGAAGACCGCTGGCCCCGGGGAGCACACGAGTGAACCCTGAAGCGTGGCCAAGCCAGGTATGGGGGTTTGACACGGGAGAAGGGGCGGGAGGCGGGAGGAGAAAAGGGAAACGCTGGCACAAACACAACAAGCACGGACGGGTGGGAAAACAGGGCAGAACGAGGGAAGAGACGAAAAGACAAAACGCAGGGAGATCATATGAGCCTAAGATAGGAGCAAGGAGAGAGAAGGAAATAGAAGCAGACCAGGGGGAAGAAAAGAGGAAAAGTATTAAGAAACAGACAAACTCCAGACAGTAAAGAGAATAAAAAGGAGAAGAGAAGAAAGGACAGGAGAAGAGAAAAACCGGATAGCAGAAATAAGAAAATAGACAGAGAGAAGAGAGAGAAAAGAGGAACCCTCCCCACAGGCAGCAGGGAAGAGTGAGACAAGGAAAACAGGGTGACGGAAGAACCCGTATGAAAAGACGAGATAAGAACAGCAGAGACAAAGAGAGACAGAGAAACTAATCATTGATACATTAGAGTGGAGAGAAGAGATAGAGAGAGAAAGAGAGTTGTAAACAAATCACTTACCGTACCTATTCTTCTTCTGTCCCACACGCTTCCCGAGAGGCATATGGAAAAGAAAGAAAGAAGAAGATGAGATTAGCGCCCAGAAGAGAGAAGACGTCTACCAACCCCTACCTTAGACTCACCCCACAGCAAAGAAAACTACTCTGTAAAAGAACAATAAATCATACTTACCTAAAAAGACAAGCAGTCTGGTGTACTTGATCGGCCAATCTACGACAGTCCAGTGTTCAGCTCCTCCGCTGTCATGATTGTCGGGACTCTGGTGCAGCAAGCAGGGGTCTTGGCGCCTCTTCTAGTGTAGTAGGTCCTCAGTTCTCGTCCTGGTGGTTTTTCTGGTGATGGATTTCTTGTCTTCTTGTAATCTTCTTTGAGTCCTTTTCAAATCTAAAATCTTGGTCTAGGGGAGCCTACTAAATATTGAATTTAGTAGAAGTTTTAGGAGGACCTGGCAGTGTCCAATGGGGCACTTACCCTTGGGTGGCTGCACCCACTATAGTGACCACTTCCTGTGGGAAGGGTCACTTCACTAAACCTCATTGGCTGTTTATCTCCATTCCAAGATGGAAAAATCTGAATCAGAGTGTCCACTTTGCATGCAAGCCCTTAAGGGTGGTGCATGCCCAGTGAGGCCACTCCTCCTACACCTTTCTGGTTTCCCGCCTTTGCTCCCGCCAAAAGTGGGGGTTTGCTCGAGTTTCAGGGGCTGTAGCCCTTTGAAGCCCACCACCAGGGTGTTGCACATTCCTGAGGGAGGGGGAGTTAGCTCCTCCACCCAGGAAGGGCATTGTCTTACAAACCAGAGAGCCAGGGCTCTCCCCCAGGTTTGTATATTGGCTGTCTGGAGTGGCAGCTGGATGGAACCAGCCAGCAACTCTGCCAGTTAGGGTTAGCTTTTGCGGGGGCACCTCTAAGGTGGCCCCTGGGTACATTTAGGGTTGAATCCAATACTGGTTTCAGTTTGGATTTACTATTCTGAGTTGTTTGATACCAAACAAATCCAGGGTGCGGAGTGGCCATTATGTAGCTGGAAAACTCATGTTTGACCAGTGCCCAGAACATACATTAAAATGGCTGCTCTGATCATTCACTATGTCCTAGATTTAGCAAGGGCACAGTGGGGCATATTGCCCATGCAGCTGTGACCTCACATATAGTATGGTGCACCCTGCCTTAGGGCTGATAGGCCTGCTAGAGGGGTGGCTTACCCATAACAAATGCAGTGTATGGTGGACAGGGCACACGGAGAGTGTGCCATGTCGAGTTTGGCCTTTTAGGGTTGCCCCAGTACACACAGCCTGCAATGGCACTGCTGGGTGCATCTGTGTGCAGGGCCCTTGGGGGTGATACAATCAGTGCTGCTGCCCCCAGGGGCCTACTCTTAATATCCCACGCCCTGGGTACTGGGGTACCCATTTACTAGGGACTTACAGGGGTATTTGAGAGTATAACCAATTGTGCCAAGCATCACACCAGTTTTAGGGAAAGAGATCCGGCCCAGGGAACCTGTTTAGCAGGGACCATAGGCACTACCAACTTCTAGAACACATCAACATCAGGCAAAAAGTGGGGGCTAACCATGCAAAAAGAGGCCTCCTCTCATACATAGCTCCTGGCTCACCGATTCGCTCTGCAGCCGGCTGCCCTGTGCTCTGCAACAAAGAACCTGGTTTGCCCAAAGGGTGCCTCACCCCTTGCGACCTCGACACTCCAAGGGGACCCCAAGGAATCACCTCTAAACGTATCTGTGCAGTGCTTTTCTAAGTGGTCCTTAGCAGTGGCGCTAGACTAGTCCAAAAACATTTCATCGCTGCTCCTGCCAGAACCGGGAGCCACCAGAACTTCTCCAGCTGGCACAGTGTGCCCATTGATGACCTCGACCAACCTGCAAAAGAATAACTTGGTAACTCAACTGTACGATTTTATATGTTTTTCCAAAGGTGTCTGTCCATTGATTCGTATGGTGCGCAATTACGTACAAAGACAATTTTGATAATCTTGGTCTTCAAATTACATAAACACTTGAAGTATTTTTAGGGTCGAGCTTGCGTTGCATGCACTTGCGCATGTGTTTCCCTTGCGAGACAGAAAAGGGCTCGGAGCACTGTTCACGGCACGTCAGTTGTCTTTCATTGGTTCATGGGCTTGCCGGTTAAAATCTGACAGGCCAGCAACCTGTACCACGGTAAGCACCGCCGCAACGACCGCCACTTGCACCGCAACCTGCCCCGGCATCTGAACCACCCCTGCACCGCTGCTGCCACAACAACAGTCACCAGTATCATCCCCAGTGGGCAGCCGTCCGAGACTGCTGGAGACGGCCTGGTGTCTCCCTCCACTACTACAAGCACCTGCACCACGGGCAGCACCGGCAGCATCTCCGCTGCAGACACCGCCGCAGGCACCGCCATCTGCACTGCCATATACACCGCCACATGCCCAGCCAGTGCCACTACATCGGACATCAGCAGCATCCCCAGTGGGCAGCCGTCCGAGGCTGTAGGAGATGTCCTGGTCCCTGCAAACAACACACGAGGCACCACCACCAGCACTGGCACTACCAGCAGTTTGCAGCCTAAGTCATCGCAAGGTGGAGTGTGGCTCTGCATCCATGGAGTATCATGCTACCTGGTACCAGAAAATCTCATGGCTCAGACACCCCAGTGAGGGAATGGGAACTGCCACACCCCAGGTGCAGCAACACTGGGCACCAAGCCCCTTTCAGAACCAGCGGAGAGATGCATCCACTCCCCCTATCCTTGGCAGGATGAAGCAGACTGGGCACAGGGCCCCCTCCAGAACCAGTGGGCAAACCACCCACTTGAGGGACTGTGGCTTTCCACTCCCCAGGACGAAGCAGTGGGCAAACCACCTGTAGGAGGCTGGCCTGGTTTGTAGTGGGTACCAAGGGGTACTCACACTCTGTACCAGGTCCAGTTATCCGTTGTTAGTGTAGAGGGGGGGTCTAGCAGCTTAGGCTGATAGAAGGTAGCTATAGCAGAGCAGCTTAGGCTGCACTAGGAGACATGCAAAGCTCCTACTATACCACTGGTGTCATATGCACAATATCATAAGAAAACACAATACACAGATTTACTAAAAATAAAGGTACTTTATTTTTATGACAATATGCCAACAGTATCTCAGTGTGTACCCTCAGTATGAGGATGAGAAATATACACAAGATATATGTACACAATACCAAAAATATGAAGTAGTAGGAAAAGGAAGTAATACAAGCAGTGTAAAGTTACAATAGTTTGCAATAGGAGCACATACGTATAGGGGCAACACAAACCATATACTCCAAAAGTGGAATGCGAACCACGAATGGACCCCAAACCTATGTGAGCTTGGAGAGGGTCGCTGGGACTGTAAGAAAACAGTGAGGGTTAGAAAAATAGCCCACCCCAAGAACCTGAAAAGTAGGGGTAAAGTGCACCTACAACCCCCAGAGAGCACAGAAGTCGTTATGGGGGGTTTCTGCAAGGAAGACCAACACCAGCAAAGCAACCAAAGTGGATTTCCAGACCTGAGTAACTGTGGAACAAGGGGACCAAGTCCAAGAGTCGCGACAGTGTTGAGAGTGGGCAGATGCCCAGGAAATGCCAGCTGAGGGTGCAAAGAAGCTGCCACCGGATGGTAAAAGCTGTGGATTCTGCAAGAACAAAGAGGACTAGGAACTTCCCCTTTGGAGGATGGATGTCCCACGTCGTGAAGAAGCTTGCAGAGGTGTTCATACGCAGAAAGACCGCAAACAAACCTTGCTAGCTGCAAGGGTTGCAGTTAGGGTTTTTGGATGCTGCTGTGGCCCAGGTGGGACCAGGATGTCGCCACTTGGATGAGGAGAAAGAGGGGTCGCCCAGCAAGTCAAGGAGCCCTCACAGAAGCAGGCAGTACCCGCAGAAGTACCAGAACAGGCACTTGGAAGAGGAGTGAACCGGAGTCCACCCGAAGTCAGAAAAGGGAGTCCCACGACGCCGGAGGACAACTCAGAAAGTTGTGCACTGCAGGTTAGAGTGCCGGGGACCCAGGCTAGGCTGTGCACAAAGGAAATCCTGGAAGAGTGCACAGAAGCCGGAGCAGCTGCAAATCACGCAGTACCCAGCAATGCAGTCTAGCGTGGGGAGGCAAGGACTTACCTCCACCAAACTTGGACTGAAGAGTCACTGGACTGTGTGAGTCATTTGGACAGAGTTGCTGAGTTCCAGGGACCACGCTCATCGTGCTGAGAGGAGACCCAGAGGACCGGTGATGCAGTCTTTTGTTGCCTGCGGTTGCAGGGGGAAGATTCCGTCATCCCACAGGAGATTTCTTCAGAGCTCTTGGTGCAGAAAGGCTACCCCCAGAGCATGCACCACCAGGAAACAGTCGAGAAGGCGGCAGGATAAGCGATACAAGGTTGCAGTAGTCGTCTTTGCTACTTTGTTGCGGTTTTTCAGGCGTCCTGAGCAGTCAGCGGTCGATCCTTTGGCAGAAGGTGAAGAGAGAAGTGCAGAGGAACTCTGGTGAGCTCTTGCATTCGGTATCTGAAGAATTCCCCAAAGCAGAGACCCTAAATAGCCAGAAAAGGAGGTTTGGCTACCTAGGAAGGAGGATAGGCTAGCAACACAGGTAAGAGCCTATCAAACGGAGTCTCTGACGTCACCTGCTGGCACTGGCCACTCAGAGCAGTCCAGTGTGCCAGCAACACCTCTGTTTCCAAGATGGCAGAGGTCTGAAACACACTGGAGGAACTCTGGGCACCTCCCCTGCGAGGTGCAGGTCAGGGGAGTGGTCACTCCCCTTTCCTTTGTCCAGTTTCGCGCCAGAGCAGGGCTGAGGGATCCCTGAACCGGTGCAGACTGGCTTATGCAGAGATGGGCACCATCTGTGCCCATCAAAGCATTTCCAGAGGGTGGGTGAGGTTACTCCTCCCCAGCCCTGACACCCTTTTCCAAAGGGAGAGGGTGTAACACCCTCTCTCTGAGGAAGTCCTTTGTTCTGCCTTCCTATGCCAGGCCTGTCTGGACCCCAGGAGGGCAGAAACCTGTCTGAGGGGTTGGCAGCAGCAGCAGCTGCAGTGAAACCCCGGGAAAGGCAGTTTGGCAGTACCCGGGTCTGTGCTAGAGACTCAGGTGATAATGGAATTGTCTTCCTAATGCCAGAATGGCATTGGGGTGACAATTCCATGATCTTAGACATGTTACATGGCCATGTTCGGAGTTACCATTGTGACGCCATACAAAGGTAGTGACCTATGTATAGTGCACACGTGAAATGGTGTCCCCGCACTCACAAAGTCCGGGGAATTTGCCCTGAACGATGTGGGGCACCTTGGCTAGTGCCAGGGTGCCCACACACTAAGTAACTTAGCACCCAACCTTCACCAGGTGAACGTTAGACATATAGGTGACTTATAAGTTACTTAAGTGCAGTGGTAAATGGCTGTGAAATAACGTGGACGTTATTTCACTCAGGCTGCAGTGGCAGGCCTGTGTAAGAATTGTCAGAGCTCCCTATGGGTGGCAAAAGAAATGCTGCAGCCCATAGGGATCTCCTGGAACCCCAATACCCTGGGTACCTCAGTACCATATACTAGGGAGTTATAAGGGTGTTCCAGTATGCCAATGTGAATTGGTGAAATTGGTCACTAGCCTGTTAGTGACAATTTAGAAAGCAGAGAGAGCATAACCACTGAAGTTCTTGTTAGCAGAGCCTCAGTGAGACAGTTAGTCAATACACAGGGAACACATACAGGGCACACTTATGAGCACTGGGCCCTGGCTGGCAGGGTCCCAGTGACACATACACTAAAACAACATATATACAGTGAAATATGGGGGTAACATGCCAGGCAAGATGGTACTTTCCTACACCACCCACTTGAGAGACTGTGGCTTTGCACTCCCCAGGAACAAGCAGTGGGCAAACCACCCACTTGAGAGACTGTGACTTTGCACTCCCCAGGACATCGCTGTGGGCATGTTGCCCCCTCAAGGAGCAATGGCGTAGTACCATCTTCCGGCTGAGGTGCCACCCTCCCCTTCCCCCTGAGGTGCCTGTGTTTTTTCGACCTGATGCCCCTGCAGAGTTCTCTCTGTTTTGAGGCAGGAGTCAAGTGTGGGCTTCGTCCATGAGTTTTGGGCCCACTGGCCCACGGACATTTACAAAGGACAGTGTATGGCCTTCTGTACATATTGTAAATATTTGTATATACAATTTTTTTATATTCGTTAGCTATATCTGCATGTTCCAAAATATCACTGATTGAACTCAATTCCTTTTGTCCTTACGTTCCTCCAGGGGGTAACGGGGTGTATCTGTAATGTTGTTGGATGTGTTAGTGTGTATGGTGTTGTGAGTGAGGGTAGGGGGGTGAGGGCGTTGTGTGTTGTGTGTGTGTGTCACTCTCTTTTTCCTCCCCCCTCCCCTGTGTGATAGGTGCAGTATTCACCATCGTCGTTGCCGCCGCCTTCTTTCAAGTTCCTGGTGTATTAGTAGATACACCAGCATAGGGAGGACCTGCAGTTCGGGCTCCATGGCGTCCTGGTTCTTCATTGAGTGTCGAAAGGTGAGTGGTTCCCCTTCAGTGTACTGTTTCCGCTGATGTTGTTGGTACCTGTAGGAAAATGGCTCCCTGTTGCAGTTACCCCCCACTTTTTGCCTGATACTGATGCTGACTTGACTGACAAGTGTGCTGGGACCCTGCTAACCAGGCCCCAGCACCAGTGTTATTTCACTTAAAATGTACCATTGTTTCCACAATTGGCACAACCCTGGCACCCAGGTAAGTCCCTTGTAAAAGGTACCAGTGGCACCAAGGGCCCTGTGAACAGGGAAGGTCCCTAAGGGCTTCAGCATATGTTGTGCCACCCTAAGGGACCCCTCACCTAACACATGCACACTGCCATAGCAGATTGTGTGTGTTGGTGGGGAGAAAAAGGCAAAGTAGACATGTCATCCCCCCCAGGATGCCATGCACACAAAATACTGCCTGTGGCATAGGTAAGTCACCCCTCTAGCATGCCTTACAGCCCTAAGGCAGGGTGCACTACACCACAGGTGAGGGCATAGATGCATGAGCAATATGACCCTACAGTGCCTAAGTCCATTCTTAGACATTGTAAGTACAGTGTGGCCGTATTAAGTATATGGTCTGGGAGTTTATCAAAACAAACTCCACAGCTCCATAATGGCTACACTGAATACAGGGAAGTTTGGTATAAAACTTCTCAGAATAATAAACCCACACTGATGCCAGTGTTGGATTTATTAAAAAATGCACACAGAGGGCATCTTAGAGATGCCTCCTGTAATTTACCCAATCCTTCAGTGCAGGACTGACTGGTCAGTGCCAGCCTGCCACTGAGACGAATTTCTGCCGCCCTGGGGTGAGAGCCTTAGTGCTCTCTGAGGACAGAAACAAAGCCTGCTCTGGGTGGAGGTGCTTCTCACCTCCCCCTGCAGGAACTGTAACACCTGGTGGTGAGCCTCAAAGGCTCATGCCTTTTGTTACAGCACCCCAAGGCATCCCAGCAAGTGGAGATGCCCGCCCCTCTGGACAGGGCCCCCACTTTTGGCGGCAAGTCCAGAGGAGATAATGAGAAAAACAAGGAGTCACCCACCAATCAGGACAGCCCCTAAGGTGCCCTGAGCTGAAGTGACCTCTGCCTTTAGAAATCCTCCATCTTGGTTTTGGAGGATTCCCCCAATAGGATTAGGGATGTGCCCCCTTAACCTCAGGGAGGAGGCACAAAGAGGGTGTAGCCACCCTCTAGGACAGTAGCCATTGGCTACTGCCTCCTAGACCTAAACACACCCCTACATTTAGTATTTAGGGGCACCCCAGAACCCAGGAAATCAGATTCCTGCAACCTGAAGAAACAAGGACTGCTGACCTACAAGCCTGCAGAGAAGACGGAAGATGAGAACTGCTTTGGCCCCAGCCCTAACAGCCTGTCTCCTGATTCGAAAACATGCAACCAGCGACACATCCGACAGGGAGCAGCAACCTCTGAAGCCTCAGAGGACTGCCCAGGACTAAAGGACCAAGAAACACCCGTGAGCAGCAGCCCTGCTCAACAGCAGCAACTTCTTTCCAACAAAGAAGCAACTTTCAAAGACTTCACGTTTCCCACTCTGCACCCGACGCCCCAGGCTCGAGATCCAGAGAACAAACTCCACAGGGAGGACTCCCCAGCGTTTGTGACCCCGTGAGTAGCCCGAGACGACCCCCCTGAACCCCCACAGCAACGCCTGCAGAGAGAATCCAGAGGCTCCCCCTCACCACGATTGCCTGTAATAAGGGACCCGATGCCTGGAACCCACACTGCACCCGCAGCCCCCAGGACCTGAAGGAACCAAACCTCAGTGCAGGAGTGACCCCCAGAGGACCCTCTGCCTAGCCAGGTGGTGGCTGTTCCAAGAAGCCCCCCCTGTGCCTGTCTGCACCGCTAGAGTGACCCCCGGGTCCCTCCAATGAATCCTATTCAAAACCCGAAGCCTGCTTTGCACACTGCACCCGGCCACCCCTGTGCTGCTGAGGGTGTGTTTTGTGTGCCTACTTGTGTCCCCCCCAGTGCTCTACAAAACCCCCCTGGTCTGCCCCCGGGGACGCAGGTACTTACCTGCTGGCAAACTGGAACCGGAGCACCCCTGTTCTCCATAGGCGCCCATGTATTTTGGGCACCTCTTTGACCTCTGCACCTGACCGGCCCTGATCTGCTGTTGTGGTAACTTTGGGGTTGCCCTGAACCTCCAACAGTGGGCTGCCTATGCCCAGGAACTGAGACTTGTAAGTGTCTTACTTACCTCACAAACTAACCTTTACTTACCTCCCCCAGGAACTGTTGATTTGTGCACTGTCCAATGTTAAAATAGTTTATTGCCATTTTAACATAGACTGTATATGATATTGCTTTTATTCAAAGTTCCTAACTTACCTGTATGAAGTACTTTGCATTTTGTGTGTTTACTTCAAATCTTGAACCTGTGGTTCTTAAAATAAACTAAGAAAATATATTTTTCTATATAAAAACCTATTGGCCTGGAATTGTCTCTGAGTGTGTGTTCCTCATTTATTGCCTGTGTGTGTACAACAAATGCTTAACACTACCCCCTGATAATCCTACGTCTCAACCACACTACCACAAATAGAGCATTAGAATTATCTAATTTTGCCACTATCTTACCTCTAAGGGGAACCCTTGGACTCTATGCACACTGTTTCTTAGTTAGAAATAGTATATACAGACAACTTCCTACAGTACCACGGTGTTTGTTGCTAACGCCCTGGCGGTCGGAGTGTTAAAGTGGATGTCTATGATGGCGGTGTCCGCCGTGGTTGTGATCCCAATTTTTTGTCCGCCAGCCTCTTGGCGGTCTTACCGCTGCTTTATCTCCGACTGCCAGGGTTGTAATGAGGGCCTAGGTCTTTTTGGCCATGAGACTTCAGAAAACAGGAGGCAAGATCAATCCAAGCCCTTGGAGAGCACTTCTCAGCAAAGTCAGAGAGCAGCAGGGCATCAGCAAGGCAGCAGTCCTTCACAGCAAAGCAGTCCAGATGAGTCCTTTGGGCAGCCAGGCAGTTCCTCTGACAGGGTGCAGGTATAGGTCCAGAAGTGTCTGAGTTGATGGGGTCAGAGACCCAGTTTATATACCCAAAAATGTCTTTGAAGTGGGGGAGACTTCAAAGAGTGGTTTTGAAGTTCACAAGGTCCCCTTTAAGCCCAGTCTTGTCTGCCAGGGTCCCAGTATGGGGCTAGGCAGTCTATTGTTTTAGGGCAGGCCACTAGCCTTTGAAATGTGTCAGGCCCTCCACCTTTCCAGCCCGAAAAGACCCGTTCAGTATGCAGATGAGTGCAAGTGTGATTGAGCATCCTGTGTTGTGATTGTCTGGGTGAAATGCACAAGGGAGCTGTCAACCAGCCCAGCCCAGTTGTGGATTGGAGGCAGGCTGTAAGGCACAGATGGATTTTAAGTGCTTTCTAAAAGTGGCATTTCTGAAATAGTAACATAGCATCCAACTTCACCAATAAGCAGGATTTTGTATTACGATTCTGGACATACTAAATATGACCTGATTACCCCTCTCTGATCACATTCTACCACACAATGGTTTATGAGTGTAGCCCCAATGTTAGCCTATGAAGGGAGCAGCCCTCACAGTAGTGGAATATGAATTTAGGAGTTTTACACTACCAGGACATATAAAACACACAGGTATATGTCCTGCCTTTTACCTACATAGCAACCTACCATATGGGTTACCTAGGGCCTACCCCAGGGGTAAATTATGTGTAGAAACAGGTGATTTTAAGGCGTGGCAAGTACTTTTGAATGCCAAGTCGAAGTGGCATTGAAACTGCACACACAGGCCTTGCAATGGCAGGCCTGAGACATGGTTAAGGGGCTCCAATCAGTGCTGCAGGCCCACTAGTAGCATTTGATTTACAGGCCCCTGGGCACATGTAGTGCACTTTACTAGGGACTTACAAGTAAATTAAATAATCCAATTGGGTATGAACCAATGTTACCATGTTTTAAGGGAGAGAGCATACGCACTTTATCACTGATTAGGAGTGGTAAAGTGCACGGAGTCCGAAAACCAGCAAAAACAGTATCAGAAAAGTGGAGGGAGGCAGGCAAAAAGTTGGGGGATGACCCCCCTAAGGCTGTCAGGTCTAACAAATGTGAATACTGGCATGATGATGCTTGCAGAAATCAGTAGTGTGTGTGCTTGTGCCACAGTGGTGCTTTATATGCCACAGAAATGTGGATCCCGGCATGGCTCTGGTGCTTTACGTACCACGGACATGTGATTCCTGGCATGGCTCTGGTGCTTTACGTACCACGGACATGTGGATCCTGGCATGACTATGCTGCTTTACGTACACATGGAAATGTGGATCCTGACATGGCTCTGGTGCTTTACGTATCACGGAAATGTGGATCCTGGCATGGCTATGTTGCTTTACGTACCATGGAAATGTGGATCCTGGCACAGCTCTGGTGCTTTATGTACCACGGAAATGTGGATCCTGGCATGGCTATACTGCTTTATGTACCATGGAAATGTAGATCCTGGTATGGCTCAGGTGCTTTATATGCCACAGAAATGTGGATCCTGGCTTGGCTATGCTGCTTTACGTACCATGGAAATGTGGATCCTGGCATGACTCTGGTGCTTTATATACCACAGAAATGTGGATCCTGGCATGGCTATGCTCCTTTACGTACCATGGAAATGTGGATCCTGGCATGGCTATGCTGCTTTACGTACCACGGAAATGTGGATCCTGGTATGGCTCAGGTGCTTTATATGCCACAGAAATGTGGATCATGGCATGGCTATGTTGCTTTACGTAACATGGAAATGTGGATGCTGGCATGGCTCTGGTGCTTTACGTACCACGGAAATGTGGATCCTGGCATGGCTATGCTGCTTTACGTACCATGGAAATGTGGATCCTGGCATGGCTCTGGTGCTTTACGTACCACGGAAATGTGGATCCTAGCATGGCTATGCTGCTTTACATACCATGGAAATGTGGATGCTGGCATGGCTCTGGTGCTTTACGTACCACGGAAATGTGGATCCTGGCATGGCTATGCTGCTTTACGTACCATGGAAATGTGGATGCTGGCATAGCTCTGGTGCTTTACGTACAACAGAAATGTGGATCCTGGCATGGCTATGATGCTTTACGTATCATGGAAATGTGGATCCTAGCATGGCTCTGGCGCATTACGTACCACGAAAATGTGGATCCTGGCATGGCTCTGGTACTTTACGTACCACGGAAATGTGGATCCTGGCATAGCTATGCTGCTTTAGTGGCAAAAATACTGATGAATTTCTGAACAATGAATGTAAAAACATTAAGGTAATCCATGTCAGTGATCTGGTTTTATTTTCTGTTTTCCTGACTCTCGCATTCCCTAGGAGTGTTGGCTGTTTCCGGTGTGTTGTGTTTACTCCTGTACAGTGCACAGTTTGATCTGAGTCACCTCCAGGTGTTGGTAACTGGGCAAAGTTGCCAGCGTTGGAGCTGCGGCTGAAGGCAGTGCCATCTTCTCACAGAGCCGGCCAGTGTTCCAGAAGGTGTTTAAAAACATGACCATTCAGTGCTTGGCCTCTCTGCAGTGCGCGCAAAGCAACGACCACATACTCCATTTGCAATTGTGATTCTGTGAATTTGTGTGTGGGAGAGGTACACAGTTATCAGGGCACTGCCAAGGTAAACGGAGAGTTCACAGGTGCGGGGTGCTGTGTGTTTAGGGGGCGGTGAAGGAGTGCACTCCAGAGAGACTGAGGGGGGCTGGAGAGGAGAGCCGTGAGGGGTGAGATAAGGACGGGGGAACGACGCATAGAAAGGGATCAGTGTCTCAGAGGGAGGTAACTGAGCCCCTCCCACCAGCCCCAGGGATGTGTAAGTCACAGACTCACCGTTCCAGAAACAGAACTGAAACATTTGCAGCCCAATCTTTGTTGTTACTCTCTGACGTTAAGCAACCTTTGATAAAGCCAATAGTCCGGCCTAGTTTTAGGTGTGTGTCAGCTGTGTTATATATCTGGGTGCGAAAGCTCAGGGAGGGGCAGAAATACTGGTCGGGTGGCTCAGTGGGAGACTCACAACAGTGAGGTTTAGGGGTTGAAGCCACGCCCCTTTCAGAGAGCCCCCTCTTCTTTCACCCCACTAGAGGCCCTGAGAATACCCAGTAGGCGCTTCCTCTCCCATGTGGGGGCAGCTGTTCCTGCCTGTGAGTGCACAATCTACCGAGGACAGAGTCTGGATACCCCCCCCCCCCCCCGGGACCCTGTGAGTGCACAATCTACCGAGGACAGAGTCTGGATACCCCCCCCCCCCGGGACCCTGTGAGTGCACAATCTACCGAGGACAGAGTCTGGATACCCCCCCCCCCCCGGGACCCTGTGAGTGGACAATTTATTTATTTATTTTTATTTAATGCGTTTTTATATAGCGCGGACTTTACCCGAAGGTGTCAGAGCGCTTCACAATAGGCAAAGTAAAGATACAAGAGGAGACAAATTACAAGTGAGCCTGTTACAAAAACAAGCGTTACATTACAAGAGGCAATCGTGATAATTGTGCACGTATCAAGAGCAAAAAATAAACGAGGTAGCAAACGATACGTTATGAGAGGAAAAAGTGACGTGTGCAGGTTACAAGAGTAAATAAAGTATGAATAGAGGTAAAAAAAGTTGCAATCAATGGTAGACACTCAAAACACTAAAACAATAGTTACGTTACATGAGGCAGTGGTGGCCGTTGTGCATGTATCAAAAGTAAACAGGATATAAGAGGTAGCAAATGATACGTTGAAAAGGAAAGGTGCAGTGTGCATGTTACAAACGAGTACAAGATACAGGTAGAGGTAAAATACTGCACTAAATGGCAGACACTCAAAACACAAAAACACCCTGGGAAGGCCCTTCTATAGGCATGGAGAACAGAATATCCTATAATGGAAGGACTTCCTTCTGAAAACAGAGGGCTTGAATTAACTTTGGAAGTGTCTTTGAAGGAGGAGAGCTTTGAGGTCAGTTTTGAAGGCCTGGGAAGAGGTGGTGGTCCGAAGCTGAGGCGGAAGTGAGTTCCAGATTCTCACCGCGTTGCCTGAAAAGGATTGGGCCATCAATCTTTCCTTCTTGAAAATGGGAGGTTCAAGCAATAACTTTTCTGCATTACGTGAAGGTCTGGAGCCCCCAGAGAGTTTCAGTTTATTCACCAGGTAGCGAGGGGAAGAGGAGTGCAAGGCTTTGTGGGTGATACATGCAGTTTTGTAGATCGATCTTGCCTCTATGGGAAGCCAACGGAGGGTGGATAAAATGGGTGTGATGTGGTCGCTTCTTTTGGCCCCATATATGAAACGAGCTGCTGAATGGAGAATAGACTTCAGGGGGGAAAGGTGGGATTTGGGAAGGCCAGTAAGAAGAGAGTTGCAGTAGTCCAATCTGGAGAGAACCAGCGCTTGGACCAGGGTTTTAAGGTCGTGCTCCGGGAAGAAGCGACGAATCCCCCAAAGAAGGCGCAGTTGGTGTCGAGCAGACTTTGCAATGGAGTTAATGTGGGAGAGTAGATTAAGTTTTTTGTCGAGAATGACACCAAGGGATTTTGCGCTCTCGACAATGATGGGCTTATTGTTCATTAGATTGATCTGATCCATCCATGTTTGCACTGGGGGATGAGAAAGGGAGGAGGAAAGGAGGAGGAATTCTGTTTTGGAGGGATTCAGGATCAGTTGATGAGTTACCATCCAGTTTTGAATGGAGTCGAGGGTAGAGCTAAGGAAGGAGAGATCGTGATTGGAGGCCACCTTAAGGTAAATCTGAGTGTCATCCGCATATAGATGATAGTGGATCCCGGATTTACTCAGCAGATTTCCCAACGGTTCTAAATAGAGATTGAACAGTGTGGGTGCAAGTATGGAGCCTTGAGGAACACCTTGACTGACTGCTACAGGAGCTGAAAGACTGTTCGCTATTTTGATCATTTGGGATCTATCAGAGAGGAAGGAGGCAAACCATTTGAGCACAGTGCCCTCCATGCCCATTCTCTGTTGAAGAGTGTTAAGGAGAGTGTTGTGATTGACAGTGTCAAAGGCTGCAGAAAGGTCAAGAAGAATTAGAAGACAAGACTCCCCTGAATCGAGTATCCGCAGCGCGTCATCAATCACTAGCAGCAGGGCTGTTTCAGTGCTGCAGTTTTGAATGAAGCCAGACTGGAAATTGTCAAGAAGATCATTTTCCTTGATATGGCGAGAGAGTTGTTTCGCTACACATTTTTCTGTGATTTTCGCAAGAAAGGGTAGGTTAGTGATGGGACGGTAGTTGTTGAGGTCGTTCGCATCAGCGGTGGTTTTTTTTAGCAGAGGGGTGACCTGCCCAGTTTTGAAGGACACAGGAAGGGAGCCTTGACTGAGGGAGAGGTTGACCAGAGTGGTCCAGTAGGAAAGAGAATTAGTAAAGAAGTCAATGGCAATGGCACTAGGGATGGGGTCAAGTGAATGGTTAGAGGGCTTTGTATCGAGGATGCATTTAAGGAGAGCATCGTCAGAGATGGGGTCAAAGTTTTGCCAAATGGTTAAGGATTTGCACTCCTCTGTGGGGGTAGGATGAATGACCTGATCTACAAGTGATTTTACCTTTTCGTCAAAGAATATAGCGAATTCCGCTGCTTTCTTTGTGGAATCTTCCAATTTGGAGGTTGGGGGAGAGCTGTTAGGGTTCTTGATGAGGTCGAATAGTTTTTTGGGTCTATTTTTGGCTGAGTCAAGGAGGGATTTGTAGTGCGACGCTTTTCCAAGGAAGATGAGATTGTGGTACTTGGATCTTGCTGAACGAAGCGTGGCCAAATTTTCAGTGGAGGGTGCTTGTCTCCATTGTTTCTCAAGGGCTCTTATGAACTTCCTTTCTTCATAGAGGGATTTGTTGAACCAAGGTGCTGAGGGAGTGGGCCTTTTCTTTTTGCTTTGGAGAGGAGCGACATTATTGATTTCGACTGCAAGGACTGTGAGGCATTGGGAGGTGAGTTCGTTGACATCTAGGTCCGGGTCTAGCCTTGGAAGTGATAGCAAGGCAGAATTACAGAGGGTACTGAGGTCAATATTTTTAGTGTCACGGAACCAGGAAGTAGCCCTCTTAGGCTGGCCCAGAGTTATAGAGTGTGATAGGTGAAGAGAGAATGGGATGAGGAGGTGGTCCGACCAGTCTACATGAATAGGGGTAGTGATAGTCAGCAAGCCTGCTTTAGAAATGACAAGGTCTAGGATTGAGCCTTTAGAGTGTTTTGTTTCTGTGCAGTGTTGGATAAGATCGTTTGCAGAGAGGAAGGTGGCCAGCAAATTCGCATTTGTGTCTTGAGGCGAGCCCCAGTGGACATTGAAGTCACCCACGAAGATCTGATTGTCACTTTGCGTGAATTGGTCGCTGATGCAGTCCGTGAGTTCCTCCATAAACGAAGGGCTGCTACCAGGCGGGTGGTAAATAGCATGGAATCTGAGAGGTGAGCGGTGGTGCAATTGAAGCTCAAGTGATAGGCATTCAAAAGTGTGGCAGGAGCTGTTAGGAAGAGCCTTAAGTTGAAGGGAGTTTCTAAAGATGACCGCAACACCTCCCCCCCCTTTGTCAATTCTGTCATTTCTAAGTATAGAATAGCCTGTGGGTACAAGGAGATCAAACATAGAGTGAGAGGTATCGTTGAACCAGGTCTCTGTGAGGAAGATCATGTCAATATTGTGCTGGTTGATGGTATCGGAGATTTCAAGTTTGTGTTTTATTGCAGATCTGCAGTTGTGGAGCAGACAGCGCAGCTCTGACGCAACTGTTTTGGTGACGGGGGCACTTGGGCTATGAGGGGTGATAGGGATATTGTGCTTATATGAGGGCGCTCGGGAGGATTTAGGTGGGCGAGTGGTTCTGACAGAGGAGATGGTCGGAATAGTGTAGATTACAGGGTTACTGGGAAGTGGAAGTGAAGGAAGGGTGGCGTTCGAGTGCTTGTGTGGATTTGCAGACGACTGGCTATGTTTAGCTATAGTGGGGTGTGGTGGTGAGGTGCATTTCATGGAAGGGTGAGTGTTAGCCAAAGGAATTGAGGTGTGTGGAAAAGTCGAGATCTTGGAGCTTAAAACTAAAATGGTAGCTTCAAGTTGGGAGATGGCGGTGATTAGAGAGCCTAGCTTTTTTTCCAGAGAGAGTAAGGAAGAGCACGGCGTAATGGGTGGCTCGATGGAAACAGGAGGGGGTGCACTAGGCAGTGTACGGCAGGAAGAGGTGGGGGAACGGGAGGGGAGTAGGGGTATAGGGTTCAGAGGTGGGGAAAGGTTTAGGGTGAGAGCAGGAGTTGGTGCACCAGGGGTGAGAGGAGAGTTGTCGTTGTTGGCGTTGCAAGAAGGATAGGAATTAAGGGCAGAACTAGGGGGCGATAGTAGAGGAGTGGGGCGGTGGGGCGAAAGGAGAGGGGAGGAGTGTGAGGAGTCATAGGGATTAGGGAGGTATGAAAGGAAGGGGGGAGAGTTGGATAGAGTTGGATAGGTCCTGGCAGCTAAGTGAGGTGGCTGTGATGGAGCGGGTATCGGGCAGAATGGGGTGGATTGGGAGAAAGGGAAGTTGAAGAAAGGAAGTGATTCTGCTCGGTCCGAGGGAGGGAAGGGGTTACCAGGGGAGGAAAGGGGGTAGCACAGCAGTGCTGGAGGAGAGTGGGAAGGGAGAGCGATGGAATGTATTTGCGGGGAAATCGGGGTACATAGTGAGGGGAGGAGTGGGCGGAAAAGCAGAGCGGAGGAGGGAACAAGGGGAGCGTAGGGAACATAGACAGGGGGAGAGGGCTGGAGGAGAGGTGGTCTAAGGAGGGGGGTGGCCGGAAGCGATAGGGGGGAGGAGATGAGAATGGAGTGCCGGGACGGTGCGGAATGGACGAGGAGCGTGTTAGCTAGAGGTAAGGCTGAAGTGAAGAGGGGAGGGGCAAACTGTGAGGGGGGACGAATGCGAGGGGAGGTCCGAGGGGAGAGAAGAGGGTCGACCTGTGCCTCCCCAGGGTGCAGCCTGTTGGACAGTGGGGGGGTCAGGGGAGGAGAAAGGGAGTAATTGGTGGAGCTAGATGGAGAGTCAAGGGATAGCCCGGTAGCAGGGGAGGGGAGTAGGGAAGGGAAGAGGCGGTCAAAGAGAGAGAGATAGGTGTCTTTGGCTTGTATCATAACAGTGCCGTTGTTATAGAGTGAGATAGTGAGGGAGCCGTTAAAGCCCGCAGAGGGGGAAATTTTTAGCTGTTTCCCATGAGGGATAGAGGAGGAGGAGGTGACTTTAAAGGAATTGTAAAAGCTGGTAGACCAAGAGGGTATGTCGTGCGTGAAAAAAATTAGATCGTTTTTGAGCCCCCCATATCGACCATTGTAAAACTGATCGACAAAAAGGGAATCGGGGAAATATTCAATGGTGTTATGCTTGAAACGTTTTGTTGCAGCTTTAGACAGGTTAGAAGGGTAGATGATTTTGTAGCAATTAATTCCAGACTTAATTCGAGCGGTGGCCATATTGGGAAATTGTGGAGGAGGAGGGTGGTGGGGAAAAGGGAAGGGTGTTACTAGGACGGTGGTGGTGAGGAGAAGTATGAGGGCAAGAAGGGGGCACGTAATCCAGACATCGGGTGAAGGAACCTGAGTTATTGTGGAGACAGGAAAGTGAGGCGATTAGGGATAGGTTGTTACTTCAGAACAGGGCTGATTCAACAAGGTAGGACTGAAGATGGAGTGGAGTAAGAGGAAAATCACTGTACTTATCATCCTGAGATATAAACCACATAAAGCACAGCATCACAATAGGTATCAAAGACATTGTACACCCAAAATCTCAACAGTCTAATATTAGATACTTATCTCCTAAGTATCGGCATCATTATGGGCAAAAAGCACAGGGTGGAACATAATTTCACTAGCATAACCCAAAGTATGCCAGAACCTCAAAAACATAAAACACAATTTAGAGGTAGCCAGAACAGGGTCTGAAAATCAAACTACCAGAAATACATTTCCTAGCACCACAAATACACAATGGGGCCTGGCGCCCTACAAACCACCAGGAACCCCTAGTCAGCTGGCCAACCCAAAGGGGCTCAAATGCCCTGTGTCCAGAATGTTGGGGCTGCTGCCAATACAGCGAAAGACCAGCGTGCGTACTTGCGCAAACCTAAACGTTGCAACTGCCACTAAGTGCTGCACAGCTGTGAAGAAATGGTGCAAGGAGTGCATCTCACTCCTACCTCAGACAGAACTACCTCCAAATGCCCTAAGAGTCTAGAGGACTGTACTGCACGGCGTTGGCCCGTTTTACCCATTTTGCGGTGATGTGCATGTGCCAAATGTAGGTGGTTTCCCTACAGATCGTTGTAGTTTGCTCGAGTGATGGGGCAAGGTGTGGAGTTGCTCTCAGAGCCCACAATCCATAGTTGGGGTCAGAAAGAAACTGGGTGGATCGCTTTTACTCTTGCTTTGGTCTTGGAACCCCCCTCTTAGTGCAGAGTCTTGGAAATAGTCCCTGCTGGGATCTGGTTCAATTCAACTCGCCAGGTGATTCCCAGGACCAGGGGTGTTTCCATTATATTCCCAGAGGCTCTCACCTTAATGCTGCATTTGTACAATCTTGTCTTCAGGTGCCCCCAGTGGTGCTCTGTCGGACCTCCGAGTAGGGGTCTCTAGAGTTAGTTTTCCAGGGGCCCCAAGTCAAAGGGCCTCGCCAGTTTTGTTCCTTGATCCCGATCAGGTCACCGGTGTTCCGCTTTCCTTCTCTCCGCAGGGTGTCAGAGGCAAGCACGGCTCAGCTCAGCGGAGTGGGGCCAGCCGCTTCGGGTCCTCCCTGGGGACTCGTCTATTTTACGGGCTCCGTAGTCCCTGGGATGGCGCAGTCGTCACAGAAGACGGGGTACGTCCTTATCCAAGATGGCGCAGTCGTCACAAAAGACGGGGTACGTCCTTATCCAAGATGGCGCAGTCCTCACAGAAGACGGGGTACGTCCTTATCCAAGATGGCGCAGTCCTCACAGAAGACGGAGTACGTCCTTTTCCAAGATGGCGCAGTCCTCACAGAAGACGGAGTACGTCCTTTTCCAAGATGGCGCAGTCTTCACTCTAGACGGAGTACGTCCTTATCTAAGATGGCGCAGTCTTCACTCTAGACGGAGTACGTCCTTATCCAAGATGGCGCAGTCTTCACTCTAGATGGAGTTCGTCCTTTTCCAAGACGGCCGCCTCGTACGTAGAGATACGGATTGCCCCTAATGCAGATGTCTCCACTGGAGAGGGAGCGTGTCAACACCAAGATGGCGTACGACCTCACTGGCGACGGTTGTGACCCTGTGGGAAAATGGCTCCTACGGTTACCCGTTCAGACGCCAGGTACGGAGTGGGCGCGTTCGCTGCTCCCTCATCTAAAATGGCGGCTTTCGCTGCAGGGCACAGCTGACATCCCGACTCAATATGGCGCAGATCCTTACCCAAGATGGCCGCCGCTGAGCTAGTATTCGCGCAACGCGAAAGAAACAAAGAGCCGCGGCCGAGGCGGAGGGAGAGACGGCGGCGGCGGGGCGGGGGCGCAGGTGGGAGGGTGCCGGGCGGGGAGGAGCGGAGCTGACAGTCGGGGATAAACGCAATCTACCGAGGACAGAGTCTGGATACCCCCCCCCCCCCGGGACCCTGTGAGTGCACAATTTACCGAGGACAGAGTCTGGATACCCCCCCCCCCGGGACCCTGTGAGTGCACAATCTACCGAGGACAGAGTCTGGATACCCCCCCCCCCGGACCCTGTGAGTGCACAATCTACCGAGGACAGAGTCTGGATACCCCCCCCCGGGACCCTGTGAGTGCACAATCTACCGAGGACAGAGTCTGGATACCCCCCCCCCCGGGACCCTGTGAGTGCACAATCTACTGAGGACAGAGTCTGGATACCCCCCCGGGACCCTGTGAGTGCACAATCTACCGAGGACAGAGTCTGGATACCCCCCCCGGGACCCTGTGAGTGCACAATCTACCGAGGACAGAGTCTGGATACCCCCCCCCCGGGACCCTGTGAGTGCACAATCTACCGAGGACAGAGTCTGGATACCCCCCCCCCCCGGGACCCTGTGAGTGCACAATCTACCGAGGACAGAGTGTGGATACCCCCCCGGGACCCTGTGAGTGCACAATCTACCGAGGACAGAGTCTGGATACCCCCCCCCCCCGGACCCTGTGAGTGCACAATCTACCGAGGACAGAGTCTGGATACCCCCCCCCGGGACCCTGTGAGTGCACAATCTACCGAGGACAGAGTCTGGATACCCCCCCCGGGACCCTGTGAGTGCACAATCTACCGAGGACAGAGTCTGGATACCCCCCGGGACCCTGTGAGTGCACAATCTACCGAGGACAGAGTCTGGATACCCCCCCGGGACCCTGTGAGTGCACAATCTACCGAGGACAGAGTCTGGATACCCTCCCCCCCCCCCCCGGGACCCTGTGAGTGCACAATCTACCGAGGA
Organism: Pleurodeles waltl; assembly: GCF_031143425.1. NCBI lineage: Eukaryota > Metazoa > Chordata > Amphibia > Caudata > Salamandridae > Pleurodeles > Pleurodeles waltl. The sequence continues at coordinate 1,548,145,458 of NC_090446.1, forward strand.
CAGAGTCTGGATACCCCCCCCCCCCGGGACCCTGTGAGTGCACAATCTACCGAGGACAGAGTCTGGATACCCCCCCCGGGACCCTGTGAGTGCACAATCTACCGAGGACAGAGTCTGGATACTACCCCCCCCACACCCCCCCCCGAGGAGCTGCAGCTGTGCCACCTCTCACCGCCACGTCTGAAGGTCACCTTGAGGCTGTGAGCGGTGACGACTCATCCCTGATAATCACATGAACAAGTCTCTGATTTCATCCGGGATAATGTCCCCTCGTGAGACGCATCATCACCGGACTCACAGCAGTCCCGTCTCCCCAAGGACGGGGCAGTGCCCAGCCTGCCCGCTCCTGCCCAGACTGGGGCCGACTCCAAACTATGGGTCCCGGCTGCAGAATGTGGGCGGGGCTCCCGGACAAGGTATTTGGGCAAAATTTTGAGTTTTAAAAATAGGAAGACATAGGGAGTATTGTCACAAAGATATTGTGATGCACAAATATTGTTGTCAAGAATATCGTTTCTTTGGGTTAGTAATATTGTTAGTTTTTACATTGTTTTCAATGATATCTGATCTGATTTAGTGACAAATATCCCGTCTGCTGGAGTACGATTTCCATAGGGTACAATGAGATTGTAATATGGCGGACGGGATAACTCTCAGGGGTGTGACAGAGTAACCTGTCTGCCAACACCTAAATCAGGCCCTTTGTTTACTTAAAGAGGGCTGAGAGCCCACCCACTGCTTCCCATTGGTTTGCTTAGCTGTTCGTTTCTTTTGCTTGCTCCTCTTTGGCCAGTGTGCTCTGGCTTCACTCCTTCTCTGTGTTTTATCCCTCCTCTGGAGCATGGCCTATGTACTGCTTCTTTATCAAGTGTTCTTCCACTGCTCAGGCTTTCGGAGCTCCTTTTTCTTGTAGTTGCAGTACCGCATAAGAGAGGGGGGCTTGTGCTGCAGGTCGATTCTCTCTCTTCCACCCCACCTGTCCTGCTCCGTGTGCAGGTTTTTTTGTGACTTCTGGCCTGATTTGGATACTCCTTCAACACAAGAAGACGGTCCTGCTCAAGGGTTCAACTTGCCGTCGGGCTACTTTCAACGCACGAGCCGCTTATCACTTTTCTGGTGGAAAATACACTAAAAGCACAGATGTGTTCAAAAGTTACTATTTACAAACTTTCATTCTGATGGGCCTTTCACCTTTCTGACGTCAAGGAAACGCAAACCTCAGACTTGGTAGCGCAGTGAACACCGGTTGTATCAAGCGCTATGAAGCAACAAGTCTCTCGCAGCACGTTTTGTACCAAAAGTACATCACAATCACTTGAAGTGAGTGGACAGAGGGTGGAGACTGCCCCCTCCGCCCCGGGGAGGTGAAGAAGGGTCACTTTAGCCTCGAGGCCACCTGCAGTTCTCAGAATCCGGGTGAAAGATGCGCGAGCTCCTCCTGCCCGACTTCCCTTGTACCCCGTGATCTGCACCCCCTGCAGGGCCTGTGTCCTGAGACGATGGTGAAAAACTCTCTTCAGGGCTACAAAGAAGTCGTTTGGGATTTTAAAAGGAGACTTCCCTGATGAAACACGTGTTGGCAGAGAGGCAGAGAATGTTTCACCAATTTGCAATAATTGTATCAAAATATAAATTTAGGCAGAGAATTTGTCATTAATTTGCAACAACTGTATCAGGCAGAGAATATTTCACCAATTTGCAATAATTATATCAAAATATAAATTCAGGCAGAGAATTTGTCATTAATTTGCAACAACTGTATCAAAACATTAAATGTAAATTCAACACATTTTGTTGTAATTTTCGATTATTGTTCAACTTATTTTTTTTTAATATATGATCAAATCATGAAGCCATTTGGCAACACTACGGTTGCATAAATGTCTAACATGCTGTACCAAACCCTATTGTTATTTGGATTATGTATTGCATAACATTTGTATATAATTTTCATTGATGAGAGGGTTGCCACGCATTGTGTTTTCTCTGTATGTTTGGTCCTTGACATTTAGGGATTGGGTGTTTCCCTTGTGTTGGCACCTTTCATCTTTGAACACTAACTGGCTCCATAGAGGATCCCGAGCGCCCACTTAACCCTAATATAACACCCCTTTCTGGTAGCATACAGGAATGAAGGCGCTTGCCCAGGATCACAGCTTGAGTCAAGCAGAGGAGCCAGTGTAGGGTTCAGGCCTCCCAGTTCCACGGTAGACACGTTAACCACATGCCCCAGGCCCAGCAACGGAGTTACTGTTCCTGGGAGCTCAGTCTGCCCCAGTGCACAATAACCAAGCATTGGCAAAGCCAAATGTCTCGCCTAAGTGTCATTGTTTGAGCCATCTTGTTATCTTAGGTTATAATATTTATAAAGTGCTACAATTAGCTGTGTAGGTGCCCCGGCGCTACCAGAGCCTGAGGCTAGACGGGAACCAAAGACGGATACCACAACTTCTAAAAAGCCAGGTCTCCGAGGCTTTCCTGGAATGTAAGAGCAGAGAGATGTCATGAGGGGTGAGGCCGCTATTAATGAAGGTGACTTGCTGCCCAAGCCCGACGGCCTGATGCTCGGGGTGGTGAGTGGAGAGACCTCTGTGAAGCGAAGGGACTTGCAGTACACAGGTGGCACATTCCTTCCTCCGGTAATGAGGCCCTACATGATCTACGCCTTCCAAGAGTTGGCACGAAGATTTAAAGACAGTTTCTTTACCCATCACCAGTGAAGAGCATTCGTACAGATGAAGCAGATGAAAACCACAGAAGTCCAAGGTGCACTTGGGCCACTTTCTGTTTGACCCTTTGTAGCTTCATCAACAAACCAGTGGGTAGAAAGAATGAGTTGCAATAATCCAGGAATCTCAAGATAGCCGCCTGGACCCCCAGCAATGGACACGTGTAAGAATGGAGGTATCGGCTGGAGGGTGGACGCCCCACTCAGGCCACGACCACGATCCTTGTCAGGGTGAGCGACAAAAGTCCCCAGGACAACCTCTGCTTAACCCTCTGGTAGCCTCCACAGAAGCACTCAGGGTTAACTTAGAGGCAATGGGTACAGTGCTTATTGTAGGAAAGTCCGTCTTTTTGGCAGGTTACCCCCACTTTTTCCCTGTTTATCAGTGTGTTTAGACCAGTGATGCTCAAAGTAGGGCCCGGGGCGCATGCCGCCCTCCTGACATTGACATGCGGCCCCCAGGCCACCCATCAGCAGCACTGTGCTGCTGTTGATCTGACTTGGCACCGGCACTAAACATTGCCAACTAAACGGGCAAGTATTTCATTGGAGGCTAACTGAAAAGGGAGTAACTGGGGTGTCCTGGAAATCAACTTTAGAAACACCTTCATTATTAAAGACATCCTGCAGCAAAAATATAAAAAAAAGTATGATCTGTTTGAAATTCAAAATTACATTAACCTGCACAACCATTTCACCTTCGTACACACAATGATATCACTGCATTGAGATGTATTTTTAGAGTGATAGTTTTAAAACATAAATTAAGAAACTTTCATCCTCCTTTCCCCCACACCCTGACAACATGTGAACTGTGAACTAAGTGGCAAGCTAGCTGTTATGTGAACTCTTTGGGAGGGCTGGGTTTCTATTGTACATGAACAACATTATATTTTATTAAATCAGACACAGAATGTATTTTGCAGCACACATCCTGAAGATGTATTTCAAGGTGCTTATATGTGATGATGAAGAAAAAGGAGGAAAAGTGAAGTCAAACATTTGCCTAGGATCACACAATTTGGTTAAGTGAAGAAGCCGGGATTTATATCCAAGTTTCTGGTTTCACATTGCGCCATTCAGACACCAGATGTATATGCTTCACTTACCCTATAACCACTTTATCACTAACCCTTCCCACCACCAGCCCTCCGACCGCCGCCCTGCTGGCATCAATGTGGCCCTCGATCACATCACAGACCAAACAGTGCGGCCCCTGGGAAAATGTTTGTGAGTACCCATGGTTTAGACTGTTTCACTGGGATCCTTCTAACCAGGACCCCAGTGATTGTGCTCTCTCCTCTAAATATGGTTGCTTTGGTACCCTTTACACCCACAATTGGTATACGGGTGTACCCCTGTAAGTCCCTAGTATATGGTACATAGGTAACCAGTGCATTGGTGCACCAGGGGTTCCCCATGGGCTGCAGAATGTATTATCCCACCCATGGGAGCCTATGCAAACTCTCTGCAGGCCGCCATTGCAGCCTGTGTAAAAAGGTGCATGCATCCTTTCACTGCAGGTCACTGCACCAGGTCACTGTAAGTCATCCCTATGGTCGGCCCTCCTAGTCCAGAGGGCAGGGTGCTGGTTCCTGTGTGCGAGGGTTCCAATGCACTGGACTTCTTAAGTGCGGGGAAGCCATTTTACCTGTGTACTGGCTAAACTCACTACCTGTAATCCATCTAGACCTAGGCATGTTTGTAATCAAACATGCAAGAATCACACCCTAATACTAATGCCAGTATTGGTGGCATGATCCCATACACTATGGGGGCTCCCTAGAGGACCCCACAGTGTTGCTCCTGCCAGTATTTCAGTGTTTGAGGGCAGAACACGCTGCTACAGCCCCTCAGACAGGTTTCTGCCCTCCTGCTGCTTGACCAGCTCAGACAGGGGAAGGCAGAACAAAGGATTTCCTGTGGAAGAGAGAGGCAATATCCTCTCCCTTGGAAATACATGTTACAAGGCTTGGGAGGGGTAGCCTCCCAGCACCACTGGCTTGTTTTGAAGGGCACATTTTGTGCCCTCCTTGCATAATCCAGTTTCCACCAGTCCAAGGACCCCCAGTCCCTCCTCTGGCGCGAAACTATGCGAAACTACACAAAGGAAAGTGACCACTCCCCTGTCCATCACCACCCCAGGGATGGTGCCCAGAGCTCCTACAGGTGGCCACTTGATTCTGCCATCTTGTAAACAAGATGTGCTGAGGCCTCTGGGAGCATCTGATTGGACAGGGCAGGTGACTGACGTCAGTCACCCCCTCTTATAGGTGACCACCCTGCAGAGTGACCAAGCCTTAGGACTATTTAGGAACTCCCTTGTGGGTGGGTCTCCAGATTCAACATACAAGACTCCACCAGGACTCCTCTGCATTGAACTCTTCTGCTCTTGGCCACAGGGACCGCTGCTGGTTTTAACAGGAACCAAATAAGCCAGCAACTCCCGAGATGATCTCGCCTTGCAACATTGTTTCTTAGGCTATTTCCGGTAATTGCAGCATTTCTGTGACTGCATTTTCTGGGGTCGGCAAGACTTCAGCTGCACCAAAGAAGAAAGAAAGAATCTCCTTTGGACTGAAGGAGTCACTTCCCTGCATCCACACATGCCTAAGGCAACAGCTCCAGGAAGAATCTCCAACACAGTTGGTGGTTCTGAGTGGTCCCCTTGGTCCTCTCTACCTCTACCAACTTGGGAGATGGTGAGCCCTTCTCTCTCCTAGCAGGACAGTACCCCTGTGCAACGCAACTTTTGCAGCAACCAAGCCTTGTTGATTCCTGCTCCAAGGGATCTTCAGTCTCCAAGTAGCCCCGGCCTCCAGCACTTTATCCTGTAAGGACCGCCTCTCCTCTGCTGCTGCAGTGACGTGGGACTCCTTTCCAGGTGTGCTGACTGGGCCTCACTGCACCTTACTGTGCCTGCTGCCAGTGGGTTGCCTGTGGGGGCTGTGAATGCTCATGCTGGCTCTCCCAGTGACTGTGGGTCCAAGGGTAGAGTCCCCTGATGTAGGAAAATGGCTCCCTGTTGCAGCTACCCCCCACTTTCTGCCTGATATTGATGCTGACTTGACTGAGACGTGTGCTGGGACCCTGCTAACCAGGCCCCAGCACCAGTGTTCTTTCACTAAAAATTTACCATTGTTTCCACAATTGGCACAGCCCTGGCACACAGACAAGTCCCTTGCAAAAAGTGCCAGTGGTACCAAGGGCCCTGTGACCAGGGAAGGTCGCTGAGGGCTGCAGCATATGTTGTGCCACCCTAAGGGACCCCTCACCTAACGCATGCACACTGCCATTGCAGATTGTGTGTGTCGGTGGGGAGAAAAAGGCAAAGTCGACATGGTATCCCCCTGAGGGTGCCATGCACACAAAATGCTGCCTGTGGCATGGGTAAGTCACCCCTCTAGCAGGCCTTACATCCCTAAGGCAGGGTGCACTATACCACAGGTGAGGGCATAGCTGCATGAGCAATATGCCCCTACAGTGCCTAAGTCCATTCTTAGACATTGTAAGTATAGTGTGGCCATATTAAGTATATGGTCTGGGAGTTTGTCAAAACGAACTTCACAGCTCCATAATGGCTACACTGAATACTGGGAAGTTTGGTATCAAACTTCTCAGAATAATAAACCCACACTGATGCCAGTGTTGGATTTATTACAAAATGCACACAGAGGGCATCTTAGAGATGCCCCCTTTATTTTATCCAATCGTTCAGTGCAGGACTGACTGGTCTGTGCCAGCCTGCCACTGAGACGAGTTTCTGCCCCCCTGGGGTGAGAGCCTTAGTGCTCTCTGAGGACAGAAACAAAGTCTGCACTAGGTGGAGGTGCTTCTCACCTCCCCCTGCAGGAACTGTAACACCTGGCGATGAACCTCAAAGGCTCACCCCCTTTGTTACAGCACCCCAGGGCATCCCAGCTAATGGAGATGCCCGCCCTTCCGGCTACTGCCCCCACTTTTGGCGGCAAGGCTGGAGGAGATAATGAGAAAAACAAGGAGGAGTCCCCACCAGTCAGGACAGCCCCTAAGGTGTCCTGAGCTGAGGTGAACCCTGCCTTGAGAAATCCTCCATCTTGAGTTTGGAGGATTCCCCCAATAGGAATAGGGATGTTCCCCCCTCCCCTCAGGGAGGAGGCACAAAGAGGGTGTAGCCACCCTCCAGGACCTAAACACACCCCTAAATTCAGTATTTAGGGGAGACCCTGAACCCAGGAAATCAGATTCCTGCAACCTCCAACAAGAAGAAGGACTGCTGACCTGAAAGCCCTGTAGAGACGACAGAGACGACAACTGACTTGGCCCCAGCCCTACCGGCCTGTCTCCAGACTCAAAGAACCTGCACAGCTATGCATCCAACAAGGAGCAGTGACCTCTGAGGACTCAGAGGACTGCCCTGAAACCTAAGGACCAAGAAACTCCAGAGAACAGCGGCACTGTTCACCAACAGTAACATCTTTGCAACAAAGAAGCAACTTTTAAAGAACTCTCTCTTCATGCCGGAAGCATGAGACTTCACACTCTGCACCCGACGCCCCCGGCTCGAGCTCCAGAGAACAAACACTGCAGAGAGGACTCCCAGGTGACTGCTACTACGTGAGTAACCTGAGTCAACCCCCCTAAACCCCCACAGCGACGCCTGCAGAGAGGATCCAGAGACTCCCCCTGATCGCAACTGCCTGGTAACAAGGAACCCGACGCCTGGACCAAACACTGCACCCGCAGCCCCCAGGACCGAGAGGAACCAACCTCCAGTGCAGGAATGACCAGCAGGCGGCCTCTTCCTAGCGCAGTCAGTGGCTGGCCCCAGACGCCACCCTGTGCGTTGCCTGCATTGCTTAAGTGACCCCCGGGTCCCTCCATTGCTTCCTATAGCACACTAGTCGCCAACTTTGCACACTGCACCCGGCCGCCCCTGTGCCACTGAGGGTGTGTTTTGTGTGCCTGTTTGCGTTCCCCCCCTCCCCCCCAGTGCTCTACAAAACCCCCCTGGTCTGCTCCCCGAGGACGCAGGTACTTACCTGCCAGCAGACCAGAACCGGAGCACCCCTGTTCTCCATAGGTGGTTATGTGTTTTGGGCCCTCCTTTGACCTCTGCATCTGACCGGCCCTGTGTTGCTGGTGCGGTGACTTTGGGGTTGCCTTGAACGCCCAACGGTGGGCTGCCTACGTTCAGGAGACTGAACTTGTAAGTGCTTTACGTACCTCAGAAACTTAACCATACCTACCTCCTCCAGGAACTGTTGATTTTTGCAGTGTCCACTTTTAAAATAGCTTATTGCCATTTTAACCTATACAGTGTGTCCTACTGCTTTAATTCAAAGTTCCTTACTTAGCTGTGTGGAGTACCTTGCATTTTATGCATTCACTTCAAATCTTGAACCTTGTGGTTCTAAAATAAATTAAGAAAAGCTATTTTTCTATATTAAATCTATTGGCCTGGAGTTAAGTCTTTGAGTGTGTGTTCTTCATGTATTGCCTGTGCGTGTACAACAAATGCTTAACACTACCCTCTGAGGCAGGATTGTAGACCTCAGTGAACACATCCCATCCCTGAAAGAGCTCATCCCAGAAACAAGTGATCAATGTTAAGGGTGATGTGTCTCTGAGACCTTTTCCTAATGTCTGGGATAGAATACAGGAATGCCACCAGGTCCAGTGGAGGTCTCGAGGGTGCCAGGACTTCTCCTAAATGTGTTAGAGGCAGGTTTACTGAGGCCATTGAAGCTCTGATGCTTGGTCTGTGGTGACCATGGATACAAGCCGTGGGTGTCTTCAGCCTGCTGACCCTCGAGTGCTCTGAAAGCGGTGTCTCCTCTACCGGTCCATGGGCCACCATCATCCTGCGGTCTGGAGCATCCTGCCGGTGTGAGTGCGTAGTGCAAGAGTGCACGCCGATGCATGGGGGTAGTGCATACCCTTCGAAGGGGCTCTTGCAGTGCTGTGGCTGACTTTACTTCACAAAACCTGGTAATTGCCTCGTATTTGGAGGAAATCTGCAGAAATCAATGTATAAAAAACAATCCCTGCGATAAAACCTGTAGTCAGGAGGGAATTCAGCATCCAGGAGTCTCAGGTTCTCACAGTATAGTCATTCCCAGGTGTAGGAATTCCAACCCAGTGAGCGAGCTACAGGTGATGAGGTCCATTGTCCTCCAGACCACACTTTATGTCACAACTGTCTTCTGAGTCACAGATCCACCTGTAATCGCGTGGCACGCCACAGATAAACCAGGCACCCAGGAGTCACTGGTTACCACTATATGGTAATACCCAGTTGAGGGAATTCCAACCCAATGAGTGACCTACAGGTAATGAGGTGAATTGCCCTCCAGAGCACACTTCGGGCCAGATTTACAAGGCCCTAGCACCTCTTACCACCACACTAGCATCATTTTTTACGCTAATGTGGCATTAAGGAAGCCATTCTCCTTCACCATATTTACAAAGTGGCGCAATGCATGCATTGCGCCACTTTGTAACCCTTTGCGCCACATTATGCCTGAGCCAGGCATAATGTATACAAGGGGGGGCGTCCCCACGAAGGGAGGCTTGTAAAAATGGCAGAGTGAAATATACAACATTTCACTGCACCATTTTTAGCGTCATTTGTAACTCCTGCCTTAGGCAGGTGTTATAATCACTCACCCATTACTTTCAATGGGACTCCCTTTACTTTGCAGGATTAACTCCACAATTTATGGTGCTAATCCTGAAAACTACCCCAATAGCGTCATAAAATATGATGCTGTTGTCCTAATGTGCACCTGTAAGGAAATGCCTCCTTGGCATGGTTACCCCCTGACTTTTTGCCTTTGCTGATGCTATGTTTTGAATTGAAAGTGTGCTGAGGCCTGCTAACCAGGCCCCAGCACCAGTGTTCTTTCCCTAACCTGTACTTTTGATTCCACAATTGGCACACCCTGGCATCCAGATAAGTCCCTTGTAACTGGTACCTCTGGTACCAAGGGCCCTGATGCCAGGGAAGGTCTCTAAGGGCTGCAGCATGCATTATGCCACCCTAAGAGACCCCTCACTCAGCACAGACACACTGCTTACCAGCTTGTGTGTGCTAGTGAGAACAAAATGAGTAAGTCGACATGGCACTCCCCTCAGGGTGCCATGCCAGCCTCTCACTGCCTATGCAGTATAGGTAAGACACCCCTCTAGCAGGCCTTACAGCCCTAAGGCAGGGTGCACTATACCATAGGTGAGGGTACCAGTGCATGAGCACTGTGCCCCTACAGTGTCTAAGCAAAACCTTAGACATTGTAAGTGCAGGGTAGCCATAAGAGTATATGGTCTGGGAGTCTGTTTTACACGAACTCCACGGCACCATAATGGCTACACTGAAAACTGGGAAGTTTGGTATCAAACTTCTCAGCACAATAAATGCACACTGATGCCAGTGTACATTTTATTGTAAAATACACCACAGAGGGCACCTTAGTGGTGCCCCCTGAAACTTAACCGACTATCTGTGTAGGCTGACTGGTTCCAGCAGCCTGCCACACTAGAGACATGTTGCTGGCCCCATGGGGAGAATGCCTTTGTCACTCTGAGGCCAGTAACAAAGCCTGCACTGGGTGGAGATGCTAACACCTCCCCCAGGCAGGAGCTGTAACACCTGGCGGTGAGCCTCAAAGGCTCACCCCTTTGTCACAGCCCCGCAGGACACTCCAGCTAGTGGAGTTGCCCGCCCCCTTCGGCCCCGGCCCCCACTTTTGGCGGCAAGGCCGGAGAAAATAATGAGAATAACAAGGAGGAGTCACTGGCCAGTCAGGACAGCCCCTAAGGTGTCCTGAGCTGAGGTGACTCTAACTTTTAGAAATCCTCCATCTTGCAGATGGAGGATTCCCCCAATAGGATTAGGGATGTGACCCCCTCCCCTTGGGAGGAGGCACAGAGAGGGTGTACCCACCCTCAGGGCTAGTAGCCATTGGCTACTAACCCCCCAGACCTAAACACGCCCTTAAATTTAGTATTTAAGGGCTTCCCTGAACCTAAAAAGTTAGATTCCTGCAACTACAAGAAGAAGGACTGCCGAGCTGACAAACCCCTGCAGAGGAAGAACAGAAGACACCAACTGCCTTGGCCCCAGACTTACCGGCCTGTCTCCTGCCTTCCAAAGAAACCTGCTCCAGCGACGCTTTCCAAGGGACCAGCGACCTCTGAATCCTCTGAGGACTGCCCTGCTTCGAAAAAGACAAGAAACTCCAGAGGACAGCGGCACTGCTCCAAAAGAACTGCAACTTTGTTACAAGGAGCAGATTTAAAGACCCCTGCAACTCCCCGCAAGAAGCGTGAGACTTGCAACACTGCACCCGGCGACCCCGACTCGACTGGTGGAGAACAACCAACTCAGGGAGGACCCTCCAGCGACTCTACGACTGTGAGTAACCAAAGTTGTCCCCCCTGAGCCCCCACAGCGACGCCTGCAGAGGGAATCCCCAGGCTCCCCCTGACCGCGACTGTCTGAACTCCATTTCCCGACGGCTGGAAAAGACCCTGCACCCGCAGCCCCCAGCCCCTAAAGAAACTGAACTTCTGTGCAGGAGTGACCCCCAGGAGGCCCTCTCCCTTGCCCAGGTGGTGGCTACCCCGAGGAGCCCCCCCCTTGCCTGCCTGCATCGCTGAAGAGACCCCTTGGTCTCCCATTGAAACCTGAAGGAAACCCGACGCGTGTTTGCACACTGCACCCGGCCGCCCCCGCGCTGCTGAGGGTGTACTTTCTGTGCTACTTTGTGTCCCCCCCAGTGCCCTACAAAACCCCCCTGGTCTGCCCTCCGAAGACGCGGGTACTTACCTGCTGGCAGACTGGAACCGGGGCACCCCCTTCTCTCCATTATAGCCTATGTGTTTTGGGCACCTCTTTGACCTTTGCACCTGACCGGCCCTGAGCTGCTGGTGTGATAATTTTGGGGTTGCTCTGAACCCCCAACGGTGGGCTACCTTGGACCAAAAACTCAAACCTGTAAGTGACTTACTTACCTGTGAAAACTAACAATAACTTACCTCCCCCAGGAACTGTGAAAATTGCAGTGTCCACTTTTAAAACAGCTTATTATGTTTTATGCAAAAAGTATACATGCTAAAGTAATGATTCAAAGTTCCTAGAGTACTTACCTGCAATACCTTTCAAAAGAGCTATTACATGTAAAATTTGAACCTGTCGTTCTTAAAATAAACTAAGAAAAGATATTTTTCTATAACAAAACCTATTGGCTGGATTTGTCTCTGAGTGTGTGTACCTCATTTATTGTCTATGTGTATGTACAACAAATGCTTAACACTACTCCTTGGATAAGCCTACTGCTCGACCACACTACCACAAAATAGAGCATTAGTATTATCTCTTTTTACCACTATTTTACCTCTAAGGGGAACCCTTGGACTCTGTGCATGCTATTCCTTACTTTGAAATAGCACATACAGAGCCAACTTCCTACAGCACCATATTGTGAATCCGGCGCACACATGGCTTCGTTAGAGGTGCGGGCGCAAGAAAGTACTGCATCAAAGCTGATACACCATTTTCTTGTAAATATGGCCCTTCATGACACAGCGGGCCTCTGAGTCATACAGACACATGTCTTTATGTGGCACGCCACACAAACATGGCACCAATACCGGTTACCTGATGTTACCACAAAGGCCTCGTAGTCCTCCTGCCCATCAGGGGTACTCCAAGCAGACCTGTGCCCCTCACCTTAGAGTCAGTTACCACCAGCAGTCTGCCTTCAGTAAGATGACAACAGTGCAGGGTGTCTTGATTTCATTCTTCTGTGGTGCAGCACTCATTGCTTCAACACCCTGCTACGGCACTTATGAAAAAAAACCTTCATGAATGAATGTGGAGGAGGTTAAGTGTATGTGGTGTGAGTGCTCCAGTGTGTGGTGTGAGTGCCCCAGTGTGTGGTGTGAGTGTTCCACTGTGTGCAGGGAGTACTCCAGTGTGTGATGTGAGTGTCCCAGTGTGTGGTGTGAGTGTTCCACTGTGTGGTGCGAGTGCTCCAGTGTCTGGTGTGAGGCTCCAGTGTGTGGTGCGAGTGTTCCAGTGTGTGTGGTGTCAGTACTCCAGTGTGTGGTGTGCATGCTCCAGTATGTGGTACGAGTGCTCCAATATGTGATGTAAGTGCTCCAGGATGTGTGGTGCGAGTGCTCCAGTGTGTGTGATGCGAGTGCTCCAGTGTGTGGTGTGAGTGCCTCAGTGTGTGGTGTGAGTGTTCCAGTGTGTAGTCTGAGTGCTCCAGTGTGTGGTGTCAGTGCTCCAGTATCTGGTGTGAGTGTCCCAGTGTGTAGTCTGAGTGCTCCAGTATGTGTGGGGTGAGTGCTCCAGTGTGTGGTGTGAGTGTTCCAGGTGTGTGTGGTGTGAGTGCCCCAGTGTGTGGTGTGAGTGCTCCAGGTGTGTGTGGCGTGAGTGCCCCAGTGTGTGGTGTGAGTGCTCTGGTGTGTGTGGGGTGAGTGCTCCAGTGTGTGGGGTGAGTGGTTCAGTGTGTGGTGTGAGTGCTCCAGGTGTGTGGTGTGAGTGTTCCAGTGTGTGGTGTGAGTGCTCCTGGTGTGTGTTGTGTGAGTGCCCCAGTGTGTGGTGTCAGTGCTCCAGTATGTGGTGTGAGTGCCCCAGTGTGTGGTATGAGTGCTCCAGTGTGTGTGGCAGAGTGCTCCAGTCTGTGTGGTGTGAGTGCTCCAGCATGTGGTGTGAGTGCTCCAGTGTGTGGTGTGAGTGCTCCAGTGTGTGGTGTGAGTGCTCCTGGTGTGTGTTGTGTGAGTGCCCCAGTGTGTGGTGTCAGTGCTCCAGTATGTGGTGTGAGTGCCCCAGTGTGTGGTATGAGTGCTCCGGTGTGTGTGGCAGAGTGCTCCAGTCTGTGTGGTGTGAGTGCTCCAGCATGTGGTGTGAGTGTTCCAGGTGTGTGTGGTGTGAGTGCTCCAGTGTGTGGTGTGAGTCCTCCAGTGTGTGGGGTGAGTGCTCCAGTGTGTGGTGTGAGTGTTCCAGGTGTGTGTGGTGTGAGTGCTCCAGTGTGTGGTGTGAGTGCTCCAGGTGTGTATGGTGTGAGTGCTCCAGTGTGTGTGGTGTGAGTGCTCCAGTGTGTGGCGGAGTGCTCCAGTCTGTGTGGTGTGAGTGCTCCAGGTGTGTATGGTGTGAGTGCTCCAGTGTGTGTGGTGTGAGTGCTCCAGTGTGTGGCGGAGTGCTCCAGTCTGTGTGGTGTGAGTGCTCCAGTGTGTGGTGTGAGAGTCCCAGTGTGTGGTGTGAGTGCCCCAATGTGTGGTGTGCGTGCTCCAGTGTGTGTGGTGTGAGTGCTCCAGCAATGAACTGTAGGGGACTCTCTGGAGAGGTTCAGCAGCACCAGGCACAGACCTGTTAGAAGTGAAAAGTCTTCAGGCTTTTCACAGTTTTACAAAGTCCATCCTTGGGTGATCTTCAGCCTACAGATGAGTCAACCCACATAGCCTTCTGCTCCCTGTAACTTACACATCCTTTGGACTGTGACCCCGCATGGACACCACTGTGGTGATGGATGTGGAAAAGGCGGCAGCCTGCATGATGGTGACATGGTGGTGACTCAGGAGTTGATGAACACAACTCAGAGGAAGGAGGTGGAAGAGCACATTCCTAGTCAGGTTGGTTACTTGTTGGTAACCTGTTGGATAGGTGACTCTTGTAGTGAACGGTACTGTCAATGTATTGGACCAGACTTGAGGCGTAGGGGGCACATCCAGGGGAGAAGACTAGGCATGCTGAAGCACCTTGGTATGAGAAGCCTGGCCTCCATCATCATCATTTGGGAGAAGACAGCTGAGGTTGTGTATGATGCATCCACACTGGGCAGTATTTGCCAACAGCTCTCAACGAGTGGATCTGTCTGACATGAGAATATACTTGAACTCGTCTTTGGGACTATCAAAGATACTCACCGGAAGCCATGAAAGTATTGAGGAGGAGAGCTGCCCTTGTGATGTTTGCAGCATGGCCTAGGAGGCATTGGTGGACTTGGAGAGGAAGGACCCAATATGACCTGGTGGGGCAGTAGGTTAACCACGTTGGTGCCATCACTCCTACTTCACATGATGAATGACCTTCACCATGGAAACTTTAGAGAAGGCAGCGTGCTCAGGATGTTCACCTGACGGACCCTTGGAGGACATCACTGTGATCCATCACATAGAAACCTCAGAAGAGGCAGGGGGCCTGACAGCCCATCCAGGGCCTCCTTTGTGGAGCTTGTGTTAAGGATGCTCACCTGAGGAACCCTTGGGGGACATCACTGTGATCCATCACCATGGGAACCTCAGAGGAGGCAGGGGCCTGACAGCCCATCCAGGGCCTCCTTTCTGGAGCTTGTGTTAAGGATGCTGACCTGAGTAGCCCTTGGAGGACATCACTGTGATCCATCACCATGGGAACCTCAGAGGAGGCAGGGGCCCTGACAGCCCAGCCAGAGCCTCCTTCCTGGAGCTTGTGTTAAGGATGCTGACCTGAGGAACCCTTGGAGGAACCTCAGAGGAGGCAGGGGGCCTGACAGCCCAGCCAGGGCCTCCTTTCTGGAGCTTGTGTTAAGGATACTGACCTGAGGAACCCTTGGAGGACATCCCTGTGATCCATCACCATGGGAACCTCAGAGGAGGCAGGGGCCCTGACAGCCCATCCAGGACCTCCTTTCTGGAGCTTGTGTTAAGGATACTGACCTGAGGAACCCTTGGAGGACATCAGTGTGATCCATCACCATGGGAACCTCAGAGGAGGCAGGGGCCCTGACAGCCCATCCAGGACCTCCTTTCTGGAGCTTGTGTTAAGGATGCTGACCTGAGGAACCCTTGGAGGACATCACTGTGATCCATCACCATGGGAACCTCAGAGGAGGCAGGGGCCTGACAGCCCAGCCAGGGCCTCCTTTCTGGAGCTTGTGTTAAGGATGCTAACCTGAGGAACCCTTGGAGGACATCACTGTGATCCATCACCATGGGAACCTCAGAGGAGGCAGGGGCCTGACAGCCCATCCAGGGCCTCCTTCCTGGAGCTTGTGTTAAGGATGCTGACCTGAGGAACCCTTGGAGGACATCACTGTGATCCATCACCATGGGAACCTCAGAGGAGGCAGGGGGCCTGACAGCCAATCCAGGACCTCCTTCCTGGAGCTTGTGTTAAGGATGCTGACCTGAGGAACCCTTGGAGGACATCACTGTGATCCATCACCATGGGAACCTCAGAGGAGGCAGGGGCCTGACAGCCCATCCAGGGCCTCCTTCCTGGAGCTTGTGTTAAGGATGCTGACCTGAGGAACCCTTGGAGGACATCACTGTGATCCATCACCATGGGAACCTCAGAGGAGGCAGGGGCCTGACAGCCCATCCAGGGCCTCCTTCCTGGAGCTTGTGTTAAGGATGCTGACCTGAGGAACCCTTGGAGGACATCACTGTGATCCATCACCATGGGAACCTTAGAGGAGGCAGGGGGCCTGACAGCCAATCCAGGACCTCCTTCCTGGAGCTTGTGTTAAGGATGCTGACCTGAGGAACCCTTGGAGGACATCACTGTGATCCATCACCATGGGAACCTCAGAGGAGGCAGGGGGCCTGACAGCCAATCCAGGACCTCCTTCCTGGAGCTTGTGTTAAGGATGCTGACCTGAGGAACCCTTGGAGGACATCACTGTGATCCATCACCATGGGAACCTCAGAGGAGGCAGGGGGCCTGACAGCCCATCCAGGACCTCCTTTCTGGAGCTTGTGTTAAGGATGCTGACCTGAGGAACCCTTGGACATCACTGTGATCCATCACCATGGGAACCTCAGAGGAGGCAGGGGGCCTGACAGCCCATCCAGGACCTCCTTTCTGGAGCTTGTGTTAAGGATGCTGACCTGAGGAACCCTTGGAGGACATCACTGTGATCCATCACCATGGGAACCTTAGAGGAGGCAGGGGGCCTGACAACCCATCCAGGGCCTCCTTTCTGGAGCTTGTGTTAAGGATGCTGACCTGAGGGACCCTTGGACATCACTGTGATCCATCACCATGGGAACCTCAGAGGAGGCAGGGGGCCTGACAGCCCATCCAGGGCCTCCTTTCTGGAGCTTGTGTTAAGGATGCTGACCTGAGGAACCCTTGGAGGACATCACTGTGATCCATCACCATGGGAACCTTAGAGGAGGCAGGGGGCCTGACAACCCATCCAGGGCCCCCTTTCTGGAGCTTGTGTTAAGGATGCTCACCTGAGGAACCCTTGGAGGACATCACTGTGATCCATCACCATGGGAACCTTAGAGGAGGCAGGGGGCCTGACAGCCCATCCAGGACCTCCTTTCTGGAGCTTGTGTTAAGGATGCTGACCAGAGGGACCCTTGGAGGACATCACTGTGATCCATCACCATGGGAACCTCAGAGGAGGCAGGGGGCCTGACAGCCCATCCAGGGCCTCCTTTGTGGAGCTTGTGTTAAGGATGCTCACCTGAGGAACCCTTGGAGGACATCACTGTGATCCATCACCATGGGAACCTCAGAGGAGGCAGGGGCCCTGACAGCCCATCCAGGGCCTCCTTTCTGGAGCTTGTGTTAAGGATACTGACCTGAGGAACCCTTGGAGGACATCACTGTGATCCATCACCATGGGAACCTCAGAGGAGGCAGGGGGCCTGACAACCCATCCAGGGCCTCCTTTCTGGAGCTTGTGTTAAGGATGCTCACCTGAGGAACCCTTGGAGGACATCACTGTGATCCATCACCATGGAAACCTCAGAGGAGGCAGGGGCCCTGACAGCCCATCCAGGGCCTCCTTTCTGGAGCTTGTGTTAAGGATGCTGACCTGAGGAACCCTTGGAGGACATCACTGTGATCCATCACCATGGGAACCTCAGAGGAGGCAGGGGCCCTGACAGCCCAGCCAGGGCCTCCTTTCTGGAGCTTGTGTTAAGGATGCTGACCTGAGGAACCCTTGGAGGACATCACTGTGATCCATCACCATGGGAACCTTAGAGGAGGCAGGGGCCTGACAGCCCACCCGGGACCTCCTTCCTGGAGCTTGTTGTGAGGATGCTCACCTGAGGAACCCTTTTAGAGTTTACGCAACTTTACCCAGGCGGTGCAGGGCACCAAACCCTCAGTGGACAATGGTGAAGAAGTAGATATGCTTCTGTAAAGTTATGGAACTTCAGGGACGTGTTTGTCTAGTTCTCCACAGTGTGGGTCTCAATGAGGGGGGTTCAATGTCTGACTCTCCCCATGGAAGTGAGCAGAAGTCAGCAGCTCACCTCCAAGTGACGCTAGCCGTGCACGGGTACCTAAGATGGCGCTGAGGACCCTTCTAGATACATGAGATGCAGTGAGAAGTCCACAGACCCCTCTCCAGACCCAGTCCACACACCTAGAGTCACCACCTGACGGCATCTCCGCCTTGGACCCTGTCCAGAGCTCCTGGGCCTGTCAGCTTGGTTCACGCAATGCATACTCCACACGTATGTGCTCTGCCTGTGCACCCCTGCTCGCAGACCCACCAAACCCAGCGACCACGCATCTCCTTCTTGACAAGGCTTGCTTTCTCGGGGTCACGTTTCCTCTTTGCTTCCAGGCTGGGAATGTCCTGGCGCGGCCTTGACCAACTTTGAGTGTTGGGTTCCTGGCCAGGTACCCGGGTGTTGTTTTTCTTGTCTGGATGAGTTGTGCCTCAGTGTGGAGGACGTCTTCAGGTCTTTCTGGTGGAGTCTGGAGGGCGCTGAGCAGATAGGACAGGACTGGACTTGACGTTGGCTTCAGGAAGAGAGGGCTCAGGACCTGGTACCAAGAGGCTGTGTGTGCCCGGGGGAGAGAGGGCTCGGACCTGGTACCAAGAGGCTGCGGGTGTCCGGGGAGGGGGCTCGGACCTGGTACCAGGAGGCTGCGGGTGTCCGGGGAGGGGGCTCAGCAGGTGTGCGCTGCGATGGGTGTCTGCTGGTCATGGTGCGTGGTCTGCACCTCTCTGTGGCTGGTGGCTCAGTCATCGATGAGGAGATCTTATCCTCGGATCCTAGGGGGCGCATCAGGGCTCCGTTTCACCTTCGACTTTCAGACGGACCTGGAGCTACAGGAGAACCTGTACCTCGTGGGGGTGTTTCACCAAAACACCGAGGATCCCAGTGCATGCCACGATGTCATCAGTGCCTGACAGCCTCAGTCTGAGAGTCACTCAGTGCACCACAGGACAGTAAATTCATTCACTCCTTAAAACGTAATCCTTCTGAAATGGACGGTATTTAATTATCTGCTCACCCTACATTGTGGTGTCCAAAAGGTTTGAATTCTCTCGTAAATTTGCTCCCACACTTCCTTCTTAGGCCCCAACTACGAACTGCGGGGACAGTTCAGGGGCAGGGAGTGGCTGTGAAATGGATTGAAAGGTCCCGAGATGGCTTCTGAATTACGCTGCCTCGGTATTCAGTGCTTGCACATTTAAACACAGCAGCCGCGTGCTTCAGAGGAGGGCTTTGGGCACCGGCACGTTGTTATTTACAAATTAAGCACTGGCCGGTGGAACCTGCTGGAATGTACTGATAGAAAAGAAGCAGGAAAGGGGGAAATATATAGCATCTGGTTCATCAAATCCAGACCCCCCCATGTTATGCCTCATTTCCAGGGATTAGCCCCCTGTAGATACCTCGACCTGATGTGGTGGGATTTACTGGGTGCGGTAGGTACCCCAGCCCCACCGGCCCCCTTCCAGCCAGCATCTTCTCTCAATAAGGGTCTGTTGGACTGGGGGTGAAGCTCTGCCCCCCAGTGGAGCAGGCAGGGCAGCTGGCCTGGGGTGTCTGCAGGGGTTGATGGCCTGGACCCTGGCAGTAGCCGCGTCACGTGGTACTGGGGGGTGCTTGACTGGTAGAAGCGAGAGGCCCTCCTCGGTGCCATGTGCCACCTCTTGGCGCTGGTCCGACCTGTGACTCATGGCACTGAGGGGTAACGGAGAGCTCCGGTCCAACCCCAACCCAAAGCTTCTGCATCCTGAGGGGGGCGGGACCCCTCCTAGCCCTTACAGGCAGCAGCGTGGGAGAGCTTTACTGCTGAGACCCCGTGGTGCCAGGAGGCACAGGCTGCTGTCCTTCCTCCAGTTCTCTCTGTGTCTCAGCAGCAGGTTTCCTGGTGGGCTCTCTTAGTGCCTCTGTTGTCCTTCCTCCAGTTCTTTGTGTGTCTCAGCAGCTGGTTTCCTGCTGGAATCTCTTAGTGTCAGGAGGCATTGCCTGCTGTTCTTCCGATGCTTTATGTGCCTCAGCAGCTGTTAACCTGCTGGGATCTCTTACTGCCTCTGCTGTCCTTCATCCACTACCCTGTGTGTCCCAGCAGCACTTTTCCTGCTGGGGTCTCTTAGTGCATCTGTTGTCCTTCCTCCAGTGCTCTCTGTGTCTCAGCAGCAGTTCTCCTGCTGGGCTCTCTGTAGGAGGCTGGACTGGCTTGTAGTGAGTACCAAGGGGTACTTGCACCTTGCACCAGGCCCAGTTATCCCTTATTAGTGTATAGGGTGTCTAGCAGCTTAGGCTGATAGATAATGGTAGCTTAGCAGAGCAGTTTAGGCTGAACTAGGAGAAGTGTGAAGCTACTACAGTACCACTTAGTGTCATATGCACAATATCATAAGAAAACACAATACACAGTTATACTAAAAATAAAGGTACTTTATTTTTATGACAATATGCCAAAGTATCTTAGAGTGTACCCTCAGTGAGAGGATAGGAAATATACACAAGATATATATACACAATAGCAAAAATATGCAGTATAGTCTTAGAAAACAGTGCAAACAATGTATAGTTACAATAGGATGCAATGGGGAAACATAGGGATAGGGGCAACACAAACCATATACTCCAAAAGTGGAATGCGAACCACGAATGGACCCCAAACCTATGTGACCTTGTAGAGGGTCGCTGGGACTATTAGAAAATAGTGAGAGTTAGAAAAATAACCCTCCCCAAGACCCTGAAAAGTGAGTGCAAAGTGCACTAAAGTTCCCCTTAGGACAAAGAAGTCGTGTTAGAGGAATAATGCAGGAAAGACACAAACCAACAATGCAACAACTGTGGATTTCCAATCTAGGGTACCTGTGGAACAAGGGGACCAAGTCCAAAAGTCACAAGCAAGTCGGAGATGGGCAAATGCCCAGGAAATGCCAGCTGCGAGTGCAAAGAAGCTTCTACTGGACAGAAGAAGCTGAGGTTTCTGCAGGAACGAAAAGGGCTAGAGACTTCCGCTTTGGTGGACGGATCCCTCTTGCCGTGGAGAGTCGTGCAAAAGTATTTTCCCGCCGAAAGAACGCCAACAAGCCTTGCTAGCTGCAAATCGTGCGGTTAGCGTTTTTGGACGCTGCTGTGGCCCTGGAGGGACCAGGAGGTCGCACATTGGACCAGGAGAGAGAGGGGACGTCGAGCAAGAAAAGGAGCCCTCTCAGCAGCAGGTAGCACCCGGAGAAGTGCCAGAAACAGGCACTACAAGGATGCGTGAAACGGTGCTCACCCGAAGTCGCACAAAGGAGTCCCACGTCGCCGGAGACCAACTTAGAAAGTCGTGCAATGCAGGTTAGAGTGCCGTGGAACCAGGCTTGGCTGTGCACAAAGGATTTCCGCCGGAAGTGTACAGGGGCCGGAGTAGCTGCAAAAGTCGCGGTTCCCAGCAATGCAGCCCAGCGAGGTGAGGCAAGGACTTACCTCCACCAAACTTGGACTGAAGAGTCACTGGACTGTGGGGGTCACTTGGACAGAGTCGCTGGATTCGAGGGACCTCGCTCGTCGTGCTGAGAGGAGACCCAAGGGACCGGTAATGCAGCTTTTTGGTGCCTGCGGTTGCAGGGGGAAGATTCCGTCGACCCATGGGAGATTTCTTCGGAGCTTCTGGTGCAGAGAGGAGGCAGACTACCCCCACAGCATGCACAAGCAGGAAAACAGTCGAGAAGGCGGCAGGATCAGCGTTACAGAGTTGCAGTAGTTGTCTTTGCTACTATGTTGCAGGTTTGCAGGCTTCCAGCGCGGTCAGCAGTCGATTCCTTGGCAGAAGGTGAAGAGAGAGATGCAGAGGAACTCTGATGAGCTCTTGCATTCGTTATCTAAAGTTTCCCCAGAGACAGAGACCCTAAATAGCCAGAAAAGAGGGTTTGGCTACTTAGGAGAGAGGATAGGCTACTAACACCTGAAGGAGCCTATCAGCAGGAGTCTCTGACGTCACCTGGTGGCACTGGCCACTCAGAGCAGTCCAGTGTGCCAGCAGCACCTCTGTTTCCAAGATGGCAGAGGTCTGGAGCACACTGGAGGAGCTCTGGACACCTCCCAGGGGAGGTGCAGGTCAGGGGAGTGGTCACTCCCCTTTCCTTTGTCCAGTTTCGCGCCAGAGCAGGGGCTAAGGGGTCCCTGAACCGGTGTAGACTGGCTTATGCAGAATTGGGCACATCTGTGCCCAAGAAAGCATTTCCAGAGGCTGGGGGAGGCTACTCCTCCCCTGCCTTCACACCATTTTCCAAAGGGAGAGGGTGTCACACCCTCTCTCAGAGGAAGTTCTTTGTTCTGCCATCCTGGGCCAGACCTGGCTGGACCCCAGGAGGGCAGATGCCTGTCTGAGGGGTTGGCAGCAGCAGCAGCTGCAGTGGAACCCCAGGAAGGGCAGTTTGGCAGTACCAGGGTCTGTGCTACAGACCACTGGGATCATGGGATTGTGCCAACTATGCCAGGATGGCATAGAGGGGGCAATTCCATGATCATAGACATGTTACATGGCCATATTCGGAGTTACCATTGTGAAGCTACATATAGGTAGTGACCTATATGTAGTGCACGCGTGTAATGGTGTCCCCGCACTCACAAAGTTCAGGGAATTGGCTCTGAACAATGTGGGGGCACCTTGGCTAGTGCCAGGGTGCCCTCACACTAAGTAACTTTGCACCTAACCTTTACCAGGTAAAGGTTAGACATATAGGTGACTTATAAGTTACTTAAGTGCAGTGTAAAATGGCTGTGAAATAACGTGGACGTTATTTCACTCAGGCTGCAGTGGCAGGCCTGTGTAAGAATTGTCAGAGCTCCCTATGGGTGGCAAAAGAAATGCTGCAGCCCATAGGGATCTCCTGGAACCCCAATACCCTGGGTACCTCAGTACCATATACTAGGGAATTATAAGGGTGTTCCAGTAAGCCAATGTAAATTGGTAAAAATGGTCACTAGCCTGTTAGTGACAATTTGGAAAGAAATGAGAGAGCATAACCACTGAGGTTCTGATTAGCAGAGCCTCAGTGAGACAGTTAGTCACTACACAGGTAACACATTCAGGCACACTTATGAGCACTGGGGCCCTGGGTTACCAGGGTCCCAGTGACACATACAACTAAAACAACATATATACAGTGAAAAATGGGGGTAACATGCCAGGCAAGATGGTACTTTCCTACACAACCCCCCCCCCAAACGAAGGACAATAAGACTAGCCATGACCTGATGAGTCTTCATTGTCTAAGTGGAAATATCTGGAGAGTCCATCTGCATTGGAGTGGCTACTCCCAGGTCTATGTTCCACTGTATAGTCCATTCCCTGTAGGGATATGGACCACCTCAACAATTTAGGATTTTCACCTTTCATTTGTTTTAGCCAAAGTAGAGGTTTGTGGTCTGTCTGAACAATGAAGTGAGTGCCAAACAGGTATGGCCTCAACTTCTTCAGAGACCAGACCACAGCAAAGGCCTCCCTCTCTATGGCAGACCAACGCTTTTCTCTAGGGGTCAACCTTCTACTAATAAAAGCAACAGGTTGATCCTGGCCCTCAGAATTATGTTGTGATAGGACTGCCCCTACTCCTAATTCAGATGCATCAGTTTGGACATAGAATTTTTTAGAGTAACAAGGGCTTTTCAGGACAGGTGCAGAGCACATGGCCTGCTTCAGCTCCTCAAAAGCTTTCTGACAGTTTGCTGTCCATAATACCTTTTTAGGCATTTTCTTGGATGTGAGGTCATTAAGAGGGGCTGCAATGGAGCCATAGTTCTTAATGAACCTCCTGTAATACCCAGTGAGGCCTAGGAAGGCTCTCACCTGAGTCTGAGTGGTAGGGGGAACCCAATCAATAATTGTTTGGATTTTCCCCTGAAGTGGTGCAATCTGTTCCCCACCAACAAGGTGTCCCAGATAAACCACCTTACCCTGCCCTATCTGGCACTTTGAAGCCTTGATAGTGAGGCCTGCCTTTTGCAGGGCCTCCAAAACTTTCCATAGGTGGACCAGGTGATCATCCCAGCTGGAGCTAAAGACAGCTATATCGTCCAAATATGCTGCACTGAAAGCTTCCAGCCCTTGCAGGACTGTGTTCACCAACCTTTGAAAAGTGGCAGGTGCATTTTTCAAACCAAAAGGCATTACAGTAAACTGGTAATGTCCTCCAATGGTAGAAAATGCAGTCTTAGGTTTAGCATATTCTGACAATTTGATCTGCCAATACCCTGCAGTCAAGTCAAAAGTGCTTAGATACTTGGCAGATGCCAGTGTATCTATGAGCTCATCTGCCCTGGGTATAGGCTGAGCATCAGTTTTGGTTACCAAGTTGAGAACTCTATAGTCTACACAAAACCGCATTTCCTTCTTTTCAACAATTGTGTGGGGTCCACTCCATTTATCTTGGAGTGCTCTTGGGGCCACAGGCTCCAAGACCCACACTTTCTGCCCTGGTTGGTACTGAACCAAAACAGCCTTCTGATCATGCCATTGCTTCTGGAGCTCTTGGCTGGCCTGAAGGTTTTTACTGGCCTTTTTCATGTACTCAGCCATTCTTGATCTGAGGCCAAGTACATAATCCACAATGTCCTGCTTAGGAGCTTTTAAAGGTTGTTCCCAACCCTCCTTTACAAGTGTGAGTGGACCCCTAACAGGGTGTCCAAAAAGAAGTTCAAAGGGGCTGAAGCCCACTCCTTTCTGGGGTACCTCCCTGTAGGCAAAAAGGAGGCATGGTAGAAGGATATCCCATCTCCTGCGGAGTTTTTCAGGGAGACCCATAATCATGCCTTTGAGAGTTTTATTAAATCTCTCCACCAGTCCATTTGTTTGTGGATGATAGGGTGTTGTGAACTTGTACGTTACACCACACTCCTTCCACATGGCCTTTAAGTATGCAGACATGAAATTGCTTCCCCTGTCTGATACCACTTCCTTTGGGAAGCCCACCCTGGAAAATATTCCCAGGAGGGCCTTTGCCACTGCAGGTGCTGTAGTGGTCCTTAAAGGAATAGCTTCAGGATATCTTGTGGCATGGTCCACTACCACCAAGATAAATCTATTGCCTGAAGCAGTAGGAGGGTCAAGGGGGCCAACTATGTCAACCCCTACCCTTTCAAAGGGAACCCGAACCACAGGCAGTGGGATAAGGGGTGCCTTTGGGGTGCCACCTGTCTTGCCACTGGCTTGACAGGTTTCACAGGACTTACAAAATTCCTTTGTGTCCTCAGACATTCTAGGCCAATGAAACAGGGGAACAAGCCTGTCCCAAGTTTTCATTTGTCCTAGATGCCCAGCTAAGGGAATGTCATGTGCCAGTGTTAGGAGGAACTTTCTGTACTCCTGAGGAATCACTAATCTCCTGGCAGCTCCAGGTTTAGGATCCCTATGCTCAGTGTACAAGAGGTTGTCCTCCCAGTAAACTCTGTGAGAGTCACTGACATCCCCATTAGCCTGTTTGACAGCTTGCTGTCTGAGACCCTCTAATGTGGGACAGGTTTGCTGTGCCACACTCAGCTCCTCTCTGGCAGGCCCCCCTTCACCCAAAAGCTCAGCAGTGTCTGCTTCCAGCTCCTCTGGTGTAGGTTCTGCACAGGGAGGGAATTCTTCTTCCTCAGAAGTTGAATCCACTGTAGAGGGAGGGATAGTAGGAAGTGGTTTGCTTCTACTAGCCCTAGCTTTAGGGAGCACTTGGTCCATTGTTCCAGGATCCAAGCTTCCCTGTCCTTTTTGCTTTTTGGCCTGAGCCCTTGTCAAAGCAAAAATATGCCCTGGGATGCCCAGCATTGCTGCATGGGCCTCCAACTCCACATCTGACCAAGCTGATGTCTCCAAATCATTCCCTAATAGACAGTCTACAGGTAAATCTGAAGCTACCACAACTTTCTTTGGACCAGTAACCCCCCCCCAGTTGAGATTTACAACAGCCATGGGGTGGCTAAGTGTGTTGTTGTGAGCATCGGTTACTTGGTACTGGTGACCAAGTAGGTGTTGTTCAGGGTGGACCAGTTTCTCTATGACCATAGTCACACTGGCACCAGTGTCCCTGTAGGCCTGAACCTCAACACCATTTATTAGGGGTAGCTGCTTGTACTTATCCATATTAAGGGGACAAGCAACTAAGGTGGCTAAATCAATAGCCCCCTCAGAGACTAACACAGCCTCTGTGGCCTCCCTAACAAGGCCAACCCCAACTAAGTTACCAATAGTGAGCCCAGCTACTCCCTTGGATTGGCTATTAGTAGGTTTGCTCCCACCACCACTGCTATTAGTAGGGACACTAGGTGTAGCAGTAGGGGTTGTAGTGGTAGGAGGCTTGGTGCCTTTCTTTGGACAACTGGGATCTGTTGTCCAATGGCCTTTTATTTTACATAAATAGCACCATGGCTTCTTTTCCTTGTTCTGATTAAAAGAGGATTTGGGCCCACCACCCCCACCAGAGTGTTTTTGTGGGCCTGATGAAGACTCATTTTTAGATTTGTCCCCACCCTTGTCAGAAGACTTACCATCCTTCTTTTTGTTGCCATCTTTGTCACCCCCTGTATGAACTTTTCTGTTCACCCTTGTTCTGACCCATTTGTCTGCCTTCTTTCCCAATTCTTGGGGAGAGGTCAGATCAGAGTCCACCAAGTACTGGTGCAACAAATCAGACACACAATTATTAAGAATATGCTCTCTCAGGATCAAGTTATACAGGCTGTCATAATCAGTAACTTTACTGCCATGTAACCACCCCTCTAAGGCCTTCACTGAATGGTCAATGAAATCAACCCAGTCTTGTGAAGACTCCTTTTTGGTCTCTCTGAACTTTATCCTGTATTGTTCAGTGGTTAAGCCATAACCATCCAGGAGTGCATTCTTAAGAACTTGGAAATTATTAGCATCATTTTCTTTCACAGTAAGGAGCCTATCCCTACCTTTTCCACTAAATGATAGCCATAGGATAGCAGCCCACTGCCTTTGAGGGACATCCTGTACAACACAGGCCCTCTCAAGTGGAGCAAACCACTTGTTAATGTCATCCCCCTCCTTATAAGGGGGAACTATCTTGTGCAGATTCCTGGAATCATGCTCTTTTGCAGGATGACTATGGGGAATACTGCTGCTGCCACCATGGGTTTCTAAACCCAGTTTCTGTCTCTCCTTCTCTACTTCTAAAGTCTGTCTATCCAAATCCAGCTGTTGCTTCTTGAGCTTCAGTCTGGTTTGTTCCACTCTCAATCTATTGAGCTCCCTTTCTAACAATCTGTCATCAGGGTGGGTGGGAGGGACATGCCTTGAAACAGAAGTATGGTGAGAATGGACAGAAGGAGACCTGTCCCTTACAGAAGCCACCCTAACAGCTTGGCTAACAGAAACATCACTACCAGTATGGTGAGAATAAATGCTTTTGCTATGATGTGAGACAACACTATCTGTATGGTGTGGCTCATCATCATTACCAACTATGCTAGACTGTCTAGTAATGGGCAGGCTAGGAAGTTTCTTTCCTGAATCTTTTCCTGGGGGAGTCCCTGGATCAGATTGAGAACCATTAGCTACTTTTTCAACAGATGGGGCACTTCTAGCCTTATCCTGTTCTCTAAGCATGTTAAGTAACAGTTCCAAGGAAGGATTCTTCCCTACACTCAAACCTCTCTCTACACAGAGACTCCTTGCTCCTTTCCAGCTAAGGTGGTCATATGCAAGTTTGGACAGATCAACATTTTGGCCTGTGCCAGACATTTTTAGAGAGAGTTAAAGTGATAGTAAAAGATAAAAAGTTTGTCAGAGCTTTTAGAAAGTCAGAGAAAAATTTTTTAAAAAAACTTTTTAGAACTTTTTGGAAAGTTAGAAGTACTTTTCAGCACTTAGAAAAGAGTGAAAAGAGGAAATGCAAAACTTTTTGGCTATGTGTATATACACTGACCTTGTTTTGTATATTTTTCTCTTATGAAAAGTACAATGACAAGAGTGGTAAGTAGTCTCAAAGCACTTATCCCGTCGCTGCTTCCAATGTAGGAGGCAGGACTGGCTTGTAGTGAGTACCAAGGGGTACTTGCACCTTGCACCAGGCCCAGTTATCCCTTATTAGTGTATAGGGTGTCTAGCAGCTTAGGCTGATAGATAATGGTAGCTTAGCAGAGCAGCTTAGGCTGAACTAGGAGACGTGTGAAGCTACTACAGTACCACTTAGTGTCATATGCACAATATCATAAGAAAACACAATACACAGTTATACTAAAAATAAAGGTACTTTATTTTTATGACAATATGCCAAAGTATCTTAGAGTGTACCCTCAGTGAGAGGATAGCAAATATACACAAGATATATATACACAATAGCAAAAATATGCAGTATAGTCTTAGAAAACAGTGCAAACAATGTATAGTTACAATAGGATGCAATGGGGAAACATAGGGATAGGGGCAACACAAACCATATACTCCAAAAGTGGAATGCGAACCACGAATGGACCCCAAACCTATGTGACCTTGTAGAGGGTCGCTGGGACTATTAGAAAATAGTGAGAGTTAGAAAAATAACCCTCCCCAAGACCCTGAAAAGTGAGTGCAAAGTGCACTAAAGTTCCCCTTAGGACAAAGAAGTCGTGTTAGAGGAATAATGCAGGAAAGACACAAACCAACAATGCAACAACTGTGGATTTCCAATCTAGGGTACCTGTGGAACAAGTGGACCAAGTCCAAAAGTCACAAGCAAGTCGGAGATGGGCAAATGCCCAGGAAATGCCAGCTGCGGGTGCAAAGAAGCTTCTACTGGACAGAAGAAGCTGAGGTTTCTGCAGGAACGAAAAGGGCTAGAGACTTCCCCTTTGGTGGATGGATCCCTCTCGCCGTGGAGAGTCGTGCAGAAGTGTTTTCCCGCCGAAAGGTCGCCAACAAGCCTTGCTAGCTGCAAATCGTGCAGTTAGTGTTTTTGGACGCTGCTGTGGCCCTGGAGGGACCGGGAGGTCGTAAATTGGACCAGGAGAGAGAGCGACGTCGAGCAAGACCAGGAGCCCTCTCAGCTGCAGGTAGCACCCGGAGAAGTGCCAGAAACAGGCACTATGAGGATGCGTGAAACGGTGCTCACCCGAAGTCGCACAAAGGAGTCCCACGTCGCCGGAGACCAACTTAGAAAGTCATGCAATGCAGGTTAGAGTGACGTGGACCCAGGCTTGGCTGTGCACAAAGGATTTCCGCCGAAAGTGCACAGGGGCCGGAGTAGCTGCAAAAGTCGCGGTTCCCAGCAATGCAGCCCAGCGAGGTGAGGCAAGGACTTACCTCCACCAAACTTGGACTGAAGAGTCACTGGACTGTGGGGGTCACTTGGACAGAGTCGCCGGATTCGAGGGACCTCGCTCGTCGTGCTGAGAGGAGCCCCAAGGGACCGGTAATGCAGCTTTTTGGTGCCTGCGGTTGCAGGGGGAAGATTCCGTCGACCCACGGGAGATTTCTTCGGAGCTTCTGGTGCAGAGAGTAGGCAGACTACCCCCACAGCATGCACAAGCAGGAAAACAGTCGAGAAGACGGCAGGATCAGCGTTACAGAGTTGCAGTAGTCGTCTTTGCTACTATGTTGCAGGTTTGCAGGCTTCCAGCGCGGTCAGCAGTCGATTCCTTGGCAGAAGGTGAAGAGAGAGATGCAGAGGAACTCGGATGAGCTCTTGCATTCGTTATCTAAAGTTTCCCCAGAGACAGAGACCCTAAATAGCCAGAAAAGAGGGTTTGGCTACTTAGGAGAGAGGATAGGCTACTAACACCTGAAGGAGCCTATCGGCAGGAGTCTCTGACGTCACCTGGTGGCACTGGCCACTCAGAGCAGTCCAGTGTGCCAGCAGCACCTCTGTTTCCAAGATGGCAGAGGTCTGGAGCACACTGGAGGAGCTCTGGACACCTCCCAGGGGAGGTGCAGGTCAGGGGAGTGGTCACTCCCCTTTCCTTTGTCCAGTTTCGCGCCAGAGCAGGGGCTAAGGGGTCCCTGAACCGGTGTAGACTGGCTTATGCAGAATTGGGCACATCTGTGCCCAAGAAAGCATTTCCAGAGGCTGGGGGAGGCTACTCCTCCCCTGCCTTCACACCATTTTCCAAAGGGAGAGGGTGTCACACCCTCTCTCAGAGGAAGTTTTTTGTTCTGCCATCCTGGGCCAGGCCTGGCTTGACCCCAGGAGGGCAGATGCCTGTCTGAGGGGTTGGCAGCAGCAGCAGCTGCAGTGGAACCCCAGGAAGGGCAGTTTGGCAGTACCAGGGTCTGTGCTACAGACCACTGGGATCATGGGATTGTGCCAACTATGCCAGGATGGCATAGAGGGGGCAATTCCATGATCATAGACATGTTACATGGCCATATTCGGAGTTACCATTGTGAAGCTACATATAGGTAGTGACCTATATGTAGTGCACGCGTGTAATTGTGTCCCCGCACTCACAAAGTTCAGGGAATTGGCTCTGAACAATGTGGGGGCACCTTGGCTAGTGCCAGGGTGCCCTCACACTAAGTAACTTTGCACCTAACCTTTACCAGGTAAAGGTTAGACATATAGGTGACTTATAAGTTACTTAAGTGCAGTGTAAAATGGCTGTGAAATAACGTGGACGTTATTTCACTCAGGCTGCAGTGGCAGGCCT
This sequence comes from Pleurodeles waltl, assembly GCF_031143425.1. Classification (NCBI taxonomy): domain Eukaryota; kingdom Metazoa; phylum Chordata; class Amphibia; order Caudata; family Salamandridae; genus Pleurodeles; species Pleurodeles waltl. The sequence continues at coordinate 1,548,175,993 of NC_090446.1, forward strand.
GTGTAAGAATTGTCAGAGCTCCCTATGGGTGGCAAAAGAAATGCTGCAGCCCATAGGGATCTCCTGGAACCCCAATACCCTGGGTACCTCAGTACCATATACTAAGGAATTATAAGGGTGTTCCAGTAAGCCAATGTAAATTGGTAAAAATGGTCACTAGCCTGTTAGTGACAATTTGGAAAGAAATGAGAGAGCATAACCACTGAGGTTCTGATTAGCAGAGCCTCAGTGAGACAGTTAGTCACTACACAGGTAACACATTCAGGCACACTTATGAGCACTGGGGCCCTGGGTTACCAGGGTCCCAGTGACACATACAACTAAAACAACATATATACAGTGAAAAATGGGGGTAACATGCCAGGCAAGATGGTACTTTCCTACACAACCCCCCCCCCAAACGAAGGACAATAAGACTAGCCATGACCTGATGACTCTTCATTGTCTAAGTGGAAATATCTGGAGAGTCCATCTGCATTGGAGTGGCTACTCCCAGGTCTATGTTCCACTGTATAGTCCATTCCCTGTAGGGATATGGACCACCTCAACAATTTAGGATTTTCACCTTTCATTTGTTTTAGCCAACGTAGAGGTTTGTGGTCTGTCTGAACAATGAAGTGAGTGCCAAACAGGTATGGCCTCAACTTCTTCAGAGCCCAGACCACAGCAAAGGCCTCCCTCTCTATGGCAGACCAACGCTTTTCTCTAGGGGTCAACCTTCTACTAATAAAAGCAACAGGTTGATCCTGGCCCTCAGTATTAAGTTGTGATAAGACTGCCCCTACTCCTAATTCAGATGCATCAGTTTGGACATAGAATTTTTTAGAGTAACAAGGGCTTTTCAGGACAGGAGCAGAGCACATGGCCTGCTTCAGCTCCTCAAAAGCTTTCTGACAGTTTGCTGTCCATAATACCTTTTTAGGCATTTTCTTGGATGTGAGGTCATTAAGAGGGGCTGCAATGGAGCCATAGTTCTTAATGAACCTCCTGTAATACCCAGTGAGGCCTAGGAATGCTCTCACCTGAGTCTGAGTGGTAGGGGGAACCCAATCAATAATTGTTTGGATTTTCCCCTGAAGTGGTGCAATCTGTTCCCCACCAACAAGGTGTCCCAGATAAACCACCTTACCCTGCCCTATCTGGCACTTTGAAGCCTTGATAGTGAGGCCTGCCTTTTGCAGGGCCTCCAAAACTTTCCATAGGTGGACCAGGTGATCATCCCAGCTGGAGCTAAAGACAGCTATATCGTCCAAATATGCTGCACTGAAAGCTTCCAGCCCTTGCAGGACTGTGTTCACCAACCTTTGAAAAGTGGCAGGTGCATTTTTCAAACCAAAAGGCATTACAGTAAACTGGTAATGTCCTCCAATGGTAGAAAATGCAGTCTTAGGTTTAGCATCTTCTGACAATTTGATCTGCCAATACCCTGCAGTCAAGTCAAAAGTGCTTAGATACTTGGCAGATGCCAGTGTATCTATGAGCTCATCTGCCCTGGGTATAGGCTGAGCATCAGTTTTGGTTACCAAGTTGAGAACTCTATAGTCTACACAAAACCGCATTTCTTTCTTTTCAACAATTGTGTGGGGTCCACTCCATTTATCTTAGAGTGCTCTTGGGGCCACAGGCTCCAAGACCCACACTTTCTGCCCTGGTTGGTACTGAACCAAAACAGCCTTCTGATCATGCCATTGCTTTTGGAGCTCTTGGCTGGCCTGAAGGTTTTTACTGGCCTTTTTCATGTACTCAGCCATTCTTGATCTGAGGCCAAGTACATAATCCACAATGTCCTGCTTAGGAGCTTTTAAAGGTTGTTCCCAACCCTCCTTTACAAGTGTGAGTGGACCCCTAACAGGGTGTCCAAAAAGAAGTTCAAAGGGGCTGAAGCCCACTCCTTTCTGGGGTACCTCCCTGTAGGCAAAAAGGAGGCATGGTAGAAGGATATCCCATCTCCTGCGGAGTTTTTCAGGGAGACCCATAATCATGCCTGTGAGAGTTTTATTAAATCTCTCCACCAGTCCATTTGTTTGTGGATGATAGGGTGTTGTGAACTTGTACGTTACACCACACTCCTTCCACATGGCCTTTAAGTATGCAGACATGAAATTGCTTCCCCTGTCTGATACCACTTCCTTTGGGAAGCCCACCCTGGAAAATATTCCCAGGAGGGCCTTTGCCACTGCAGGTGCTGTAGTGGTCCTTAAAGGAATAGCTTCAGGATATCTTGTGGCATGGTCCACTACCACCAAGATAAATCTATTGCCTGAAGCAGTAGGAGGGTCAAGAGGGCCAACTATGTCAACCCCTACCCTTTCAAAGGGAACCCGAACCACAGGCAGTGGGATAAGGGGTGCCTTTGGGGTGCCACCTGTCTTGCCACTGGCTTGACAGGTTTCACAGGACTTACAAAATTCCTTTGTGTCCTCAGACATTCTAGGCCAATGAAACAGGGGAACAAGCCTGTCCCAAGTTTTCATTTGTCCTAGATGCCCAGCTAAGGGAATGTCATGTGCCAGTGTTAGGAGGAACTTTCTGTACTCCTGAGGAATCACTAATCTCCTGGCAGCTCCAGGTTTAGGATCCCTATGCTCAGTGTACAAGAGGTTGTCCTCCCAGTAAACTCTGTGAGAGTCACTGACATCCCCATTAGCCTGTTTGACAGCTTGCTGTCTGAGACCCTCTAATGTGGGACAGGTTTGCTGTGCCACACTCAGCTCCTCTCTGGCAGGCCCCCCTTCACCCAAAAGCTCAGCAGTGTCTGCTTCCAGCTCCTCTGGTGTAGGTTCTGCACAGGGAGGGAATTCTTCTTCCTCAGAAGTTGAATCCACTGTAGAGGGAGGGATAGTAGGAAGTGGTTTGCTTCTACTAGCCCTAGCTTTAGGGAGCACTTGGTCCATTGTTCCAGGATCCAAGCTTCCCTGTCCTTTTTGCTTTTTGGCCTGAGCCCTTGTCAAAGCAAAAATATGCCCTGGGATGCCCAGCATTGCTGCATGGGCCTCCAACTCCACATCTGACCAAGCTGATGTCTCCAAATCATTCCCTAATAGACAGTCTACAGGTAAATCTGAAGCTACCACAACTTTCTTTGGACCAGTAACCCCCCCCCAGTTGAGATTTACAACAGCCATGGGGTGGCTAAGTGTGTTGTTGTGAGCATCGGTTACTTGGTACTGGTGACCAAGTAGGTGTTGTTCAGGGTGGACCAGTTTCTCTATGACCATAGTCACACTGGCACCAGTGTCCCTGTAGGCCTGAACCTCAACACCATTTATTAGGGGTAGCTGCTTGTACTTATCCATATTAAGGGGACAAGCAACTAAGGTGGCTAAATCAATAGCCCCCTCAGAGACTAACACAGCCTCTGTGGCCTCCCTAACAAGGCCAACCCCAACTAAGTTACCAATAGTGAGCCCAGCTACTCCCTTGGATTGGCTATTAGTAGGTTTGCTCCCACCACCACTGCTATTAGTAGAGACACTAGGTGTAGCAGTAGGGGTTGTAGTGGTAGGAGGCTTGGTGCCTTTCTTTGGACAACTGGGATCTGTTGTCCAATGGCCTTTTATTTTACATAAATAGCACCATGGCTTCTTTTCCTTGTTCTGATTAAAAGAGGATTTGGTCCCACCACCCCCACCAGAGTGTTTTTGTGGGCCTGATGAAGACTCATTTTTAGATTTGTCCCCACCCTTGTCAGAAGACTTACCATCCTTCTTTTTGTTGCCATCTTTGTCACCCCCTGTATGAACTTTTCTGTTCACCCTTGTTCTGACCCATTTGTCTGCCTTCTTTCCCAATTCTTGGGGAGAGGTCAGATCAGAGTCCACCAAGTACTGGTGCAACAAATCAGACACACAATTATTAAGAATATGCTCTCTCAGGATCAAGTTATACAGGCTGTCATAATCAGTAACTTTACTGCCATGTAACCACCCCTCCAAGGCCTTCACTGAATGGTCAATGAAATCAACCCAGTCTTGTGAAGACTCCTTTTTGGTCTCTCTGAACTTTATCCTGTATTGTTCAGTGGTTAAGCCATAACCATCCAGGAGTGCATTCTTAAGAACTTGGAAATTATTAGCATCATTTTCTTTCACAGTAAGGAGCCTATCCCTACCTTTTCCACTAAATGATAGCCATAGGATAGCAGCCCACTGCCTTTGAGGGACATCCTGTACAACACAGGCCCTCTCAAGTGGAGCAAACCACTTGTTAATGTCATCCCCCTCCTTATAAGGGGGAACTATCTTGTGCAGATTCCTGGAATCATGCTCTTTTGCAGGATGACTATGGGGAATACTGCTGCTGCCACCATGGGTTTCTAAACCCAGTTTCTGTCTCTCCTTCTCTACTTCTAAAGTCTGTCTATCCAAATCCAGCTGTTGCTTCTTGAGCTTCAGTCTGGTTTGTTCCACTCTCAATCTATTGAGCTCCCTTTCTAACAATCTGTCATCAGGGTGGGTGGGAGGGACATGCCTTGAAACAGAAGTATGGTGAGAATGGACAGAAGGAGACCTGTCCCTTACAGAAGCCACCCTAACAGCTTGGCTAACAGAAACATCACTACCAGTATGGTGAGAATAAATGCTTTTGCTATGATGTGAGACAACACTATCTGTATGGTGTGGCTCATCATCATTACCAACTATGCTAGACTGTCTAGTAATGGGCAGGCTAGGAAGTTTCTTTCCTGAATCTTTTCCTGGGGGAGTCCCTGGATCAGATTGAGAACCATTAGCTACTTTTTCAACAGATGGGGCACTTCTAGCCTTATCCTGTTCTCTAAGCATGTTAAGTAACAGTTCCAAGGAAGGATTCTTCCCTACACTCAAACCTCTCTCTACACAGAGACTCCTTGCTCCTTTCCAGCTAAGGTGGTCATATGCAAGTTTGGACAGATCAACATTTTGGCCTGTGCCAGACATTTTTAGAGAGAGTTAAAGTGATAGTAAAAGATAAAAAGTTTGTCAGAGCTTTTAGAAAGTCAGAGAAAATTTTTTAAAAAAACTTTTTAGAACTTTTTGGAAAGTTAGAAGTACTTTTCAGCACTTAGAAAAGAGTGAAAAGAGGAAATGCAAAACTTTTTGGCTATGTGTATATACACTGACCTTGTTTTGTATATTTTTCTCTTATGAAAAGTACAATGACAAGAGTGGTAAGTAGTCTCAAAGCACTTATCCCGTCGCTGCTTCCAATGTAGGAGGCAGGACTGGCTTGTAGTGAGTACCAAGGGGTACTTGCACCTTGCACCAGGCCCAGTTATCCCTTATTAGTGTATAGGGTGTCTAGCAGCTTAGGCTGATAGATAATGGTAGCTTAGCAGAGCAGCTTAGGCTGAACTAGGAGACGTGTGAAGCTACTACAGTACCACTTAGTGTCATATGCACAATATCATAAGAAAACACAATACACAGTTATACTAAAAATAAAGGTACTTTATTTTTATGACAATATGCCAAAGTATCTTAGAGTGTACCCTCAGTGAGAGGATAGCAAATATACACAAGATATATATACACAATAGCAAAAATATGCAGTATAGTCTTAGAAAACAGTGCAAACAATGTATAGTTACAATAGGATGCAATGGGGAAACATAGGGATAGGGGCAACACAAACCATATACTCCAAAAGTGGAATGCGAACCACGAATGGACCCCAAACCTATGTGACCTTGTAGAGGGTCGCTGGGACTATTAGAAAATAGTGAGAGTTAGAAAAATAACCCTCCCCAAGACCCTGAAAAGTGAGTGCAAAGTGCACTAAATTTCCCCTTAGGACAAAGAAGTCGTGTTAGAGGAATAATGCAGGAAAGACACAAACCAACAATGCAACAACTGTGGATTCCAATCTAGGGTACCTGTGGAACAAGCGGACCAAGTCCAAAAGTCACAAGCAAGTCGGAGATGGGCAAATGCCCAGGAAATGCCAGCTGCGGGTGCAAAGAAGCTTCTACTGGACAGAAGAAGCTGAGGTTTCTGCAGGAACGAAAAGGGCTAGAGACTTCCCCTTTGGTGGACGGATCCCTCTCGCCGTGGAGAGTCGTGCAGAAGTGTTTTCCCGCCGAAAGAACGCCAACAAGCCTTGCTAGCTGCAAATCGTGCGGTTAGCGTTTTTGGACGCTGCTGTGGCCCTGGAGGGACCAGGAGGTCGCAAATTGGACCAGGAGAGAGAGGGACGTCGAGCAAGACCAGGAGCCCTCTCAGCTGCAGGTAGCACCCGGAGAAGTGCCAGAAACAGGCACTACGAGGATGCGTGAAACGGTGCTCACCCGAAGTCGCACAAAGGAGTCCCATGTCGCCGGAGACCAACTTAGAAAGTCGTGCAATGCAGGTTAGAGTGACGTGGACCCAGGCTTGGCTGTGCACAAAGGATTTCCGCCGAAAGTGCACAGGGGCCGGAGTAGCTGCAAAAGTCGCGGTTCCCAGCAATGCAGCCCAGCGAGGTGAGGCAAGGACTTACCTCCACCAAACTTGGACTGAAGAGTCACTGGACTGTGGGGGTCACTTGGACAGAGTCGCTGGATTCGAGGGACCTCGCTCGTCGTGCTGAGAGGAGACCCAAGGGACCGGTAATGCAGCTTTTTGGTGCCTGCGGTTGCAGGGGGAAGATTCCGTCGACCCACGGGAGATTTCTTCGGAGCTTCTGGTGCAGAGAGTAGGCAGACTACCCCCACAGCATGCACAAGCAGGAAAACAGTCGAGAAGGCGGCAGGATCAGCGTTACAGAGTTGCAGTAGTCGTCTTTGCTACTATGTTGCAGGTTTGCAGGCTTCCAGCGCGGTCAGCAGTCGATTCCTTGGCAGAAGGTGAAGAGAGAGATGCAGAGGAACTCGGATGAGCTCTTGCATTCGTTATCTAAAGTTTCCCCAGAGACAGAGACCCTAAATAGCCAGAAAAGAGGGTTTGGCTACTTAGGAGAGAGGATAGGCTACTAACACCTGAAGGAGCCTATCGGCAGGAGTCTCTGACGTCACCTGGTGGCACTGGCCACTCAGAGCAGTCCAGTCTGCCAGCAGCACCTCTGTTTCCAAGATGGCAGAGGTCTGGAGCACACTGGAGGAGCTCTGGACACCTCCCAGGGGAGGTGCAGGTCAGGGGAGTGGTCACTCCCCTTTCCTTTGTCCAGTTTCGCGCCAGAGCAGGGGCTAAGGGGTCCCTGAACCGGTGTAGACTGGCTTATGCAGAATTGGGCACATCTGTGCCCAAGAAAGCATTTCCAGAGGCTGGGGGAGGCTACTCCTCCCCTGCCTTCACACCATTTTCCAAAGGGAGAGGGTGTCACACCCTCTCTCAGAGGAAGTTTTTTGTTCTGCCATCCTGGGCCAGGCCTGGCTTGACCCCAGGAGGGCAGATGCCTGCCTGAGGGGTTGGCAGCAGCAGCAGCTGCAGTGGAACCCCAGGAAGGGCAGTTTGGCAGTACCAGGGTCTGTGCTACAGACCACTGGGATCATGGGATTGTGCCAACTATGCCAGGATGGCATAGAGGGGGCAATTCCATGATCATAGACATGTTACATGGCCATATTCGGAGTTACCATTGTGAAGCTACATATAGGTAGTGACCTATATGTAGTGCACGCGTGTAATTGTGTCCCCGCACTCACAAAGTTCAGGGAATTGGCTCTGAACAATGTGGGGGCACCTTGGCTAGTGCCAGGGTGCCCTCACACTAAGTAACTTTGCACCTAACCTTTACCAGGTAAAGGTTAGACATATAGGTGACTTATAAGTTACTTAAGTGCAGTGTAAAATGGCTGTGAAATAACGTGGATGTTATTTCACTCAGGCTGCAGTGGCAGGCCTGTGTAAGAATTGTCAGAGCTCCCTATGGGTGGCAAAAGAAATGCTGCAGCCCATAGGGATCTCCTGGAACCCCAATACCCTGGGTACCTCAGTACCATATACTAAGGAATTATAAGGGTGTTCCAGTAAGCCAATGTAAATTGGTAAAAATGGTCACTAGCCTGTTAGTGACAATTTGGAAAGAAATGAGAGAGCATAACCACTGAGGTTCTGATTAGCAGAGCCTCAGTGAGACAGTTAGTCACTACACAGGTAACACATTCAGGCACACTTATGAGCACTGGGGCCCTGGGTTACCAGGGTCCCAGTGACACATACAACTAAAACAACATATATACAGTGAAAAATGGGGGTAACATGCCAGGCAAGATGGTACTTTCCTACACAACCCCCCCCCCCCCCCCAAACGAAGGACAATAAGACTAGCCATGACCTGATGAGTCTTCATTGTCTAAGTGGAAATATCTGGAGAGTCCATCTGCATTGGAGTGGCTACTCCCAGGTCTATGTTCCACTGTATAGTCCATTCCCTGTAGGGATATGGACCACCTCAACAATTTAGGATTTTCACCTTTCATTTGTTTTAGCCAAAGTAGAGGTTTGTGGTCTGTCTGAACAATGAAGTGAGTGCCAAACAGGTATGGCCTCAACTTCTTCAGAGCCCAGACCACAGCAAAGGCCTCCCTCTCTATGGCAGACCAACGCTTTTCTCTAGGGGTCAACCTTCTACTAATAAAAGCAACAGGTTGATCCTGGCCCTCAGTATTAAGTTGTGATAGGACTGCCCCTACTCCTAATTCAGATGCATCAGTTTGGACATAGAATTTTTTAGAGTAACAAGGGCTTTTCAGGACAGGAGCAGAGCACATGGCCTGCTTCAGCTCCTCAAAAGCTTTCTGACAGTTTGCTGTCCATAATACCTTTTTAGGCATTTTCTTGGATGTGAGGTCATTAAGAGGGGCTGCAATGGAGCCATAGTTCTTAATGAACCTCCTGTAATACCCAGTGAGGCCTAGGAATGCTCTCACCTGAGTCTGAGTGGTAGGGGGAACCCAATCAATAATTGTTTGGATTTTCCCCTGAAGTGGTGCAATCTGTTCCCCACCAACAAGGTGTCCCAGATAAACCACCTTACCCTGCCCTATCTGGCACTTTGAAGCCTTGATAGTGAGGCCTGCCTTTTGCAGGGCCTCCAAAACTTTCCATAGGTGGACCAGGTGATCATCCCAGCTGGAGCTAAAGACAGCTATATCGTCCAAATATGCTGCACTGAAAGCTTCCAGCCCTTGCAGGACTGTGTTCACCAACCTTTGAAAAGTGGCAGGTGCATTTTTCAAACCAAAAGGCATTACAGTAAACTGGTAATGTCCTCCAATGGTAGAAAATGCAGTCTTAGGTTTAGCATCTTCTGACAATTTGATCTGCCAATACCCTGCAGTCAAGTCAAAAGTGCTTAGATACTTGGCAGATGCCAGTGTATCTATGAGCTCATCTGCCCTGGGTATAGGCTGAGCATCAGTTTTGGTTACCAAGTTGAGAACTCTATAGTCTACACAAAACCGCATTTCCTTCTTTTCAACAATTGTGTGGGGTCCACTCCATTTATCTTGGAGTGCTCTTGGGGCCACAGGCTCCAAGACCCACACTTTCTGCCCTGGTTGGTACTGAACCAAAACAGCCTTCTGATCATGCCATTGCTTCTGGAGCTCTTGGCTGGCCTGAAGGTTTTTACTGGCCTTTTTCATGTACTCAGCCATTCTTGATCTGAGGCCAAGTACATAATCCCCAATGTCCTGCTTAGGAGCTTTTAAAGGTTGTTCCCAACCCTCCTTTACAAGTGTGAGTGGACCCCTAACAGGGTGTCCAAAAAGAAGTTCAAAGGGGCTGAAGCCCACTCCTTTCTGGGGTACCTCCCTGTAGGCAAAAAGGAGGCATGGTAGAAGGATATCCCATCTCCTGCGGAGTTTTTCAGGGAGACCCATAATCATGCCTGTGAGAGTTTTATTAAATCTCTCCACCAGTCCATTTGTTTGTGGATGATAGGGTGTTGTGAACTTGTACGTTACACCACACTCCTTCCACATGGCCTTTAAGTATGCAGACATGAAATTGCTTCCACTGTCTGATACCACTTCCTTTGGGAAGCCCACCCTGGAAAATATTCCCAGGAGGGCCTTTGCCACTGCAGGTGCTGTAGTGGTCCTTAAAGGAATAGCTTCAGGATATCTTGTGGCATGGTCCACTACCACCAAGATAAATCTATTGCCTGAAGCAGTAGGAGGGTCAAGAGGGCCAACTATGTCAACCCCTACCCTTTCAAAGGGAACCCGAACCACAGGCAGTGGGATAAGGGGTGCCTTTGGGGTGCCACCTGTCTTGCCACTGGCTTGACAGGTTTCACAGAACTTACAAAATTCCTTTGTGTCCTCAGACATTCTAGGCCAATGAAACAGGGGAACAAGCCTGTCCCAAGTTTTCATTTGTCCTAGATGCCCAGCTAAGGGAATGTCATGTGCCAGTGTTAGGAGGAACTTTCTGTACTCCTGAGGAATCACTAATCTCCTGGCAGCTCCAGGTTTAGGATCCCTATGCTCAGTGTACAAGAGGTTGTCCTCCCAGTAAACTCTGTGAGAGTCACTGACATCCCCATTAGCCTGTTTGACAGCTTGCTGTCTGAGACCCTCTAATGTGGGACAGGTTTGCTGTGCCACACTCAGCTCCTCTCTGGCAGGCCCCCCTTCACCCAAAAGCTCAGCAGTGTCTGCTTCCAGCTCCTCTGGTGTAGGTTCTGCACAGGGAGGGAATTCTTCTTCCTCAGAAGTTGAATCCACTGTAGAGGGAGGGATAGTAGGAAGTGGTTTGCTTCTACTAGCCCTAGCTTTAGGGAGCACTTGGTCCATTGTTCCAGGATCCAAGCTTCCCTGTCCTTTTTGCTTTTTGGCCTGAGCCCTTGTCAAAGCAAAAATATGCCCTGGGATGCCCAGCATTGCTGCATGGGCCTCCAACTCCACATCTGACCAAGCTGATGTCTCCAAATCATTCCCTAATAGACAGTCTACAGGTAAATCTGAAGCTACCACAACTTTCTTTGGACCAGTAACCCCCCCCCAGTTGAGATTTACAACAGCCATGGGGTGGCTAAGTGTGTTGTTGTGAGCATCGGTTACTTGGTACTGGTGACCAAGTAGGTGTTGTTCAGGGTGGACCAGTTTCTCTATGACCATAGTCACACTGGCACCAGTGTCCCTGTAGGCCTGAACCTCAACACCATTTATTAGGGGTAGCTGCTTGTACTTATCCATATTAAGGGGACAAGCAACTAAGGTGGCTAAATCAATAGCCCCCTCAGAGACTAACACAGCCTCTGTGGCCTCCCTAACAAGGCCAACCCCAACTAAGTTACCAATAGTGAGCCCAGCTACTCCCTTGGATTGGCTATTAGTAGGTTTGCTCCCACCACCACTGCTATTAGTAGAGACACTAGGTGTAGCAGTAGGGGTTGTAGTGGTAGGAGGCTTGGTGCCTTTCTTTGGACAACTGGGATCTGTTGTCCAATGGCCTTTTATTTTACATAAATAGCACCATGGCTTCTTTTCCTTGTTCTGATTAAAAGAGGATTTGGTCCCACCACCCCCACCAGAGTGTTTTTGTGGGCCTGATGAAGACTCATTTTTAGATTTGTCCCCACCCTTGTCAGAAGACTTACCATCCTTCTTTTTGTTGCCATCTTTGTCACCCCCTGTATGAACTTTTCTGTTCACCCTTGTTCTGACCCATTTGTCTGCCTTCTTTCCCAATTCTTGGGGAGAGGTCAGATCAGAGTCCACCAAGTACTGGTGCAACAAATCAGACACACAATTATTAAGAATATGCTCTCTCAGGATCAAGTTATACAGGCTGTCATAATCAGTAACTTTACTGCCATGTAACCACCCCTCCAAGGCCTTCACTGAATGGTCAATGAAATCAACCCAGTCTTGTGAAGACTCCTTTTTGGTCTCTCTGAACTTTATCCTGTATTGTTCAGTGGTTAAGCCATAACCATCCAGGAGTGCATTCTTAAGAACTTGGAAATTATTAGCATCATTTTCTTTCACAGTAAGGAGCCTATCCCTACCTTTTCCACTAAATGATAGCCATAGGATAGCAGCCCACTGCCTTTGAGGGACATCCTGTACAACACAGGCCCTCTCAAGTGGAGCAAACCACTTGTTAATGTCATCCCCCTCCTTATAAGGGGGAACTATCTTGTGCAGATTCCTGGAATCATGCTCTTTTGCAGGATGACTATGGGGAATACTGCTGCTGCCACCATGGGTTTCTAAACCCAGTTTCTGTCTCTCCTTCTCTACTTCTAAAGTCTGTCTATCCAAATCCAGCTGTTGCTTCTTGAGCTTCAGTCTGGTTTGTTCCACTCTCAATCTATTGAGCTCCCTTTCTAACAATCTGTCATCAGGGTGGGTGGGAGGGACATGCCTTGAAACAGAAGTATGGTGAGAATGGACAGAAGGAGACCTGTCCCTTACAGAAGCCACCCTAACAGCTTGGCTAACAGAAACATCACTACCAGTATGGTGAGAATAAATGCTTTTGCTATGATGTGAGACAACACTATCTGTATGGTGTGGCTCATCATCATTACCAACTATGCTAGACTGTCTAGTAATGGGCAAGCTAGGAAGTTTATTTCCTGAATCTTTTCCTGGGGGAGTCCCTGGATCAGATTGAGAACCATTAGCTACTTTTTCAACAGATGGGGCACTTCTAGCCTTATCCTGTTCTCTAAGCATGTTAAGTAACAGTTCCAAGGAAGGATTCTTCCCTACACTCAAACCTCTCTCTACACAGAGACTCCTTGCTCCTTTCCAGCTAAGGTGGTCATATGCAAGTTTGGACAGATCAACATTTTGGCCTGTGCCAGACATTTTTAGAGAGAGTTAAAGTGATAGTAAAAGATAAAAAGTTTGTCAGAGCTTTTAGAAAGTCAGAGAAAAAAAAACTTTTTAAACTTTTTAGAACTTTTTGGAAAGTTAGAAGTACTTTTCAGCACTTAGAAAAGAGTGAAAAGAGGAAATGCAAAACTTTTTGGCTATGTGTATATACACTGACCTTGTTTTGTATATTTTTCTCTTATGAAAAGTACAATGACAAGAGTGGTAAGTAGTCTCAAAGCACTTATCCCGTCGCTGCTTCCAATGTAGGAGGCAGGACTGGCTTGTAGTGAGTACCAAGGGGTACTTGCACCTTGCACCAGGCCCAGTTATCCCTTATTAGTGTATAGGGTGTCTAGCAGCTTAGGCTGATAGATAATGGTAGCTTAGCAGAGCAGCTTAGGCTGAACTAGGAGACGTGTGAAGCTACTACAGTACCACTTAGTGTCATATGCACAATATCATAAGAAAACACAATACACAGTTATACTAAAAATAAAGGTACTTTATTTTTATGACAATATGCCAAAGTATCTTAGAGTGTACCCTCAGTGAGAGGATAGGAAATATACACAAGATATATATACACAATAGCAAAAATATGCAGTATAGTCTTAGAAAACAGTGCAAACAATGTATAGTTACAATAGGATGCAATGGGGAAACATAGGGATAGGGGCAACACAAACCATATACTCCAAAAGTGGAATGCGAACCACGAATGGACCCCAAACCTATGTGACCTTGTAGAGGGTCGCTGGGACTATTAGAAAATAGTGAGAGTTAGAAAAATAACCCTCCCCAAGACCCTGAAAAGTGAGTGCAAAGTGCACTAAAGTTCCCCTTAGGACAAAGAAGTCGTGTTAGAGGAATAATGCAGGAAAGACACAAACCAACAATGCAACAACTGTGGATTCCAATCTAGGGTACCTGTGGAACAAGCGGACCAAGTCCAAAAGTCACAAGCAAGTCGGAGATGGGCAAATGCCCAGGAAATGCCAGCTGCGGGTGCAAAGAAGCTTCTACTGGACAGAAGAAGCTGAGGTTTCTGCAGGAACGAAAAGGGCTAGAGACTTCCCCTTTGGTGGACGGATCCCTCTCGCCGTGGAGAGTCGTGCAGAAGTGTTTTCCCGCCGAAAGAACGCCAACAAGCCTTGCTAGCTGCAAATCGTGCGGTTAGCGTTTTTGGACGCTGCTGTGGCCCTGGAGGGACCAGGAGGTCGCAACTTGGACCAGGAGAGAGAGGGACGTCGAGCAAGACCAGGAGCCCTCTCAGCTGCAGGTAGCACCCGGAGAAGTGCCAGAAACAGGCACTACGAGGATGCGTGAAACGGTGCTCACCCGAAGTCGCACAAAGGAGTCCCATGTCGCCGGAGACCAACTTAGAAAGTCGTGCAATGCAGGTTAGAGTGACGTGGACCCAGGCTTGGCTGTGCACAAAGGATTTCCGCCGAAAGTGCACAGGGGCCGGAGTAGCTGCAAAAGTCGCGGTTCCCAGCAATGCAGCCCAGCGAGGTGAGGCAAGGACTTACCTCCACCAAACTTGGACTGAAGAGTCACTGGACTGTGGGGGTCACTTGGACAGAGTCGCTGGATTCGAGGGACCTCGCTCGTCGTGCTGAGAGGAGACCCAAGGGACCGGTAATGCAGCTTTTTGGTGCCTGCGGTTGCAGGGGGAAGATTCCGTCGACCCACGGGAGATTTCTTCGGAGCTTCTGGTGCAGAGAGTAGGCAGACTACCCCCACAGCATGCACAAGCAGGAAAACAGTCGAGAAGGCGGCAGGATCAGCGTTACAGAGTTGCAGTAGTCGTCTTTGCTACTATGTTGCAGGTTTGCAGGCTTCCAGCGCGGTCAGCAGTCGATTCCTTGGCAGAAGGTGAAGAGAGAGATGCAGAGGAACTCGGATGAGCTCTTGCATTCGTTATCTAAAGTTTCCCCAGAGACAGAGACCCTAAATAGCCAGAAAAGAGGGTTTGGCTACTTAGGAGAGAGGATAGGCTACTAACACCTGAAGGAGCCTATCGGCAGGAGTCTCTGACGTCACCTGGTGGCACTGGCCACTCAGAGCAGTCCAGTGTGCCAGCAGCACCTCTGTTTCCAAGATGGCAGAGGTCTGGAGCACACTGGAGGAGCTCTGAACACCTCCCAGGGGAGGTGCAGGTCAGGGGAGTGGTCACTCCCCTTTCCTTTGTCCAGTTTCGCGCCAGAGCAGGGGCTAAGGGGTCCCTGAACCGGTGTAGACTGGCTTATGCAGAATTGGGCACATCTGTGCCCAAGAAAGCATTTCCAGAGGCTGGGGGAGGCTACTCCTCCCCTGCCTTCACACCATTTTCCAAAGGGAGAGGGTGTCACACCCTCTCTCAGAGGAAGTTTTTTGTTCTGCCATCCTGGGCCAGGCCTGGCTTGACCCCAGGAGGGCAGATGCCTGTCTGAGGGGTTGGCAGCAGCAGCAGCTGCAGTGGAACCCCAGGAAGGGCAGTTTGGCAGTACCAGGGTCTGTGCTACAGACCACTGGGATCATGGGATTGTGCCAACTATGCCAGGATGGCATAGAGGGGGCAATTCCATGATCATAGACATGTTACATGGCCATATTCGGAGTTACCATTGTGAAGCTACATATAGGTAGTGACCTATATGTAGTGCACGCGTGTAATTGTGTCCCCGCACTCACAAAGTTCAGGGAATTGGCTCTGAACAATGTGGGGGCACCTTGGCTAGTGCCAGGGTGCCCTCACACTAAGTAACTTTGCACCTAACCTTTACCAGGTAAAGGTTAGACATATAGGTGACTTATAAGTTACTTAAGTGCAGTGTAAAATGGCTGTGAAATAACGTGGACGTTATTTCACTCAGGCTGCAGTGGCAGGCCTGTGTAAGAATTGTCAGAGCTCCCTATGGGTGGCAAAAGAAATGCTGCAGCCCATAGGGATCTCCTGAAACCCCAATACCCTGGGTACCTCAGTACCATATACTAAGGAATTATAAGGGTGTTCCAGTAAGCCAATGTAAATTGGTAAAAATGGTCACTAGCCTGTTAGTGACAATTTGGAAAGAAATGAGAGAGCATAACCACTGAGGTTCTGATTAGCAGAGCCTCAGTGAGACAGTTAGTCACTACACAGGTAACACATTCAGGCACACTTATGAGCACTGGGGCCCTGGGTTACCAGGGTCCCAGTGACACATACAACTAAAACAACATATATACAGTGAAAAATGGGGGTAACATGCCAGGCAAGATGGTACTTTCCTACACAACCCCACCCCCCCAAACGAAGGACAATAAGACTAGCCATGACCTGATGAGTCTTCATTGTCTAAGTGGAAATATCTGGAGAGTCCATCTGCATTGTAGTGGCTACTCCCAGGTCTATGTTCCACTGTATAGTCCATTCCCTGTAGGGATATGGACCACCTCAACAATTTAGGATTTTCACCTTTCATTTGTTTTAGCCAAAGTAGAGGTTTGTGGTCTGTCTGAACAATGAAGTGAGTGCCAAACAGGTATGGCCTCAACTTCTTCAGAGCCCAGACCACAGCAAAGGCCTCCCTCTCTATGGCAGACCAACGCTTTTCTCTAGGGGTCAACCTTCTACTAATAAAAGCAACAGGTTGATCCTGGCCCTCAGAATTAAGTTGTGATAGGACTGCCCCTACTCCTAATTCAGATGCATCAGTTTGGACATAGAATTTTTTAGAGTAACAAGGGCTTTTTAGGACAGGTGCAGAGCACATGGCCTGCTTCAGCTCCTCAAAAGCTTTCTGACAGTTTGCTGTCCATAATACCTTTTTAGGCATTTTCTTGGATGTGAGGTCATTAAGAGGGGCTGCAATGGAGCCATAGTTCTTAATGAACCTCCTGTAATACCCAGTGAGGCCTAGGAATGCTCTCACCTGAGTCTGAGTGGTAGGGGGAACCCAATCAATAATTGTTTGGATTTTCCCCTGAAGTGGTGCAATCTGTTCCCCACCAACAAGGTGTCCCAGATAAACCACCTTACCCTGCCCTATCTGGCACTTTGAAGCCTTGATAGTGAGGCCTGCCTTTTGCGGGGCCTCCAAAACTTTCCATAGGTGGACCAGGTGATCATCCCAGCTGGAGCTAAAGACAGCTATATCGTCCAAATATGCTGCACTGAAAGCTTCCAGCCCTTGCAGGACTGTGTTCACCAACCTTTGAAAAGTGGCAGGTGCATTTTTCAAACCAAAAGGCATTACAGTAAACTGGTAATGTCCTCCAATGGTAGAAAATGCAGTCTTAGGTTTAGCATCTTCTGACAATTTGATCTGCCAATACCCTGCAGTCAAGTCAAAAGTGCTTAGATACTTGGCAGATGCCAGTGTATCTATGAGCTCATCTGCCCTGGGTATAGGCTGAGCATCAGTTTTGGTTACCAAGTTGAGAACTCTATAGTCTACACAAAACCGCATTTCCTTCTTTTCAACAATTGTGTGGGGTCCACTCCATTTATCTTGGAGTGCTCTTGGGCCACAGGCTCCAAGACCCACACTTTCTGCCCTGGTTGGTACTGAACCAAAACAGCCTTCTGATCATGCCATTGCTTCTGGAGCTCTTGGCTGGCCTGAAGGTTTTTACTGGCCTTTTTCATGTACTCAGCCATTCTTGATCTGAGGCCAAGTACATAATCCACAATGTCCTGCTTAGGAGCTTTTAAAGGTTGTTCCCAACCCTCCTTTACAAGTGTGAGTGGACCCCTAACAGGGTGTCCAAAAAGAAGTTCAAAGGGGCTGAAGCCCACTCCTTTCTGGGGTACCTCCCTGTAGGCAAAAAGGAGGCATGGTAGAAGGATATCCCATCTCCTGCGGAGTTTTTCAGGGAGACCCATAATCATGCCTGTGAGAGTTTTATTAAATCTCTCCACCAGTCCATTTGTTTGTGGATGATAGGGTGTTGTGAACTTGTACGTTACACCACACTCCTTCCACATGGCCTTTAAGTATGCAGACATGAAATTGCTTCCCCTGTCTGATACCACTTCCTTTGGGAAGCCCACCCTGGAAAATATTCCCAGGAGGGCCTTTGCCACTGCAGGTGCTGTAGTGGTCCTTAAAGGAATAGCTTCAGGATATCTTGTGGCATGGTCCACTACCACCAAGATAAATCTATTGCCTGAAGCAGTAGGAGGGTCAAGAGGGCCAACTATGTCAACCCCTACCCTTTCAAAGGGAACCCGAACCACAGGCAGTGGGATAAGGGGTGCCTTTGGGGTGCCACCTGTCTTGCCACTGGCTTGACAGGTTTCACAGAACTTACAAAATTCCTTTGTGTCCTCAGACATTCTAGGCCAATGAAACAGGGGAACAAGCCTGTCCCAAGTTTTCATTTGTCCTAGATGCCCAGCTAAGGGAATGTCATGTGCCAGTGTTAGGAGGAACTTTCTGTACTCCTGAGGAATCACTAATCTCCTGGCAGCTCCAGGTTTAGGATCCCTATGCTCAGTGTACAAGAGGTTGTCCTCCCAGTAAACTCTGTGAGAGTCACTGACATCCCCATTAGCCTGTTTGACAGCTTGCTGTCTGAGACCCTCTAATGTGGGACAGGTTTGCTGTGCCACACTCAGCTCCTCTCTGGCAGGCCCCCCTTCACCCAAAAGCTCAGCAGTGTCTGCTTCCAGCTCCTCTGGTGTAGGTTCTGCACAGGGAGGGAATTCTTCTTCCTCAGAAGTTGAATCCACTGTAGAGGGAGGGATAGTAGGAAGTGGTTTGCTTCTACTAGCCCTAGCTTTAGGGAGCACTTGGTCCATTGTTCCAGGATCCAAGCTTCCCTGTCCTTTTTGCTTTTTGGCCTGAGCCCTTGTCAAAGCAAAAATATGCCCTGGGATGCCCAGCATTGCTGCATGGGCCTCCAACTCCACATCTGACCAAGCTGATGTCTCCAAATCATTCCCTAATAGACAGTCTACAGGTAAATCTGAAGCTACCACAACTTTCTTTGGACCAGTAACCCCCCCCCAGTTGAGATTTACAACAGCCATGGGGTGGCTAAGTGTGTTGTTGTGAGCATCGGTTACTTGGTACTGGTGACCAAGTAGGTGTTGTTCAGGGTGGACCAGTTTCTCTATGACCATAGTCACACTGGCACCAGTGTCCCTGTAGGCCTGAACCTCAACACCATTTATTAGGGGTAGCTGCTTGTACTTATCCATATTAAGGGGACAAGCAACTAAGGTGGCTAAATCAATAGCCCCCTCAGAGACTAACACAGCCTCTGTGGCCTCCCTAACAAGGCCAACCCCAACTAAGTTACCAATAGTGAGCCCAGCTACTCCCTTGGATTGGCTATTAGTAGGTTTGCTCCCACCACCACTGCTATTAGTAGAGACACTAGGTGTAGCAGTAGGGGTTGTAGTGGTAGGAGGCTTGGTGCCTTTCTTTGGACAACTGGGATCTGTTGTCCAATGGCCTTTTATTTTACATAAATAGCACCATGGCTTCTTTTCCTTGTTCTGATTAAAAGAGGATTTGGTCCCACCACCCCCACCAGAGTGTTTTTGTGGGCCTGATGAAGACTCATTTTTAGATTTGTCCCCACCCTTGTCAGAAGACTTACCATCCTTCTTTTTGTTGCCATCTTTGTCACCCCCTGTATGAACTTTTCTGTTCACCCTTGTTCTGACCCATTTGTCTGCCTTCTTTCCCAATTCTTGGGGAGAGGTCAGATCAGAGTCCACCAAGTACTGGTGCAACAAATCAGACACACCATTATTAAGAATATGCTCTCTCAGGATCAAGTTATACAGGCTGTCATAATCAGTAACTTTACTGCCATGTAACCACCCCTCCAAGGCCTTCACTGAATGGTCAATGAAATCAACCCAGTCTTGTGAAGACTCCTTTTTGGTCTCTCTGAACTTTATCCTGTATTGTTCAGTGGTTAAGCCATAACCATCCAGGAGTGCATTCTTAAGAACTTGGAAATTATTAGCATCATTTTCTTTCACAGTAAGGAGCCTATCCCTACCTTTTCCACTAAATGATAGCCATAGGATAGCAGCCCACTGCCTTTGAGGGACATCCTGTACAACACAGGCCCTCTCAAGTGGAGCAAACCACTTGTTAATGTCATCCCCCTCCTTATAAGGGGGAACTATCTTGTGCAGATTCCTGGAATCATGCTCTTTTGCAGGATGACTATGGGGAATACTGCTGCTGCCACCATGGGTTTCTAAACCCAGTTTCTGTCTCTCCTTCTCTACTTCTAAAGTCTGTCTATCCAAATCCAGCTGTTGCTTCTTGAGCTTCAGTCTGGTTTGTTCCACTCTCAATCTATTGAGCTCCCTTTCTAACAATCTGTCATCAGGGTGGGTGGGAGGGACATGCCTTGAAACAGAAGTATGGTGAGAATGGACAGAAGGAGACCTGTCCCTTACAGAAGCCACCCTAACAGCTTGGCTAACAGAAACATCACTACCAGTATGGTGAGAATAAATGCTTTTGCTATGATGTGAGACAACACTATCTGTATGGTGTGGCTCATCATCATTACCAACTATGCTAGACTGTCTAGTAATGGGCAGGCTAGGAAGTTTCTTTCCTGAATCTTTTCCTGGGGGAGTCCCTGGATCAGATTGAGAACCATTAGCTACTTTTTCAACAGATGGGGCACTTCTAGCCTTATCCTGTTCTCTAAGCATGTTAAGTAACAGTTCCAAGGAAGGATTCTTCCCTACACTCAAACCTCTCTCTACACAGAGACTCCTTGCTCCTTTCCAGCTAAGGTGGTCATATGCAAGTTTGGACAGATCAACATTTTGGCCTGTGCCAGACATTTTTAGAGAGAGTTAAAGTGATAGTAAAAGATAAAAAGTTTGTCAGAGCTTTTAGAAAGTCAGAGAAAAAAAAACTTTTTAAACTTTTTAGAACTTTTTGGAAAGTTAGAAGTACTTTTCAGCACTTAGAAAAGAGTGAAAAGAGGAAATGCAAAACTTTTTGGCTATGTGTATATACACTGACCTTGTTTTGTATATTTTTCTCTTATGAAAAGTACAATGACAAGAGTGGTAAGTTGCTTCCAATGTAGGAGGCAGGACTGGCTTGTAGTGAGTACCAAGGGGTACTTGCACCTTGCACCAGGCCCAGTTATCCCTTATTAGTGTATAGGGTGTCTAGCAGCTTAGGCTGATAGATAATGGTAGCTTAGCAGAGCAGCTTAGGCTGAACTAGGAGACGTGTGAAGCTACTACAGTACCACTTAGTGTCATATGCACAATATCATAAGAAAACACAATACACAGTTATACTAAAAATAAAGGTACTTTATTTTTATGACAATATGCCAAAGTATCTTAGAGTGTACCCTCAGTGAGAGGATAGCAAATATACACAAG
The DNA here is from genome assembly GCF_031143425.1 of Pleurodeles waltl. Taxonomy (NCBI): domain Eukaryota; kingdom Metazoa; phylum Chordata; class Amphibia; order Caudata; family Salamandridae; genus Pleurodeles; species Pleurodeles waltl. Next base: position 1,548,197,076 of record NC_090446.1, read on the forward strand.
ATATATATACACAATAGCAAAAATATGCAGTATAGTCTTAGAAAACAGTGCAAACAATGTATAGTTACAATAGGATGCAATGGGGAAACATAGGGATAGGGGCAACACAAACCAGATACTCCAAAAGTGGAATGCGAACCACGAATGGACCCCAAACCTATGTGACCTTGTAGAGGGTCGCTGGGACTATTAGAAAATAGTGAGAGTTAGAAAAATAACCCTCCCCAAGACCCTGAAAAGTGAGTGCAAAGTGCACTAAAGTTCCCCTTAGGACAAAGAAGTCGTGTTAGAGGAATAATGCAGGAAAGACACAAACCAACAATGCAACAACTGTGGATTTCCAATCTAGGGTACCTGTGGAACAAGCGGACCAAGTCCAGAAGTCACAAGCAAGTCGGAGATGGGCAAATGCCCAGGAAATGCCAGCTGCGGGTGCAAAGAAGCTTCTACTGGACAGAAGAAGCTGAGGTTTCTGCAGGAACGAAAAGGGCTAGAGACTTCCCCTTTGGTGGACGGATCCCTCTCGCCGTGGAGAGTCGTGCAGAAGTGTTTTCCCGCCGAAAGAACGCCAACAAGCCTTGCTAGCTGCAAATCGTGCGGTTAGCGTTTTTGGACGCTGCTGTGGCCCTGGAGGGACCAGGAGGTCGCAAATTGGACCAGGAGAGAGAGGGACGTCGAGCAAGACCAGGAGCCCTCTCAGCTGCAGGTAGCACCCGGAGAAGTGCCAGAAACAGGCACTACGAGGATGCGTGAAACAGTGCTCACCCGAAGTCGCACAAAGGAGTCCCATGTCGCCGGAGACCAACTTAGAAAGTCGTGCAATGCAGGTTAGAGTGATGTGGACCCAGGCTTGGCTGTGCACAAAGGATTTCCGCCGAAAGTGCACAGGGGCCGGAGTAGCTGCAAAAGTCGCGGTTCCCAGCAATGCAGCCCAGCGAGGTGAGGCAAGGACTTACCTCCACCAAACTTGGACTGAAGAGTCACTGGACTGTGGGGGTCACTTGGACAGAGTCGCTGGATTCGAGGGAACTCGCTCGTCGTGCTGAGAGGAGACCCAAAGGACCGGTAATGCAGCTTTTTGGTGCCTGCGGTTGCAGGGGGAAGATTCCGTCGACCCACGGGAGATTTCTTCGGAGCTTCTGGTGCAGAGAGGAGGCAGACTACCCCCACAGCATGCACAAGCAGGAAAACAGTCGAGAAGGCGGCAGGATCAGCGTTACAGAGTTGCAGTAGTCGTCTTTGCTACTATGTTGCAGGTTTGCAGGCTTCCAGCGCGGTCAGCAGTCGATTCCTTGGCAGAAGGTGAAGAGAGAGATGCAGAGGAACTCGGATGAGCTCTTGCATTCGTTATCTAAAGTTTCCCCAGAGACAGAGACCCTAAATAGCCAGAAAAGAGGGTTTGGCTACTTAGGAGAGAGGATAGGCTACTAACACCTGAAGGAGCCTATCGGCAGGAGTCTCTGACGTCACCTGGTGGCACTGGCCACTCAGAGCAGTCCAGTGTGCCAGCAGCACCTCTGTTTCCAAGATGGCAGAGGTCTGGAGCACACTGGAGGAGCTCTGGACACCTCCCAGGGGAGGTGCAGGTCAGGGGAGTGGTCACTCCCCTTTCCTTTGTCCAGTTTCGCGCCAGAGCAGGGGCTAAGGGGTCCCTGAACCGGTGTAGACTGGCTTATGCAGAATTGGGCACATCTGTGCCCAAGAAAGCATTTCCAGAGGCTGGGGGAGGCTACTCCTCCCCTGCCTTCACACCATTTTCCAAAGGGAGAGGGTGTCACACCCTCTCTCAGAGGAAGTTTTTTGTTCTGCCATCCTGGGCCAGGCCTGGCTTGACCCCATGAGGGGAGATGCCTGTCTGAGGGGTTGGCAGCAGCAGCAGCTGCAGTGGAACCCCAGGAAGGGCAGTTTGGCAGTACCAGGGTCTGTGCTACAGACCACTGGGATCATGGGATTGTGCCAACTATGCCAGGATGGCATAGAGGGGGCAATTCCATGATCATAGACATGTTACATGGCCATATTCGGAGTTACCATTGTGAAGCTACATATAGGTAGTGACCTATATGTAGTGCACGCGTGTAATTGTGTCCCCGCACTCACAAAGTTCAGGGAATTGGCTCTGAACAATGTGGGGGCACCTTGGCTAGTGCCAGGGTGCCCTCACACTAAGTAACTTTGCACCTAACCTTTACCAGGTAAAGGTTAGACATATAGGTGACTTATAAGTTACTTGAGTGCAGTGTAAAATGGCTGTGAAATAACGTGGACGTTATTTCACTCAGGCTGCAGTGGCAGGCCTGTGTAAGAATTGTCAGAGCTCCCTATGGGTGGCAAAAGAAATGCTGCAGCCCATAGGGATCTCCTGGAACCCCAATACCCTGGGTACCTCAGTACCATATACTAAGGAATTATAAGGGTGTTCCAGTAAGCCAATGTAAATTGGTAAAAATGGTCACTAGCCTGTTAGTGACAATTTGGAAAGAAATGAGAGAGCATAACCACTGAGGTTCTGATTAGCAGAGCCTCAGTGAGACAGTTAGTCACTACACAGGTAACACATTCAGGCACACTTATGAGCACTGGGGCCCTGGGTTACCAGGGTCCCAGTGACACATACAACTAAAACAACATATATACAGTGAAAAATGGGGGTAACATGCCAGGCAAGATGGTACTTTCCTACACAACCCCCCCCCCCCAAACGAAGGACAATAAGACTAGCCATGACCTGATGAGTCTTCATTGTCTAAGTGGAAATATCTGGAGAGTCCATCTGCATTGGAGTGGCTACTCCCAGGTCTATGTTCCACTGTATAGTCCATTCCCTGTAGGGATATGGACCACCTCAACAATTTAGGATTTTCACCTTTCATTTGTTTTAGCCAAAGTAGAGGTTTGTGGTCTGTCTGAACAATGAAGTGAGTGCCAAACAGGTATGGCCTCAACTTCTTCAGAGCCCAGACCACAGCAAAGGCCTCCCTCTCTATGGCAGACCAACGCTTTTCTCTAGGGGTCAACCTTCTACTAATAAAAGCAACAGGTTGATCTTGGCCCTCAGAATTAAGTTGTGATAGGACTGCCCCTACTCCTAATTCAGATGCATCAGTTTGGACATAGAATTTTTTAGAGTAACAAGGGCTTTTCAGGACAGGAGCAGAGCACATGGCCTGCTTCAGCTCCTCAAAAGCTTTCTGACAGTTTGCTGTCCATAATACCTTTTTAGGCATTTTCTTGGATGTGAGGTCATTAAGAGGGGCTGCAATGGAGCCATAGTTCTTAATGAACCTCCTGTAATACCCAGTGAGGCCTAGGAAGGCTCTCACCTGAGTCTGAGTGGTAGGGGGAACCCAATCAATAATTGTTTGGATTTTCCCCTGAAGTGGTGCAATCTGTTCCCCACCAACAAGGTGTCCCAGATAAACCACCTTACCCTGCCCTATCTGGCACTTTGAAGCCTTGATAGTGAGGCCTGCCTTTTGCAGGGCCTCCAAAACTTTCCATAGGTGGACCAGGTGATCATCCCAGCTGGAGCTAAAGACAGCTATATCGTCCAAATATGCTGCACTGAAAGCTTCCAGCCCTTGCAGGACTGTGTTCACCAACCTTTGAAAAGTGGCAGGTGCATTTTTCAAACCAAAAGGCATTACAGTAAACTGGTAATGTCCTCCAATGGTAGAAAATGCAGTCTTAGGTTTAGCATCTTCTGACAATTTGATCTGCCAATACCCTGCAGTCAAGTCAAAAGTGCTTAGATACTTGGCAGATGCCAGTGTATCTATGAGCTCATCTGCCCTGGGTATAGGCTGAGCATCAGTTTTGGTTACCAAGTTGAGAACTCTATAGTCTACACAAAACCGCATTTCCTTCTTTTCAACAATTGTGTGGGGTCCACTCCATTTATCTTGGAGTGCTCTTGGGGCCACAGGCTCCAAGACCCACACTTTCTGCCCTGGTTGGTACTGAACCAAAACAGCCTTCTGATCATGCCATTGCTTCTGGAGCTCTTGGCTGGCCTGAAGGTTTTTACTGGCCTTTTTCATGTACTCAGCCATTCTTGATCTGAGGCCAAGTACATAATCCACAATGTCCTGCTTAGGAGCTTTTAAAGGTTGTTCCCAACCCTCCTTTACAAGTGTGAGTGGACCCCTAACAGGTTGTCCAAAAAGAAGTTCAAAGGGGCTGAAGCCCACTCCTTTCTGGGGTACCTCCCTGTAGGCAAAAAGGAGGCATGGTAGAAGGATATCCCATCTCCTGCGGAGTTTTTCAGGGAGACCCATAATCATGCCTGTGAGAGTTTTATTAAATCTCTCCACCAGTCCATTTGTTTGTGGATGATAGGGTGTTGTGAACTTGTACGTTACACCACACTCCTTCCACATGGCCTTTAAGTATGCAGACATGAAATTGCTTCCCCTGTCTGATACCACTTCCTTTGGGAAGCCCACCCTGGAAAATATTCCCAGGAGGACCTTTGCCACTGCAGGTGCTGTAGTGGTCCTTAAAGGAATAGCTTCAGGATATCTTGTGGCATGGTCCACTACCACCAAGATAAATCTATTGCCTGAAGCAGTAGGAGGGTCAAGAGGGCCAACTATGTCAACCCCTACCCTTTCAAAGGGAACCCGAACCACAGGCAGTGGGATAAGGGGTGCCTTTGGGGTGCCACCTGTCTTGCCACTGGCTTGACAGGTTTCACAGGACTTACAAAATTCCTTTGTGTCCTCAGACATTCTAGGCCAATGAAACAGGGGAACAAGCCTGTCCCAAGTTTTCATTTGTCCTAGATGCCCAGCTAAGGGAATGTCATGTGCCAGTGTTAGGAGGAACTTTCTGTACTTCTGAGGAATCACTAATCTCCTGGCAGCTCCAGGTTTAGGATCCCTATGCTCAGTGTACAAGAGGTTGTCCTCCCAGTAAACTCTGCGAGAGTCACTGACATCCCCATTAGCCTGTTTGACAGCTTGCTGTCTGAGACCCTCTAATGTGGGACAGGTTTGCTGTGCCACACTCAGCTCCTCTCTGGCAGGCCCCCCTTCACCCAAAAGCTCAGCAGTGTCTGCTTCCAGCTCCTCTGGTGTAGGTTCTGCACAGGGAGGGAATTCTTCTTCCTCAGAAGTTGAATCCACTGTAGAGGGAGGGATAGTAGGAAGTGGTTTGCTTCTACTAGCCCTAGCTTTAGGGAGCACTTGGTCCATTGTTCCAGGATCCAAGCTTCCCTGTCCTTTTTGCTTTTTGGCCTGAGCCCTTGTCAAAGCAAAAATATGCCCTGGGATGCCCAGCATTGCTGCATGGGCCTCCAACTCCACATCTGACCAAGCTGATGTCTCCAAATCATTCCCTAATAGACAGTCTACAGGTAAATCTGAAGCTACCACAACTTTCTTTGGACCAGTAACCCCCCCCCAGTTGAGATTTACAACAGCCATGGGGTGGCTAAGTGTGTTGTTGTGAGCATCGGTTACTTGGTACTGGTGACCAAGTAGGTGTTGTTCAGGGTGGACCAGTTTCTCTATGACCATAGTCACACTGGCACCAGTGTCCCTGTAGGCCTGAACCTCAACACCATTTATTAGGGGTAGCTGCTTGTACTTATCCATATTAAGGGGACAAGCAACTAAGGTGGCTAAATCAATAGCCCCCTCAGAGACTAACACAGCCTCTGTGGCCTCCCTAACAAGGCCAACCCCAACTAAGTTACCAATAGTGAGCCCAGCTACTCCCTTGGATTGGCTATTAGTAGGTTTGCTCCCACCACCACTGCTATTAGTAGAGACACTAGGTGTAGCAGTAGGGGTTGTAGTGGTAGGAGGCTTGGTGCCTTTCTTTGGACAACTGGGATCTGTTGTCCAATGGCCTTTTATTTTACATAAATAGCACCATGGCTTCTTTTCCTTGTTCTGATTAAAAGAGGATTTGGTCCCACCACCCCCACCAGAGTGTTTTTGTGGGCCTGATGAAGACTCATTTTTAGATTTGTCCCCACCCTTGTCAGAAGACTTACCATCCTTCTTTTTGTTGCCATCTTTGTCACCCCCTGTATGAACTTTTCTGTTCACCCTTGTTCTGACCCATTTGTCTGCCTTCTTTCCCAATTCTTGGGGAGAGGTCAGATCAGAGTCCACCAAGTACTGGTGCAACAAATCAGACACACAATTATTAAGAATATGCTCTCT